>NC_133773.1:57918193-58085662 GCF_003597395.2 Chelonoidis abingdonii | reverse complement strand
AAGATGGAGTTAGAAGAAAAGCTTGTTTTCTCACAGCCGAGGAAAACAAAAAGACAGAGAACAAAGCCAAAAACCTCCAGAGGTTCCCACCCTTACTTTTTAAAAATCCGGTTTCCTGATTGGTCCTCTGGTCAGGTGTTTGGTTCCCTCTGTAAACCCTTTACAGTAAAAGAAAATTAACCCTTACCTTACCTATCTACTTATGACAGCCCCGCCTCTTCCGGTTGAGACCACACCTCTTCTGGTTGAGGCTACACCCCTGCTCAGGACTCCAGGGTACAAGTAAGTCCTTTAAGTTACTTTCACCCCTGCTAATAGGATGTATGCCCAAAAGGAGAAAGCAGTTTTTTGCAGTATTCTAGTTACCATGCTGTGTTAAAACTGCATATCTAGTTGCAAAAAGTATAGAGTATAGAAGGGTCAAACTTCTAGATATTTAGAGATACATTTTCAAATCAGCTTCTATATTTGCATGCCGATAATTGTGCACCAGCATTTTTATATGCCGTCATCTTAGTTCAAATGTGCCAAAACTGCGTTTTAGTGAGTGAATTAGGTAGTTAAGTGCCACCCTTATAAAATACAATAGTATTCTACAATAATAGCCTCAAATTGTAATGTTGATACTGTTAGATGTAGCGTTTTGGATCATTTCTACAGAAACACTGTAGTATTTTTTGCAATTAGCTGATTTGTGCAGTTTGCATACCTATTATTGATTTATGAATACATGAAAATTAAGGCTCTTTTTAGAGAACTCCTATTACTATAAACCACATGTAGGTTCCATTTAAATTATATGAAAGTGGCAGAATCAGGCTCTCCCCTCCTATTTGTGATGTTAAGTTGGTGTCAATCCGTGAAAAAATATCATGTAATATTAATAATGTAAAGAGAGAGTGGACTTCTGATTAGTCAGCCTTCTTTATTTAACTGTCTTCTTTTCTAACTTGAAATTCTGTGGCTTTATAGCAACACAGTATTACTCTTCCCCTTTTAAATAAAAAAAATACTGGGGTTTGAAATAAGTAGTTAGTATGGTCATGCTAGATTGGCAGGTGTGATTGGACCATATTCACTTATAAATAAAGCAAAAGGTCTGCAATGCCCCTTTAAAGTTCAAATCAAAGATGTTCCAGAAAGCACTTCTTCCCTGGTTCATTTCCTGCTGTTAGCCTGAGACCATTGCATACATGGGCATTTACCAACTTGCACTGCACCAGATATTCAGCAGCTGGTGCCAGAAAAAAGAGTAGCTTTAATCCTGGGGCCTCCAAGCTGGTTCTTGGGTGCAACTTAATGAAGCCTCAGTATTGCTATATATTCTTCCAGCTGCCAGTGGCCTTTCAGGAGCTGATCTGCCAGCTGACACTTGCTGAGGCACAGGCACTCCCAGGGCAAAGCCCCTCTGGCTGGCTCTAGGAATGGGGCCAGGGATTCCTTTCAACTCATTCCCCTCCAACAAATCCAAAACCAAATTCAAAGGGGGCTGGGTAAAATATCATTACAGCTGCTCTGTGCTGCAGGAGCAGATATTTTATTTCATTTCAATAAAGTTCAAAAAAGCTTCAAATCTTTACCACTTCTGGGGCAACATATTCAAGCTATTAGCTTGAAGTCCCTCTCTCAAATGAGCCATGCATGTTACTGAAATATAATTTCAGTTCAGTTCGAGACAAAGAATGAAGTTCAATAGTGAGCCAAATCTGTCTAAATAACATTGCTCCAACATATGATGATCCTATGTGAAAATGCATCTCTGGCAACCAGGCATCACAGAACTAATAAAGACAGAAATTGTTAGGACATAAATAACAAAGGCAAACCAGTTATAATGACTTCTTATACTAACAGATCTGTGCCAGGAAAAACACACACATTGATATAATCCTCTGCCCTTTTTGTGGTGCAGGGATGTAGTGAGCTGAAAACGCAATATTATTTTGAAAATAACAGAGTTGAAAATAACATCCCCCATCTTTTTGATTCTGAGGAACGCTCTATGTACAAACTGCACATTTGGGCATGCAATTTCAGTAATAAGGAGTTTGGTTGCACAGGCAAGACACAAAGCCATGAACCTCTACTCTCTGCAGTATCTTCCCCCATAAAACCCAGGGGGGTTCTCTCACCATGTCAGTATTAAGTGACACGGGCTCATGCTTCACTCTGGGAAAGAGGTTGACCCTCTAAAATTGCAGGTCTTTGGATATGGACCATTTGTGCAAAGCCCTGTTCCACCTACCAAGCTCTCAGAGCCAACCTCTATTCCCACAACAGCATGGCTTCCTCGGGAGACATGTTCCTTGTCTTCAACAACTCTCTGAAAGGGATTACACTGAATAGATGAGCAACCAGCAAAAGATAATGTTGACTCAGTCAACATTATCTTATACCTCACAGGGTGAAAGGAAGATAATGCAACAAACAGCAGCTCTTCCCCTCACCAATGCTACCCTAACCTGACTTTGAATCACACCCATAGTGCACTTGTGAAGAAGTTCTACATGATTGGCGTTGGGGAGAGCACACTGCAGAGCTGGTGCAAAATGGGCCTTATCTGCTGCCTCTTTCTGTACAGTAATAAACAGACAAATCAGGACAATGTTACTGATATATGACTTGCTTGCATAGCACAATTGCATTTGATGCTCTGTATTCTGATAGTACTTCTGCTCAACTCTTCGGCTTCAGCAGTTCAGTTGTTTTTAATTTTATATTATCTGGTCATTTTAGATGCAGTTGTTTTACGTTTTTCAGCCTGTGTTAGATATTCTCTATAATCCCCAGAGTTTTGTATCTTGTTTTATACTACTTCTCTTGTTTTTATCAGTTGTCATCTATTGTGCCTGAGCATTTTACTCTCGGGTGCTTCAATTATATATGAATGCGGTGTGCTTCACAGTAGTAGCTAGTTTCCGTTTGCCATCTAAATATCTTTGTACATGAATGGAGTAACCTACATTTAACTTCAGAGGCACGTGTACAAATCTGTTGTATTTCAGTTTTTGCTTTTGTCTGCTTACTTTTATTTGATAATTGATTTCTAGTTGGTCCTTAGTTTTATTGTTTTTGGAATATATATTTTCTTTCAAAAACTAGCTAGGGAATAAATCACAGGGCTTTTTCCAAAAGCTAAATGATCCCAGGGCCATGCATATAAAGGCTCCATACTGGCTCAATGCCCCCAGCAGCCCTCCCCAGACTGCAGCACAAAGAATTCTTTACAAACATGTCAGAATAAGGCCTTCAGAATCTAGCCCTAAGCAGTGCAGCAACATACACACAATTACAGATCAGATACATGTTGGAGAAAGGTGTCATTCCAAAAGAGCAAGGAGAAACCAGATGCCTGAGCAGACCAGACGTAAACCAATAAGCCACACAAAGTAAAAACTAGAGCTGGGCAACATTTTTTGGACTAAATTTTTTTCACTGGAAAACGCAGATTAGGGTCAACTGAAACATTTTGCAAGTTTGCATCAATTTTGGCAAATTGTATTAAACATAGGCATGGCCATAGTGGGTCAGACCAATGGTCCATGTAGCCCCCTATCCTCTGTTCTGGAAGAAGCTGGTGTCACAGGCTTCAGAGGGAGTGAACAGAACAAGGCAATTAGTGAGTTATCCATCCCATGTCATCCAGTCCAAGCTTCTAGTAGTCAGAGGTTTAGGGACACCCAGAGCATGGGGTTGCATCCATGACCATCTCAACTAATAGCCATTGATGGACCTATCCTCCATGAACTCATCTAATAATTTTTAAACCCAGTTCTGCTTTTGGCCTTCAACATTTCCCTGGCAACAAGTTCCACATGTTGACTGTTTGTTGTGTGAAGAAGTACCACTTTATGTTAATTTTAAACCTGCTGCCTGTTCATCTCATTGGGTGACCCCTGGTTTGCGTGTTATGTGAAGAGATAAACTACACTTTCTTATTCACCTTCTCCATATGATTCATGCTGAAATGAAAAGAGAAAAAAAATGTTGAGATTATCAGATGAAGCATTTTGACTTTTCTGACTAGAGTCACAAGGGGTTTTAGGCATCATTCACAAACCTGGTGATGGGTATCTCAGCCTTACTCTTATAACTATTATCCCAGCAGTTAGGGAACTCATGTGGGATATGGGAGACATAGGGTCAAATCCTCACTAAGGAACAGAGACTGGAATCTGGGTCTCCCCCTTCCTAAGTGAGTACCCTAACTAGGCTATTCTGCGGGGAAGGGGGGAGTTGTATCCATCTCTCCTGCTGAAGATGTTCCACTTTGTATAGAATACTTGATTAGTCATTGGGCATGGCTCTATAGTCTGGTGGTTAGGGCATTCACTTGGGTAAGGGGACAGCAGTGCCTGGGGTTCCAGTCCCTGCTCCAATGACTATTTAAATATTTCATAATGAAACAGCTTCAACAATTACAGGAGGCATTGAGAGAGGTCCACTGCAGAATACCCAATAGCCCAGTGATTAGATCACTCACCTAAAATGGGTAGGCGGAGACCGGGTTCAAATCCCTGCTCTAGGGAAGGGATTCAAACCAGGGTCTCTCACATCCTAGGTGAGTGCACTAGCCACCAGGCTAAAGATTATAAAGGTACCAGCTCTTCTTCTGTTTTCAATTCCTTTTCTTTTATTTAAAGTGTCTGACAGGAAATATTTTGCACAAGGTCAAATTAAATGTTTAGCTAAACCTGAAATACATTTTTCACACTGCTTTCAATTAGCTGAATATTCTGAAATATATCAGTTTCAATTTAACTGGCACCGAATTTTTTTTGTTTTATATTTCACAACAGCCAGTGAACTGAAAAATCAGTTATTCACCCAGCTCTGGGAAAATTTAGAACATTTTTCAGACTTTCAGGTATCTGCAACATGGATTTGAGTGTCTAACAGTTATGAGTATGGCTGATGGCTTTCTCACTGACTCCTGTAGCATTATGAGTCAGTTTTTACAAAAGGATAAACAGTATTTCAACTACAGTTGGTTGGAGAATACACAAATTTTGATGACAAAAACATTTTCTCAAAAAATATTGCAGAAAGTTCTGTCTGTTGTATTTTTAGTGACTTATTTGTAGAAATTATTATTTGCATAGCTCCAGCAGTGTGCAGGTGGCTTGATTTTCAGAGGTTCTGAGCTCCCACAACTCCTATTCAAGTCAATGAAACTGCTCAGCACTCTGAAAATTAGATGATAATCTGCAGCTAGAAAGGCGATGTCCCTGCTCTGATATAATTATTACCTAGACAGAGAAGGTACAGATAAAGGTGGGGATGGAATGCAACAAAAAGCAATGTGGTTCAACAGTAACATTTTGCACCTGCCTTAATAGTTCCATGATTTTGCTTTTTTTTTTTCAGACAAATCTGCAGCATGCAGTATGCACAAGTACTTTTTCATAGTAGCTGCACAGTTTCTGTTCAAATAAAGAGGAAATAAACATATGTGCAAATGCAAATAAATCTCATTCCCTGTTCATGTTTCTTTTCCTTTATCCCCACACAGTATCTTAGGGTAATGATTTGATACAGAAGATTGTTCCAATCATATCATATTTGTAAAATTCTCCCTTAAGACTCCTGAGCCAAGTAGCAGTGTTCATAGACTTCCTGCACCAGCAGAAAAGTTCTTCTAACACTGAGGTTATATTTTTACTATTCATGTGATAACTGTGTCTCATTTTATGTTACTCAAAAGTGTGATGAGTGAACAATAACAATACATAATATATAAAGCCACACAGAGCTCATGCAGTAGCATGAGTATTTTGATTCTATTCCCCCCTCTTCATTTACTTAACGAACTAGTTCATGTACCATGCATGCACATCTATGGTTTAAAAAAAAAACGGAGTAAACTAAGTGAAACTAAATTCCTTATTCTACAAATGAGAAGTGGGTAAACTCCATATTCCCTCAAGGTCCCCCATGTGCACTAGTGGTGTGCATAAACATTTCCTTCCAACTCACACAATCATGTAAAGTGTACAGCTAATGTGAAGAGGAGAGCCTGGTGTTAAAACTTGTATTCCTCCCTTAAGCAACTGAAAAAAAAGGGTGGGAGAATAACCTTGGTACTCACATTTGAAGACTGTATTCATATATACATTTACACCAGTCCACATGGATGCCAGTAGACAGGTGAACTTTTGCAACAATAAACACATCCTCCTGTAGCAAAGAGCTGTAGAACAGAAAGTAGTTATCTGAGGACAAAAAAAAAAAAAATCCAAACAGAGTCTTTACTATTTAGCTACATAATATTGTGTTTGTCTTAAAAAAAAAAAAAAAAAGTCCATGAGCACCTAAAATGCCTTTCTAACTGTTGCTAAAAAATTTAAAATATAACAATTTGAAAAGATTTTTGAATCAGTTGTTAATTCGTGACTTGACTGACAGTCTCACTAATCAGGAAAGCAGCATGAACTATGGCTAAGTAAATATGAGTCAAAAAGCATCATGAAATAAACGACTGAAAAAACAACAACAATCCGCTAGGGGATTTCCTGACTTCAAACCTGTTCAAACACAGATTGAGTTTAAGATGTGTGGTTATTTGTTAAACTATGTTTAATGAAATGTAAAGACCTATGTGCTTTTAAATGGATAATTTATGTGCAATTTTATTGTCTCTCAAGGTTTAATTAAATGTTTGCCTTGTGGCTAATCAGCTACAATTAATAACAGAAGCTTATATTCATGTCACTTATAGGGAATGTTGAAATTGTCTCCATGAGAATTTCAGTATCTTGTTTATGGATGGCTGAGAACACCAGTCTAATACACCAGATGCTTGGTCAAAATAACACTGAGGAAACTAAAATAAAATCTCACAAATATACCATGCAACATTTGTATCACAATACATTATGTTTTAAAGGCCACTGTGAAGATAAATATAAGAAACTTTTTCTAATATATTTGTACAGCACTTTTCATATTAAAGGTTCTAAAGTGCTAAAAAAAACAGCTGCTTTGTACCTCTTAGCCTTATTGGGGGAAAGGGGCTTATATCTCATTGTTGAAGTATTCAGAGGAGAAGGAATTTTGTGCTGAAACTGGGCTGAAGCAAAATTCTACATCTGGCCTTGACTGAGTCATTGTAATTGAAGGGTGTGAGCTATTGTATTTTAGCAAAATAGAAAAAAAGAAAAGAGTATGGGCTAGTGGTACAAGGCATTAAATGTCTTTGAAGATACTGTGGGATGATGACTGGTTATTATATTCCTACAAACTGTTGTGCCAAGTCCTGTTTCACACAAGCTGCATGAGGTTTCATAATGCTGCAAGTGTTTTTGATGCTCAGCAGGTAAACGTTTAAAATGTAAATAACTGATTACTAAAAGCTGTTCTCCAAGCTTAATATACTACATAAAACCATAGGCATCTACAAAGTTCATGACAACAAAGGCAGTCCTTACCTGTCATTCTGGAAGTTGGATGGAAAGAGAATTCCAAATCGCTTGAGGTGCACAAGACACCTCTTCTATGTAGTTATAATTATTGTTATAGGTTGGGTTAAACCTCACTGAAACTGGTAGTGTAACAGCTGCCCTCTATGTAGGATAAATGTAAGAAGCAATAAGGGCCTCAAACCAGACCCAGGCACATGTCACTGGCCAAAACAAAGGCACATCTGAGTCTGCTCAGGAATGAGAACTATGTGGGAGGAGGGTTTTTGCTGGATATTCTCTGGTAGAGAGAAGTGCATGTGTCCATGGGAGAGAGGAGAAAAACACCAGAGAAGCAGAGAGGGGAGATAGCAAGGAAGCACCAGACATATCCTGCACAAGCTCTTGGAGCCTGTCCCAGAGAAAAGCCTTAGAGACACCCTTTTGGGCTCAGCACTGGATGAATGAGGCTTCGAGCTGTGAGCAAAGAAATTACCTCCTGTTGTTCAGATTCCTCCTGTGTTCAGGAAAACAGGACTTAGTACATTCTTTGTAATTAGACAGGATTGCATCCAAGATACACCTGACTCCACCAATTTGTCCGTCTAATGGAAACAATTCGCATGGCTCAGAACTTTGGCTCACTACTCTGACCAGAAAGGGGTAACATTATTTATTATTAGCACTGCAGTAGTGCCCAAAGGTCTCAGTCAAGATTAGGTTCTCACTGTACATGGTGATGCACAAATAAGACACAATCACTGTTCCAAATTGCTTACAGTCTAATTTAAAACAAAAAAGGCAGTGATAGTTACGAACAGTAGGAGGGAGTAGCAGAAGGAAGAAGAGGTTAACAGTAATAAGAATATATAGTTACCTAGGTGAGCAGTATGCATAGGTTCATAGTTCCAAATCACTGGAAAAATATTTATCCTTCAATATATAAATATTAGCAATCTCCACTGGCCCTCTTCCTACCTATTAATTTCTCTGATGTAAAATGATTTTTTCCCTGTGGCTTAGTACATTGTAACAAACAAAGAGAATTGTGTAAGAGAACTTGTGTGTCATCATTTGTTTAATATCGTTTATAGTGACTGTTTTGACTTTAAGGTCTTGGTTTCTACACAAGACCATGTTTTGAAAAAATCAATCTGAAATGCAGTGCTGTGCGATACATTTGGAAGAAACACAAAGGATTGTACTACACTCATTTTTGCATTGGTATAAATAATTAAAGATCTGTTTGTTTTGAATTCTTTAGAACACGTCCAGAATGTTGGTTAGTTATGCATTAAGTAATATAAATAATTTGTTTAGTTTTAATATAATTTGTAGTTAAAAGTATAGTTTAAAGTAGAGTTAATCTGTGACAAACTAACATCATATAGTGAGATAAATGAGTCTTTGAAAATGAGGATATCTTACTTCTAAAGGGTGACTTATTTTTTTATTAGGAATGTGAAAGACTCCTTTACCAAGAAGACTATAGCCTTCTCAGATATGTTTCCATTTAGTGTAACCTGAAGACCATCCAAAATGAAATATCTATATTGGATAAACTTGGAGGGCCAAATTCACTTATGTACCCATAAATGGCAATTGTGCCCCCTTAAACTGGAGCTGAATTTTGTCCTGGAATTCTGAATAAGCAAAACACAGTAGGGCTTTCTGACGGCAACTACGGTGAGAAAATTTCTGTGCTGACTTTTATACTGTGCTACTCGAAGTCAAAGGAGCTACTACAGAGTTCCTGTGATGTAACTCAAAGAGCAGAATTTAGCTCAGTTTGCAATGGCTAGTATCAGATAAACAAAGTCTGTATCAGTTACTAATATGAATTCTGATTTAAAGTTTTAAACATTTCCTCAAAAACAAACAACTTCTCCATAGAATAAACAGCAGCTCGACCTAGATTTTGATTATTACCTTTCATTCACTCAGGAAGGAGACCTTCAAACTGACTTGCCTGAGGCAATCAAGAGCTCCAGGTCTTTCGCACTCATGAAAGAAATATAACACTCACTCTTCCAGGGAGAGACATCTGATTATACAAATTCACTGTTCTTTTGAATCCTTTACCAAACTGCACCTCTGTAGACTTCTAATTTCTTAACCGTTTATTTAGGCTTTTCCGCATAATTCATTATGCTAACCTGTATGTCATGTGGATATTGAAATAGCAATGAAACGGATCAAGTATTGACCAGCTGCATCAGTGATGCTGAGTGATTAACTTTTATAAGTAAATCTTTCCTGATAAACTTTTTATGTTAAAAGTCGCTGAAGCAAATAAGGTGATCACATTAGAAATGTTTTAGTAAGTCAACATCTATATGACACACACATAAATCTATATGTAATATATACAAATTCACCCATACATGGATGCACACACACATACCACATATACAAAGATGCTACCAACAGGATAAATTGTGGAACCTTGTGATAAATTGCAGAGCTATGTGATTCATATATTTATCATGCACCTTTGACTGCTTTACTAGCCCTCTGCCCACTAATCTGCCTCTACCTGATTTATTCTGAAAATCTAATTCCCTGGGCAGTTCCAAGCACTCATCATTTTCTTTAAATCAGCCTCCCAGAGAAAAGTTTCTTCCTATTCCTTTTCTCAAATATTACACTGCCTAAGGCCCAGGACAGGCAACATTCAGTTCTGCACTGAGGACTGGTCTTGTAAACAGAAAAATGTCACAGTTTTAAATACTGGTATCTTTCACCCATACAGGACTAAAAGCAAAAGCTTTATACCAAATGGAGAGATTCCCAGCTTCCCAATGAAGATCGGTACTCATTTTACCCTGAAAGGACTCTAGACATTCATTGAGTTTTAAAAATCCCATTGTTAGGCTCCCAAGGCCATATTTAGGTCCCTGATTTTTTCAATGAGAATAGAAAATCAGGTCATTAACTTGGGAGCCCTAAACTGAACTCCTATTTTTAAAGTCTCTTCCACTGGTTTCAAAATTGTGACCTTTTTTTAGGTATTTCAGGTTATTTTAGAGGTGTTTATGGCTCCTTCTGGGCCTTATATAGCTGGACTCTTGATAATGACGGTGTCTGGCTTTACAAGTGGAGGACTACAAAAATATCCAAATGAATGTTTTAAAAACTCTCTAAAATATTTTGAGTTGTTTGTCTGTAAACATAAGTAGTGGTATATACCAAATATAGAATGGTGTGGCAAGGTATGAAGATTTTATCAGCATGAGTTTTGGATGGCTATATTTCTCATGAGTACTGGAGCCACAAGTGAATTAAGCAGGCCATATCAAGCAAGTGCTAATAACATTTCCATACCACTTCTCCACCTCATTTATCCTATGTATGTGACATGGGTTATAGAAAAACTACTTTAGAAATGTCTGAGAGTTTTTGAAAAATGTATTGGGATGCCTTAGTTACCATGATTTCAATGACATAGGGCTCAAAGGGAGAGGAAAATTATAACAAATGCATTTAGAATACCTCAAAGAATTACTTCTAAAAACCACACTTTAAAGTGCAATATCTCAGATTGTTTGGGGTTTTTTTCCCCAAAAAGACATATCCTTTAATGTCACTATAATTATCAGTTTTTAAACCATGCTAGGTAGTCTTCAGTAATAGCGATAAGCATTTACTGAAATAACCAGAGAAAATACAATTATCTTCTTTCCTATAACAAGCTGTGAGGATAGGTGTTGGAACTATGGGTGCTGGGAGGTGCTACTGCACTCCCTGGCTTGAAGTGGTTTCCATCATATACAGACTTTACAGTTTTGTTCAAAGGCTTTCAGCACCCCCTCTGTTCAAATTATTCCAGCAACCATCCCCTGTGAGCTGTTTGTTTAGGGCTAGTTTGTTTGCCAGCTTTCACTTACATGAGTAGTTCCATTGAAGTCAAAGGAACAATTTGTGTGAATAAGGGGTCACCAGCCTGTGTAAGACTAGCCTAACATGGCCCCAATTTTCTTTAGTTTTGCATTATAGTGGTTTAACTGGCATAAACAGAAGGAATAGGAAAGTTGATAAAACAGAATCTAAAGAGTTTAATCCTTTTGCTCTAATACTTTTTTGGAAGACTTCCATCTAAACAATTATTGATATGGTGAGATGAAATATGAGAAGGAGTGAAAAGCCGAACTAAAGGTATTGGAGGCTTGACTTTTCTCACAAATATTTGGCTCTTCCTTCAGCCTATCATGCCAACAGTGGGATTCGACACTGATCAGGTATATTGAAGCATAATATGTATATATGAACAGCAAGACTGGAGATCCCGACAGTTTCTACACTGTAGATTTTTGATATTCATCTTCTGTCTCCATCTTATCATTCAAACAGAAAGTTAAAAAAAGAGAGACATTATGTAGACACATTGGCTGGTTGAACAGAATGTAAGTGCCACATTAGAAGAGTAGAAATCTTTAATCAGCAAGAAGCTGCTTATACAGATCCAGATATGTATTCACAGAAAATTGCAATGAAAGAAAAGATCAGATGCAAACCAGCAAGGTGAGTGTAAGCATCCATTTGTCTTTCAAATTAAAAATAGCTTTTATTGTAGAGGGAACTTTTAAATTCAAGTTACACTTTACTGCTGTCAAAAAAGCAATCATTTGGGTACATCAGAAGTTCACAGCCATTTCTGATGGAGCCCTCCTTGAGGCAGACTGGAAGATTGGGGCCACTTAACGTTGTAAAATGGCTAATTATTACCTTTTGAGAAGTCCTTCCATTTGTGAAATCCTTTTTTTTTTTTTTCATTCCACTTGCTGCTTGAAGTGCTACTTTCATGCTTCATCTGGCCTTAGGACTGATTCAGCAAGTTGCTCAGCACTATCAGCTCCCACTGAAGTCACTGGTTGTTAAGGCTGCTTAGTATCTTGCAGGGCTGAGTCCCTTACTGGCAGTTTTGCCCACAAACTCCTGCACATTTTTAATGGAACAGAGTGGCAACGGCATGTATCCGGTGACTTTGAGTAATGCCCTTGTTTTATGTACTGCATGCTGGGGAAGAATATGAGAATGCTCCACATTTCTAAAACTAAACTGTCTCTTTATTAATCAAACTATATTTACAGATGCAACTGCAGCTAGCATTCAAATCAGATGCGCACAGACTGGCTTCCTAGTGCCTCCTGCAACCATAATTTTCCTGCGGCAAACTATGTTCCTCCTCCCTGCCATGCAGGTTGCCAAAACACTAAAAGGGAGTTTTGAACACTGTGCACAGGGAGGGGGCTGTTTGTATGACTGATACCTAATTCTGGCTGGAAAAACAAATGATGTGAAATCTTGTGAACTTCCATCTGAATCAAGTGGTGACAGCAGAGGGGAGAGTTATTTATTGTCTTAAGTATATTTTAACTTCCGATAGTAATAACTTAATCATAAAAGTTGGTGGGGAAGAAATGTAGGATAGGGTGTGTATGTGTGTCAGTAAAAATTACTGTAAGAAAATCCATTCTGAGAAATGATAGGTCTGTGATTGTTGTGAAGGAAAGCTAATATGATGAATATGGAATTCAGGTAAAAAAGACTGAATGCAAAACACTTTAAATGTTTCTGGGCAATGACTCTACTTTTCTGTGTTTCTATATATTTTATTTAGTGTCAAGAAGTGTTTTTGCTGCCACAGTCACTCTGGGCATGGTGTGCCTTTCATCACTGGAGTGACTATTCATCTGTAATTTACCATCATTCCAGACAGCATTCCAGTTGTAGTCAGTGGGAGGTTTCTGAATGAAGTGATGGCTGAGTGTTTTGCTAACTGCCTTGGAGGGGTGAATCCCTTGTTACAAGGTAAAGCATACAGTAATATGCTTACAGCTATGCAGTCACTCTGGTGATGACTGGCAGCTGTGACTCTGAGAGACTTTAATGGCTGACAGAACATCTATGATGGGGCTGCCATAATTTTTAATATCTGCAAGGAAGTATCACTACAGATACTGGTTGTTATGCACTTTAAAGCCTAAAAGCTTTCCTCCTCTCTAAGTTTTAAAACAATCATAACTAATAATGATAAAGTGTGCTCCTGACTACTTTTCTAATAAATTACAAGCATCACTCAGAGAGTATCCATATATAAGGCTTTGATCAGTCCTCACCACTACTGCATTTGCAGACAAGACACATTAACAGCCATATTTTCCACTTACCTTTCAATGTGTGCCCACCTATTTTGTGTATGTAAATGACTGCACATATGTACCAAAATACTGTAAATTTTTCATGTACAGTTTAGGTATTAAAGCATGCAAATAACTGGACACACATTTTTGCTCATGAAAATGAATTTGAAAATTTGGCCTTGTGTGTTTTGCAGGTACTCTTATGTGTAAAGTTTAGCAAGGTAAAAACTACCTTGATCAACAGTAGTAAAAATCCAAGAAAACAGAAACCCTCCAATTCACATCAACATTTACAGGACTGGTCCTATAATTTCCACTGAAAGGAATGGGAGCAGGACTGAGCCCAAACCTATCCACACAAAAAATGTTAATAACTTTGAAATATTTTTTGTTCAAACTTTGCAAAAATGAACTCTTTTCTCTGAGTGAATCCAACAATTTTCAGGCCAAATAAATTTCCAAGCCAGTTACAAGGATGCTAAAATACAGCTTTTTAATGGAAGCTGGTTTCATCCCTCACTACTGTCTCTCCATATTACTACACAGATACAGACTGGCTTTGATACTTTGTGTTAAAGACATGCCTCCTGTACGTTACATATTGTTTGGATTGGGGATCCTTTGAACTTCTAAAATATCTCATAAGATTTTTTCTTACTATTCTTCCAGGTAAAATGACTTATAAATGTTTAATGCAGGAGACCTTAACATGGAGTAAAATCACTGCTTGTTCAATGTTTAGCTAGAATTTTTTTCCAGAATGTTTTCACTCAAGTTCTCCTCTGGCATGCTATACAGGTAATAGTCTCTCTCTTTTACAAACAACTGTAGTGTCTGCCTGAAAGAGCATTGTCAGCATTGACAGGCTAAAAGTCTTACATATCAACTTGGTTAGAAGAAAAAAATAGTTACCTAAAACAGAGACTGAGGGAAAACAACAAACTGAGGATGCCACTTTTATTTGGGATCATAGACACAAGTGTGCACATTACATGCAACCCATCCCTCTGCTCAACTAGTGGCAGCCTAGCTTTGTTTATTTTTGGTCACCCGTTTTATCAGCTTGGATCTTTTAAATGTTGGTGTTGTATCCTTCATTGTGGAGAGCTGATAGTATTTTCTGCTACAGGAGGAGATCTGTCTATGAAAAGTGCAAAATACAATTCCTCATGGTGGGGATTAATCAAATAGTTATGGGCTTCAATTCTCCATTATGCAGCACAAAGAGGCTTGTATAGGAGGAATCTCTGTTAGCATAAAGCTGGCAAACAGTACACATTTGCCCTCCTATATGCGTATGCCCTGTCACCTAACATAAGATGGCACCATCAGGGAGTGTGGCAGAGCTGAACTCTACTACACCCGATCCTCTAATGGCATAAATACTCTTATGCCAGCAATTTAAACTACAGCAGGACCTTTCTATGTTTAAGTGAAATCAGAGCCAATGTCAAAAAACTCTGAGTTTAAAAAAACAAAACAACAAAACACTCAAAAAAGATTGACAACACTGAGGTCCTTGCATCAGCTCAGTTTTGAAGGAAAAGGTTCATTTTAAAAATACAGACTTCATTTCACATAAATTTCAAACACAGAACAGTATATATAATGTCATATATATGACAAATAATAATTTATAAATATATATATTGGCCCTTTTAGTTTTAAGGTTTGCTGGGACAAAGTTTTGTCTTAGTTATTTGTGAACCACCACCCCTCTCTCCAACCCCAAAGAAATCAACCTTTTCTAAATATTGTGTAACATATTTAAATTTCTACATTGACAAAGTCATAATACTCCTCCACTCCATTTATCTTAGTGCATGTAAACAGATATTCTTACAGAGCAATTAAACCTATCCTGCAAAATTTCATAAAACCAGCAATTTAAATTTATACCAAAGACTTTTGGTAGAACGTCTAATAACAGTAATTATTAAAACTATGTATTATGGTAGTACCTCAAGGCCCCCACTGAGACTACATCCCCATTGTGCTAGACAGTGTACAGACACCTAATAAACTTTTGGGGCCAGGATTTGTTTCTTATCATCTCAATAGACATGACAACAAAGGCTGCAAGGGAAAGAGAAGACAGATTAGTGGCAGATCTGCATCTTTGAAGTTCCAGTCCAGTGTCCTGTCCACACAGTCACAGTACTTGCAATAATTCTGTGACACATTTGCTGCTGTGCTTTTATTATAGAAGAATCATAAAAGATTAGGATTGGAAGAGACCTCAGGAGGTCATCTAATCCAACCCCCGGCTCAAACCAGGACCAACACCAACTAAATCATCCCAGCCAGGGTTTTGTCAAGCAGGGCCTTAAAAACCTCTAAGGATGGAGATTCCCACCACCTCCAATGCTTCACCACCCTGCTAGTGAAATAGTGTTTCCTAATATCTATCCTAGACCTCCCCACTGCAATTTGAGACATTGCTCCTTGTTCTGTCACCTGCCACCACTGAGAACAGCCAAGCTCCATCCTCTTTAGAACCCCCCCTTCAGATAGTTGAAGGCTGCCATCAAATCCCTCCTCATTCTTCTATTCCGCAGACTAAACAAGCCCAGTTCTCTCAGTCTCTCCTTGTAAGTCATGTGCCCCAGCCCCAGATCATTTTCATTGCCCTCCGCTGGACTCTCTCCAATTTGTCCACATCCTTTCTGTAGTGGGGATGCCCCAAAACTGGATGCAATACTCTAGATGTGGCCTCACCAGTTCCAAATAGAGGGGAATAATCACTTCCCTCAATCTGCTGGCAATGCTCCTACTAAGGGAGCCCAATATGCCATTAGCCTTCTTGGCAACAAGAGCACACTTCTGACTCATATCCAGCTTCTCGTCCACTGTAATCCCCAGGTCCTTTTCTGCAGAACTGCTACTTATACAGTCGGTCCCCTGCCTGTAGAGGTGTACAGGATTCTTTCATTCTAAGTGCAAGACTCTGCACTTGTCCTTGTTGAACCTCATAAGATTTTTTTTTTTTGGTCCGGTCCTCCAATTTGTCTAGGTTTCTCTGGACCCTATCCCTGCCCTCCAGCATATCGACCACTCCTCGCAGCTTAGTGTCATCCACAAACTTGCTGAGGGTGCAATCTACCCGATCGTCCAGGTCATTAGTAAAGATGTTGAACAAAACCAGCCCCAGGACCGAACCCTGGGGCACTCTACTTGATACCGGCTGACAATGAGACATCGAGCCATTGATTCCTACCCATGGAGCCCAACAATCTAGCCAGCTTTCTATCCACCTTATAGTCTATTCATCCAATCCATAGTTTTTTAACTTGCTGGCAAGAATACTATGGGAGACCGTATCAAAAGCTTTGTTAAAGTCAAAATATATCACATCTATCACTTTCCCCCTATCCACAAAGCCAGTTATCTCATCATAGAAGGCAATCAGGTTGGTCAGACATGACTTGCCCTTGGTGAATCCATGTTGACTGACCCTGATCGCCTTCCTCTCCTCCAAGTGCTTCAAAATGGACCTGCTGCATGATTTTTCCAGGGACTGAGGTGTGGCTGACCGAGGTTGTGTAGTTCCCAGGGTTCTCCTTCTTTCCTTTTTTAAAGATGGCCAGGAGGCAAGTTAGAAGGGAGATAATAGCCAGGAGACAAGTTAGAAGGGAGCATTTTCTAAATCCAAGAATAAATAACTTTAAGGCTCTGATCCTGATACAAGCTCTGCATGGCTGTATCTCTTTATTTTCAGTGGGATTCTGTGTGGACCCAGGTCTCCACCTGTTTGGGGCAGGGATTGTCTCTATACATGTTTAGCACCTAGCACAATGGCATCCTGATCCTCTAGGCCCTTCTGTGTTATATACATTAATAATAAATACTAGCAATAGGGAAGTGTCTTAGCAAAGATCGTCAGCAACCTCTTCATGTTGTTGTTTTTAGATTTTGTTTTCCCAGAGCTTTATGGGATGAAATATTGCTTTAAATTGTTTTATTTTTTGTGATGGCATTAGACTGAAATTTCAGAAGATAACTGGGAAAATTCTACCATGACAAAGACCCTTGACCAGAACTGTCTGCATAGCTTGGATCAGGAGCGGCTCCAGGCCCCAGCATGCAAAGCACATGCTTGGGGCGGCAAGCCACAGGGGGCGCTCTGCCAGCACCGCAGGGGCGGCAGGCAGGGTGCCTTCGGCAGCTTGCCTGGAGGAGGTCCACTGGTCCCACAGCTTCGGCGGACTTCCTGCAGGCAAGCAGCTGAATGCAGCCTGCCTGCCGTGCTTGGGGCGGCGAAATGCCTAGAGCCGCCCCTGACTTGGATGTTGGATTGTATTGGTCACAGTGCTCCCTATTCCAGTTTGCCTCTGTTTCTCTTAACATGGAATACAGTAGCATTGTTCCCTATAAATGTGGGATTCTCTTTTGCTTTTCATCCCAGCTAACCTGGGATATTATGAGACCTTTCCCTTCCAGCTGGTGTTCTCGGGATTCATTTATTCCTAACCAGGAATTAGTTTCAATACTTGCCTTTTATTTCCAGCTTCACACTTTTATTTCACATCTCTTAATCTCTGCTACCTTGCGTTAGAACTAAACATGAATTTTCCAGTTAATTCTTTAATTTCAGCGAAAGGGACAAATCTATTATTCTATCTGATTCCAATTCTTCCTTCTCAAATACCCCATCAATTCAACTATATCTCTTTAACTTTAATTTCTGTATTTTATAACGCAACTATTACAAGCACGTGCTACGTTTTCGCCACAGTCTAAGCAGCTTTCATCAAGTTACAGTAGCTTCCATTTAATAGCAACTTGGATAGTAACAACTTCCAGTTACTAATAACATTTTGTTGGCAAACAATTCTGCCTTGTTGACTTTAATATTAATGGGATTCAGCTATTGGCAACAGTATACAGCTTATTAAGAACAATTTTTGTAAGAAAGGCCCCAGCTTCAGGTAGGTTTGCGAGGCTGAAGCCAGAGGGAAGGAAGTGCTGGGATATGCTGAGACACTGGAGCTATACAGTGCTCTCTCCAAGGAAGCACTGGGATGTGTTGAGTTGCGATCCCTGGATGCTGTGGGGAGAGGTACTGTAAAACTCTGTAAACCCCTAGTGCCCCCACTCCTCCTAGGTTGCAGCTCCCCTCCCCACTGCTGCCCTACCCACATCAAGGTTGCAGGGCTTCCTTCCCTGACTGCGGCCTTGCAAACCTGCCTTCCACTTATTGGGAACTGCCAGATGATGGCAACTTTTTGCGGGCAAATGTGGGGTTGCTAATAAGTAGAATTTACTATATAATTAAATTTGGAAGGATTGGATTTTTGTCAGTAAATGTCAGTAAACCTCAATTTCATTGTACACACACAAACC
Source organism: Chelonoidis abingdonii (assembly GCF_003597395.2). Taxonomy (NCBI): domain Eukaryota; kingdom Metazoa; phylum Chordata; order Testudines; family Testudinidae; genus Chelonoidis; species Chelonoidis abingdonii. The sequence goes on along the minus strand of NC_133773.1, from coordinate 58,066,779 downwards.
AAGGAACAAATATTTTCATTGACAATAATTGAAATTCACTACAGGCAAAATAAGAAAAATGCTGCTTGAGAATTTCTTACAGTTCAGTTTAAGGCTATTTATTTTGTATATTTTGATATGTGATGTTGACAATTTGTGTTTTAACGTTATTAAACTTTACCTTCTTGAGTCTACTGTCATTAAATAATTATTTACCCCCCCATAATTTCTGACAACTGTGAAAATGTTAGATAAAAAAATGAAAATGTTTTAAAATAAACATTGACCTTTACCATTGAAATTATATAAACAAAGATTGAATTCTGCCAAGCTGAATTATAATACATATGTTCCATCACCAGCGCTGCATTATCAAAGGAGGAAGAGCAGCTAAATGCAATGTAGGCCTCTGCTTGAGCTTTGAAGCAGGATTGCCCTAACCTTGGCATGAATTGGAGGCGATTTCAGCCACCTTTGACTTTAATACAGAAGTATATCTAGTAAAGTCCAGTGACGAGTAGATGACTGCACTGATCAAGACACAGCATTCCACACTGAGGCTTGTTACTGTGCACTGTACTTTTGTATCAGGGCAACCCTATTGATAAACTCTATTTTGCAATGGGCCATCTTTTGGCAAATGAGGAGATAAAGCCCAAAGTCTCTTGCAATGACTGATGAACGATTGTGCTATTATATTTATACCTCATCTAGACAGGTAAGACTAAGGAGGCAATTCTTTTATCAAGGATGCCTTGAAGGTGCTTTGGCCAACATTCTTTATACTAAAGCCATTTCACGGCGTCCAGTCAATGGTCCATCCCTTCATGGGATTTAGTTTAGGAACAACAAAAATTAACACGATAAAAGTTCAGCTGCAGGCTTCTCCCCATACTTGGCTGCTCTGAGGCTTCTGATTCCAAGACTGCTCAGCGTACACCCTAGATCCTCTCCCTCCAGAGAGCCACTCCCACCTTGCTTATATTAAACTGGAATTGGGACTGCAGAATGGTCTTATCCCTTTACTAGCAGGATCAATGCCCACTGAAGCAGGGAGTGGAGATCTCAGCCTATTACAAAGGGACAATGAGAGACAGCTATTCTTGTATGATGCTGATATTACAATAGGAATTTAGTCTCTACTGCAAATTTTCATCCCTTGAAGCTCTGTGCTCATCTCTTCTCTTTTCAGTTAAATCCTGCATAATCTCATCTGTTGGTTTCTCCACCTTAACTCTTGCATTTTCAAGTGTTTATCCAACAACTCTTCCTCAGTGACTAACTGAATTTATCTTCTCCCCTTCTAACTCCAGCTGCCTTCACCTCCTTATCTATTATTGCTGAAAAATCCACTATTTTACTCAGTTTGAAGTTTTGTCACCATGATGTCAGGTTCTTCTCTGGAAGCTTTGAATCTAACATTTTCCTTTCCAAAATTTTTAGCATTTGGCTCATCAGCCTTGTTATTTGGTTTCTGTTCCCCCATGGAATAGCACCAGTGCCTGCCTTGGCTGCTGCTCCTTAGTCCTCAAAACAACAGCAATGAAACTGACATGACTGGCCTTTTCACTCCTGCCTAAGGAGTCCTGTTAGCAGCCATGGAGCTTAATTCGAGTTAATTTCACTCTGGGCTGAAGCAGCCAGACAAAACTAGGAGCAGCAGTTTTGGTGCTGCTTGCCTGCCTGCAGACTTGGAAAGGTAGTGATGAGTTTGCCTTGATGGCTCTGTTCTGCTTAGCAACCCAGTTCAGCTTAGCAACCGATCAAGGCCTACTGAAAAATTTACTGGCTGGGGTAGACAGGCCAGCTGTGTGACCTTGTTAGATAAGAGAATGCTTGCAGAGGCTGGGAAAAATGCTTGCAGACACTTTTTGAAGTAATGTGTATTTTTTTTCTTTGTACTAACCATGAAGTTATCAAGAGAAACAGTTGTTCTTTGTTCCTCTCTTGTATGCTGGGAACGTATGCTGGGAAGGTACAGTGATGACGCGACGTAAGTGATGACGCGATGGAGTAGCTAATAAAAATGGTTTGCATCTGCGGGAGGGGGCTGGTTCTGTATAGAGTGAGATGGGCAGTTCTCTGTTGTATGGCATGCTACAATAAAGAACTTGATAGTTGGATCTTTGCTGGTCGTTGCCTGTCTCTTTGCAGTCAGACAATGAAACCTGAGCCGTCCGGGATAAGAGAGATCCCTGACAGTAGCACACCATCACCGGGTTGTCCTCCTTTCAGTTAGGGATGGTTCTGTGGTGATGATAAAGGAAAGACATTTAATCTTTTTCCAGTGGAAGGCAAGATTCTGGAGAGGCTCCCAGTGTGGAGACAGGCCATGAAGGAGGTCTAACACTGACATCAGCTCTCCACACTAAGATTGCAGTCTCTCTGTGTGCAACTGCCATACACCTAGGGTTGCCAAGTCTCCAGGATTGTCCTGGAGTCTCCAGAAATTAAAGATTAATCTTTAATTAAAGATTATGTCATGTGATGAAACCTCCAGGAATACAGCCAATCAAAACTGGCAATCCTAGGCACCTATCACGATTAGCATTGAGGCCCCCACATGGCTCTTGCCCCAGCAGGGTGTCAGGGCCCCAAGGATGAGGTGAGGTGCCTCAGACTGCATTACCAGTGTAGTTACAAATTGCTTTCAGAACAATTTGCTACTGGAAGCCGCTACTGACATCTAGGTATGTTTTGCTTCCCTGCCACCAGGGGCGGCTCTAGGGATTTTGCCGCCCCAAGCATGGCAGGCAGGCTGCCTCCGATGGTTTGCCTGCGGAAGGTCCGCTGGTCCCGCAGCCTGCGGGAGGTCCGCCGAAGCCAGGGGACCAGTGGACCCTCCGCAGGCACACCTGTGGGAGGTCCACCGAAGCTGCAGGACCAGCGGACCCTCCGCAGGCAAACTGCCGGAGGCAGCCTGCCTGCCACCCTCGCAGCGTCGGCAGAGCACCCCCATGGCTTGCCACCTCAAGCATGTGCTTGGTATGCTGGGACCTGGAGCTGCCCCTGCCTGCCACAATTTGCTATGCCATATCTTCCCCCATTGCCAGGTCCTATGGCAGCAAGTTTTATCCCTGTCATAATTTGCTACCATGAACTTTGCCCATATCCTAGTCCAGGGGAAGCAAATTCTACCAGAGGAGGACTCCATGTTGGAATTTGCTTCCCACCCTTGGTTGTGTTTTGTTCCACAGACCAGAACTCAAGTATTTAGCTGCATGCACTCCAACTGCCATTGTCTGTGTTCAATGTAGCTGTACTGAATGGTGGAAGGATTAGCTGGTAGAATTCTACCAGTAGGCTGGTAGAATTGTCAAGGCATGGTTCTCAACCTTGGGTATGTGTACCCTTGGGGGTACACAGAGGTCTTCCAGGGGATTCAGCTCATCTAGATATTTGCCTAGTTTTACAACAGGATACATAAAATGCACTAGAGAAATCAGTACAAACTAAAATGTCATACAATAACTTGTTTATATTGCTCTATATACTATACACTGAAAAGTAAGTAAAATATTTATATTCCAATTGATTTATTTTATAATTATATGGTAAAAATGAGAACATACGCAATATTTCAGTAATAGTTTGCTGTGAAACTTTTGTATTTTTATATCTGATTTTGTAAGCAATTAATTTTTATGTGAGATAAAACTTGGGGGTGTGCAAGACAAATCAGACTCCTGAAAGGGGTACAGTAGTCTGAAAAGGTTGAGAGTCACTGCCTAAGGAATCAGTTATCCCTCCTTTCAGTGCTGAGGCTATAGGCTGCGTCAGCAGAGGTGCACAAGGACATCATCTTGCTATGAGAATTGCCAGCAGTCAGGTGGTAAACATGGTAGTGCTGGGACTGAGGGATAAGTGAAGACGATGTCTTGGAAGCAATCCTCTGAGCAAGGGTGAAGAGGAGATAACATTTTGCAAGTCTAGGGTGATTAGTGTAGATTAGGCTCAGTTTTGAGTGGAGACCAGGTGTAGGTAGCTCCTCTTTGCTAAATTGGATCTAAACCTAAGCTCTGCTTGAGCAAAAAGAAGTTATTTTGTTATACAGTGCTCATATGCTCTGTTCCAAAAGTGCTCTGTAGCATCTGTAAGAGTAGAATGCTACCATTTGTCGTACTGGTTTTATGGTCAAAGCTCAAAGGGAGGAGACAAGCTAAGGTTGCACTGCAGGGGTTGTGTGTATGTTACCCTCTTGTTTCTTGCATTTCAGAGACTTACTTTTTAGCCACTCTTCACATTCCAGAAGGGCACAAGACACCACTGGGCATGCTTAACTCTGCCTTAATTAAGTTTTTGGGCAGTAAACTACCTTGGTTTTTGTTTTTTTTAATAATTTGTTCAAACATGGAGGATAATAAGATGATAAGTAAAAGCCAGCATTGGTTTGTCAATAACAAATTGTGCTAACTCAACATCACTTCCTTTTTTGACAGGACAACCAGTCCAGTGGATGGGAGGAATTAATTGGCACGATATACCTGGACTTTAGATAGGCTTTTGGCACATTCTCATAAGCAAATGAGGGGAGCAAGGCCTAGATGCCATTACTACAAGGTGAGTGCAAAACTTGTTAAAAGACTATTCTCAAAGAGTTTACTACTCAAGCCATACATGCAGGAGCACAATAATATCCACGTGCACAATAATAACCAAGGTAAAATATGTTCTGTGGACAGCGAGTCATAAAAATACTGCTTTTAAAAATAATAAACGACTGAAACTCCATTTCTAGTGCATGACAGGAACTGGGAGTACCACTCCAGCCACCGGAGCAGCCCATCAGACAAAGGTATGAGCTGCTCTGAGGTTCCATGCAGTCATGTCACAGTTCTGTGCATTGACTAGGTATTTTAAACAAAGTATGTAAATTTTGACTCGTTTAGCGTATGTGTGAATGCTCAGGGTTCATAGACTCCGGTCTCCTTTAGCAGGTGTGTACATCATTTCAGGGAGGGAAGAGCTGCCCTGCCTAGGCACAGCCCCGGAGTGGCTGCTGAGACGTTCCGTCCCACCAGGGAACAAACCTCCTCGGCCACCGACACCCAATTTCTGCAACCGCTGCCGCTGGCTCACCCCGGCGGGGGTCCCCTTCTAATCCCCCTTCTCCGCCCCACGCCCGGGTCTCCCCGCCGCGGCCGCTGGCTGGCAGCGCCTCTACCCGGCTCTGGCCTCCTGCCGCCCACGCCTGGCCAAATTCTAACCCCGCCCTGTTCACAACAGGGAACTGAGTGACGCTAACTAAGGGCAGAACCGAATGCGCCGACCTCAGCCGAGGTTACTGCGCATGCTCACATCGCTTCTCGCTCGGGCCCCGCCTCCGCAAGCCCCGCCCCGGTTCCCATGGTGACGGCTCTGGGCGTCCTAGGACTCGCCTAGCTGCGGCCGGCCGGTGAGCGGGTGCCATGTGGGTATCGCCCCTTACCCGGCTTGGTCACCCCGCGGGGGGTTGGTGGAGGTTGGTCGGGTGAGGCCCCGCTTACCTTGCCGGGCCCCTGGGGTGGGGGGTGTTCATTCCTATGTGAGTTTCTGGTTTCTCCCTCCCGGGGTGGTGCCGAGGGGGCGGGGATACACCCAGCCCTTCGTGTGGGCGGGGGGATCTTGTAGCTCAGAGCCGGGCTGCACAGCACCGGCCCCGGCGCTCGCAGGGCTCCCCGCTGGGCGTAAGCTGGAGAGTGTGTCTGGCGCTGCGCGTTAAGGGGCAGAAGCCGCTGTGCGATTCGTGCTGCACGCTTGGGCGGTGTCAGGGCGTTTGCACTGTGCTGGAGGTGGAGGGTCGCTCGCTCGCTCCTGTTGTGTGTGTCACAAATGCTTTTCTTTTCAAAATATTATGTGCCCTGTTGCTATTGTAAATACAACAGAATGGCCTGGTTTCAGTCTCCTGGAGCTGAGTCCTGAGTGTGCTGGAGGACGTGGTTGAAAAGAACCGTGAGGGGAGCAGTAGGAGCACCGCTGACTACTCCACACTTATCTTTCCCTAGGTTCACATTGGTTTCCAGTTTCTTGGAAACTGGAGCTTTGATTAAAAATTAAATAAGTGAACAGTTAAGAGTCTGTAGTTAAGTTACACAAATAATAGTGTGTTTGCAGACAAATTTGCAATTGGTAATATATAAGATTTCCTTTACCTTCCTCAAAGTTCATCAGATAGTTCATTCACACAAATCCAAAAAAGTTGCAAATGTCAAGAGTACTCAGTCCTCCACTGTGAGATATTATCCCATGTTATACATTAAAATGATGCATCACAAATTTATTTAACTGTGTTTTTATCCATTATTCTTCAGCTCTTTTGTTTAATTCCCATCTCCCAAAGCCACTTCACCTTTATCCCTCCTACTTCTGTTTTTCTTACCTATGTATCTTTCTTCATATTGCTGCTGGTCTTTCTCTTTTCCTGTCTCCATACGGTGTGGTTAGTGAAGCAGCACGAGTTCTCAGGAAGGGCTTCTCTTCAGTAGGGAATTTTCAGAAAACATTGCTACTGGCGCTATTACTATTGGGAGCTCTAATGTAGGAAAAGCTCTGGTGGGATCCAGCATTTTGAGCAGCTGAAAGTTGTTTCACAGATGGGAATTTCCCCTTAAAAGTGCATAGTATAGACATGACTGAAGATGCTTGATTTCACTCATGGCTTGTAGATGTTGTTTATTGAAGTCTTGATTCAGCACACACTAGGAAGCATCACACTTTATTCTTGATCTTTTGTCAAGCTGACATCTGGTTACTCTTGAATATTTTATAAATAAGTATCAATTTTATACAGTTAGTCATATAGTAGATAAATGGTTGTACAGATATCTGTGTGACACCCAGTCATGTAAGTGGATCATCTGTGCCCACGCGGAGTTCTGTTAACTTTTGAGACACTCATCATGAACTTAAGAGTTTGCCTGCATGAATCAGGTTGCAGAGTGAGGGTTTTTGTAGAGTGCCATAAGCATTTATGGTGCTTTGCAGACGAAAAGTGACATGGCCTCTGCTCTGAGAGTTTAAAGTCAATACTCTGTTTGAGGGCAACTAAGGCCTATTCTACACTGGGGAGGGGAGATGGGAATCGATCTAAGATACGTCAACTTCAGCTATGTTATTCTCGTAGCTGAAGTTGTGTATCTTAGATCAATTTAGAATCACTTACTTTGCGTCCTCGTGGTGTGGGATCGACGGTCGCCTCTCCCCCGTTGACTTTTCTTCCACTTGTCACTGACCTGGAGTTCAGCAGTTGACCGGAGAGCAGTCGGATTGCAAGAGCAATAAATTGATCCCTGACAGATCGATCGCTACCCGCCGATCTGGCAGGTAGTGTAGACCTAAGTGTCTTGATCCCCATTACTGCAAAATCTGATTGGTTTTAATGATGTGCGGATTTGGAACATGCTTTAGAAGGGAGGTAGATGAAATAAAATGGTATTATGAAACATTCTGTAAGTTAGCCATTATATGGAGTAAATAAATTTAATAACTTCATTTGGACTCTGTAGAGTCTAAATTTTTTTTTCTTATTTTTAGCCATCTTAGGAGTGAACAAGTGCCTTCTATACAGTAAGTGTTCAGTTATATTTTCTGTTCTCTACCACTTTCCAGTCCAAAGCCCTGTAACACTGACTTTATTGATTTCTAGAATGCCTATTGTGGCAGCAAAGTTCTTAATCATAGGAACACAGGAACTGCCATACTGGATCAGTAGAGCCTTGCAAATCTGCAGACATCCGCTTTTATATCTGTGGATATCTGCATCTGCGGATGTGGTGACTATCCGCAGACCATGTTTGCAGATCTTGGATGGTCACGGATACAAATTTTGTATCTAGAGCTCTGCAATCTGCAGATATCCACTGACCATGTGTGTGGATCATGGATGGGATGCAGATACAAATTTTACATTCTCACAGAGCTCTATGGATCAGACCCAAGGTCTGCCTAGTCCGGTATTCTGTCTCTACAATGGCCAGCACTAGATGCTTCAGAGGAGGGAATAAGAACCCCATACTAGGCAATGTGGGATAATCTGTCCCTGTCCCCAACACACATAGCTCTCATCATGGTATCTAATAGCGATTGGCTTAAACCCTGAAGCACAAGGTTTAATACTCCTTCCAAAATGTTTGTTGTGGTTAGTTATCATTGTCATGCTGCCTGGTATGGGACACAACTAAGAGTACCAGTCTTGGGTCATACTGCCGTAAAAGAGGACATGTACCCCAGACTGGTGGTCTATTATATCATAAAATTTCACCAAGCCAGTAACAAATGTTTGCTTCCAAAATACTATACTAGTTATAAGGAAGCCAAAGACAGCCTCCTTTCAGGCTCTCTAGCTTCTCATGTACCAAACCAGATTTCTATGTTAAATTATTATTAAAACCAAGAATAACATATATTAGGTTCTTTCAGTTCCAAAGAACCAGACACACACCCAGGTCAAATATATTTCAGCTCTTCTCCGAAACCCATGCCGGTAGCCAATCCTTTAGTAACTACAAAATTAAAGGTTTATTAATATATAAAAAAGAAGAGAGTTATTAAGAGGTTAAAATGAATCATATGCATTACAGTTGATTGCAGAGTTTGCAGATCAGGATAATAGCAGTGATTTTAAATCTGCTAGTTTGCAAAAATCTCTCTGGTTCTCCCCAGATATTGGGATCCTCAGGTCATTGTTCAAAGCTCTTCATTATTAGAAATCATAATCCAGAGACGTGGAGCAGGAAAGAGGCAATGGAATGATGTCAAACTCTCCAGTTTATACCCCGCAGTGCATGTGCATGGAAAGTTACTGTCTCAAACATGGAATCAAGCATCACATGTTCTATATGCCCTGCTGAGTCAGTGGGCCTCCATTGTCCATATGCTCTCTGAGGCATCCTCAGGAGAGGCCTATTAGAAGAGTTGGTTTCCCTTAACCATGTCTGGCTGGTCTGGATATAAATATATCTTTTTGGTGTTACCCAAACACATAGCAAAGATTCATAACTTCCTATACATTGATAATACACACAGCATAAACAGAATAACATTGTTCAACTGATTAGAAATTTTCCAATGATACCCTACAAGGCATACTTTATACAAGAGCTATTGCAATTGTGTAACAGTTGTTTCAACAATATAAATGCTGACCTTCCTTTTTATACAACATCGCAATGATAACTGTGGGTATTTTCATATCCGTATAACTATCCAATCCCTCTTTGAATCTTGTTAAATTATGGCTTCAGCAATTTCCTAAGTCAGTGAGCTTCACAGTTTAATGACGTGTGAAAAAGTAGTTCCTTATATTGGCTTTGAATTTCCCACCTTTTCATTTAATTGAATATCCCCTGAATTACTTGCTTAATTTTAATATGTACTTCATGCTTAAGTGATATGCTGAATCAGAGACTTCTGGTCTTCTTCAAACCCCATGAAAATCAGTAGAAGCCTTTCTATTAACTTTGGTGGGTTTTGGATCAGGCCTTAGCATCCGGTCCATTCCTCATTGAAACCTGTGAAAAGGCTCCCATTGACTTCAGTGGGAGATAGATCTGGCCCTTATTTAAAGTCGAATTATGCTACCCTCACTTTCACGGAATATCACCTTTTCCTGTGGGTAGTCTGCTTGCTATTAGTAAGTGCAGTACAATTTGACCCATGCAGAATAAGTAAAATGTAGAGAGATTATCACTCATTTAAATGAACATCAAAATGAGTTTAAGGGAATATTATCATAAATTGGTTCACTAAAATGTATTACCAATACCTTCCTGTTTTTGTGTACTTATAATTTATATGTAAAGTTTGTCCTTATATTTTGGAAATAAAATAAATCACCAAAAATTCCATATACTTCTGAAGACAAAAACCAAAATTAATGAAAAACAAAAATTAAACACTAAACTAAAACATATCTTGCATCTTGTCATGAAGGTAACTTGGGCTGTAAAATACAATTGCAGATAATCGTTAGATGTACAATAAGAGATGAGACTTATAGAAGGATTTGTTCTAAAGTCTTTTTCCATCTCTGGTCATTGATATTTTTGTTCCAATGACAGGAAGGCTAATCAGTGACTGGCCATCTCTCATTACAGACCACTGCCAATCAGAACTCCTTTTCACAGAAAAACTTCTTTAATCACAGACATAAATACAAATCTAGATTTTTTAAAAAGTATAATCCTTAACTGAGGTCAATTACTATATGCTCTTACTTTTATCGATTTTTTTTTTAGTGACATGGTTTGAGATGTTTAGATGAAAAGTGTCACTGTAAATCTGGTTGTTTGTATAATGTCTAGCTTTCACTTGGGCTGTGAAATACAATTATAAATGTTATCAACAATATTCAATCGCTATTAACCCCCCCAGCCTCCTTAATGTAGTGCCCCACTGTATCTCTTTCCTTATCCTCCATTACCTTATTGATACGCCATTCTAAGCGATGAGGAACAAATATGCTTTTTAGAAACTTTAGCACAATATTTTTGTGTGCTATTGCTCGCTATAGCAGCAATGAAATTGATTTTGCTTTTTCAGAAAGCACCATCTATTTAAATTAGCCTATCTTTTGATTGACTGATTTCTATCAACTTCTTCTGACAAGTAACACAAAGTAAATTTCCATTCAATAAATGTAACAAATAGCTAACTTTCTTTCTCCCTTTAAAATCCTGTTTTCCATCCCCATTAAAAGTTTATTTCTTGGGGCCTGCTAACAGATCTTGCAATACCTACATTAAACCAAATTTAAAAGTAAGAGTGCTCCTCCTGCTAATGTCTTCAGATCACAGATGTGCAAAATGAAGGAACTGGCAGCTGAAGCTTTAATGGTGGGAAGTTTAGGTTGAGTACTTGAGAGGAAAGAACACAGTAGCTCTGTGACAAAAAAAGTCCTGTTAACATTTACGTACTTCAAAAAGACAAAGTAGACTGCTCTATATAGCTATGGGGTTTTTTTGGATTTGTTCTCCATAAGTAAAAGCCTGTGTTCATATAGCATTACTTATAGTTATAAAGTTAAGTGGTTGTTTCTATTATTATTTATTTTGTAGAATAATACAATACCTGCTGTTGCATCATTATTACACATTGCATGTTTTATCATTTCTATATTTTACTTATCTATTTAATAAGATACTATTGACAATTGAGAGCCCATAGACCCTTAAAAAAGCCTGATTCTGATCTCAGTTAAACTCCTCTAAATCAGCAGTATCACAATGCAGTTACAAATGAGATCAGAATCAGTCCCAGGCATGTTGTTCCAATCCAGTAACTTCAAGGACCCAATCCTGCAAAGACATATGCACGTTAATCACATGTGCAAGTTTTTGCAGCATAGGGACCTAATTTTACATATTATGTAACAAAAGGGGGAAAACAGTAAATGGGGAAAGACTGAAGAAGGGTAAGGGATCATTAGTCATGAGTCACAGGAAAGACACTATTATTTTAAATTTTATGTATGTATATATTTTTTTTTAGTTCAGAATGAGTACTTTGCCTCCTGTGCTGATACAGTGTCCAAAGAGATATCCCAGCCTCGTAGAGCAGATGGTTTGCCCTTCAATAAAACTTGCAAGGTATGTGTGTCTCTTACTGACTTTTGGAAGACTAACACTTTTGTTTTAAATATGTTCAATCAGATATCTTAAAGAGAAGACAAATTATGGTTTGAGTAGTAGGGATACTTTAAAAAGCAAAAGTTTAAGACAAGAAAATCATCTTTTAGCAAAGTAATATGCACATAATGAATAAAAGGCAATAGGAAGCGCAAACTCGTCTTTTTAAGACAGAACAATAGAATCCAAATGATCTTCTTGTCATCTAAAATATAATGTATTGAAAATGTCCATATTTGAATTGACATCATCTAATACACAAGATTGCCTGCAGTTTCAGTAAAGTTGTTAAGTTCAATGAAGTTTCAAGATGCTACTTAAAGAATGAAGAAAAGCTTTTGAACAATCAGTGAAGTATGTAAAGGCAGGGGAGATTAGTACTACCATTTTTCTTTGCATTATGATAGATTTCAAAAGAGCTCTATTCATGGTATACACTTTCTCATAAATTTTCAGAGTTCTTTCCTCTTAGTAAGTATTTCATTGCTAAATCTTTGAAAATGTAATCTTTTGGATTAAAAAAATAAGACTTTATCATTTTGACTTTGCATGGGAAGGAAGCATCCCTATATGTTTCAAAATGTATACAAATTGTCATGAAAAAATTACCAACACTTGATAGGACTAAACCTATTCACCAGGCTGAAATAGACCAGTGCCTCAAATCACACCCCATACCAAGTCATGTCTCCAGCTATCTGGTCTGCCATTAGTTAGTTGCTCCCCACTGCTTAGGTTTGAAGACCCTGGTCTACCACTGGTTGAGTACTGAGATCCCAATTAATGCTGCTCCCCACTCGAAATAAATCAGTTAATGTTGGGTCACAGTAAATTAATGGCAAGCAGCCCCATTTAACCTCCCACCATTCAATTTATTTTAGTCCTAAAAAGAGAGCTCTCTGCATTGAGAGATGCATCAAGGCTGAGGTTTTTCTTCCTCCTGGACCAGACTGCAGCATTTAGAGACTGAGAACAGGATGTAGTGAGCTGAGGAGCAGAGAGGCTCCAGCTGGCCTGAAGACCAGCAGTGGCAGGATTCTTGTCTGGTTTAGCAGAGAGCTCTTGTATGGGACAGTCCTTGTCACATCCTCTAAACAAACAGAGAATTCTGTATGGGATAGGTGTGGGGGGAAGGATGGATGGAAGCAGCTTCCTGCCAACCTATCACAGGGCTCCTTGCTATTGCCACACCTTAGTAGAGTACTCTGTTGGGATGGTGGCAGTGAAGCTCCCCATACACAGAATCCTCTGTTGGGGTAATAGGTGTCTTTGTTGGCAGAGTAATTTTGATATGGGCCCCATAGAAACATATAGATCCCTTTGCTGTTATGGTTTGTCCCCCTTAGAATTCTTTCTGAGGGAGGCAAACTCCCAGTTCCCTCTGTGCCAGAAGGTAGGAGTAGCAGCACCCTCTGGTTACTTCAGTCCTAACAGTAGCAGCCCCTCGCCAGTCTAATGATAGCAGCAGCTTTGGAGCTGTCTCTGTGCAAGCTTCGAAAGATGTCACCACAGTCTGAGTGACACAAGAGCACACCTACTATGGCCACTAGCATTGGGGCTCCATAGCAGATCAGTTGGATGCCTCCATTGCCTTCTGTTCCTGAACCCTCACCCACAATTATTTCTCCTTCATCCCTCTATCCCCAATGAACCTTTGCTTGCTGGTTCCAGCCACGCTCCCTTGCACCTCAGGCAGCCAGCTTCTTTACCTATCTCAAACTCTCCAACAAGCTTATGTTATCCAGCTTCATCCAGATCTGAAACAGGCAGAGGGATGGGTGAAATGTTTAAGTACTTCAGCAGTTCACTTTAGAACTGCCTTCTGAGCCTCTGGCTGTGCACTGAGGCAGCCTTTCAGTGCTATACAGTCCAATTCACGTCTTGCTGGAGCTGGGGCAGAGAAATGGGTCTGAATCATTTACTCTATGTAGCTCAGGATTCCTTGAATCTCTCAGGATTCCCTGAGCAAGTCCTGTCTTGCCATTTTCCTTTGAACACTCCACCTTTCACTATGCCCATGCTCCCTTGGCATATACCTGCTCCCTCTATCTCTCCGACTTTGATTAATGTAGCTTACCAATAGATAACCTTTGAATAAATTCTGTTACTATTAACTATCAAAACAGTCCATGGTTGGTTTTACAAGCCTTTGTGTTATTTTTTTAAAGAACTGGATATGGGTATGTGGTGATTTTATTTTGGAAATTAAAGGGAATTTGTTATGGATGTAAGGAATCTGTTACCATGTTTGAGTATTATGATTGAGTGATAAATCATGGGAATGTTAATGTTACTATAACTATTGATTTATTTGATATTATGTGTCTGTACTGATACAAAATGTTGTTGAGAAACTGACTCTAAGTTACCAGTTTTTGAAGTGGAAATAAGACAAGATTTAAATTGTATTTATCATTCTTTATCTTCGCATGGTTCTGTTTTGTGTAATGTTACAAGGCTGATTTTTTTATCTTTGTTGTATGTCTAAAGAATGTTTTCAGTAAAAGAAATTAGATAATTTTGCTCTTTAAACTGAGGAGGCAAACAATTGTAAAACAGCTGCTTCAAAATGCTAGCAAGTATGGATTGGTCATCAGTAAGATGATGAGAAAACTGATTTTTTTAAAATAAGAAATCAATTTAAAATTTAAGTAGAAATCACCTTAGAGAAATAAAGATCTTTACATAATCTATTTATGAAATGCGGTGAGTCATGGCAACACTGAAGCTGATTGGTGAAACAAGTGACAACTTCTGGAAGAAAAAGGATAGTGATTCTTACCCAGTTTCACCACCACACCATCTCTCAGTTATGACAAAATGAAAATTCTAAATAAGTGCACATGGCACCTTGAAACAGACATAAGACATGGCCAGATAATTTTCACATTTATAATTTTTGTTGCTTTCAATTCTGATTGTTTAGAACACCCTGGTTGGAGCTTTATCTTTTTCCTATTTGGTAGTAATTGAATTGACTCTTGTGTTTTTATGGTGAATAAGTTAATATGGTTCTTCTGTCTTTTCTTTCTTGTTTGTGCACAAACATCATTGATGGTGTCAGCACAGGTCTGAGAGAAATGTTTATTTTTTTCCAGTAGCTTGAATTCTTTATGATTGATATCTGTCTTGGCAGCCCCTTTAATATGCCACAAAACATTATAGGTCTTTTGTAAACAGTAGCTGATTTGTGAGGTGTGTGTGTGTGTTCAGTTCTTGGCTATGCTTAATTTTTTTTTAACTTTCAAGCACATTCCCCCATCAGATTAGAATAATTTTAAACCTGGACTACATGACAAGTGCCACTTTAAGCTTTGTGATTCATTTTTAATGGCTATAGAGTGTAGTGTTTAAAAAAAAAAACAACCAAAAACATTCCTGAGAAGCAGAGGTGAGACAACAGACTTTCCATCCATCTCACTGGAAATTATATTTAAATGGTGATTTAAATTAATTTTTGGCTAGATAATTGTGGTGCTTGAATATTGTCTCCTCTAGATATTTTCTGCCTTTTCTTTTTATGTGGAATGTCCCCAAGAGCAAGAGGGTTCCTTTTGCAGACCTCCAAAGGTGCATAGTTTCAGGGCATTTTGGTGGTGTCTAGCCAAAGAGTTTTTGTTTTTAATTACATAGTCATATACTATTTCTGAAATACATATATATATTTTGTCTGCATTCTTGGCTAAACATGTAGTATCGTGTAATACATCTTTTACATTATTGCACACTACTTGTATTGTTCTAATGGTCCATAATACTTTCATTGATTTAGACTATTAGGTGTAGTCTGCAGACTTTGATTTTGGGTTGTAATTTAGATTATAGTTTGATAATTATGATAAATTATTTTCTTTCTAAGGTCTGTATTTTTATGTAACCAGTAGCACGTTCTATGTGCATGGCCTTTCTTAGGTGCAATTGAGGAATGAGATAGTGAACTATCAGGCTAATGTACTTTAAGTGCAGTTAAGGCAGCAATAGTTAAGTATGAGATGAATTTAAGTGGCCTGTATATGGCAGCAAATTTTTGTTTTTTTTTGTTTTTGTTTCCTACTTCATAGGGTTGCCAACTTTCTACTGCAGACAACTGGACACCCTAGCCCCGCCCCTTTCCCAAGGCCACGCCCCTGCTCAGTACATTCCCCCTCTCTTGGTGGATCGCTCTCCCACACCGTCACTCACTTTCACCGGGCTGGGGCAGAGGGCTGGGATGCAGGCTCCGGCTGGGAGTGCAAGCTCTGGGGTGCAGCTGGGATGAGTGGGTTGGGGTCCAGGAGGGGGGTGCAGGCTGGGGGATGGGACCAAGGGATTCAGGATGTAGGAGGGGGCTGCAGGTGGAGAAAGGATGTTGGGATGTTGGAGGGGGTATAGGCTCTGGGCTGGGGGGTATGAGCTCTGGGTTGGGCTGGGGATGAGGGGTTTGGAGTGCAGGAGCAGGCTCCAGGTTTGCAGGGGTTCAGGGCTGGAGCAGGGGGTTGGGACTTGGGGTTGGAGCTTGGGCTTACCTTGGGCGGCTCCCAGTTAGTGGGGCTAAGGTAGGCTCCCTGCCTGTTCTAGCACTGTACTGCACCTTGGAAGCAACCAGCAGGTCTGGCTCCTAGGCAGGGGAGCCAGGAGGCCTGCAGGCACACCCCCCCTCAGCTTCTATTGGCCATGGTTCCTGGCCAATGGGAGTGTGGGGAGAGGACAGCGCGTGGAGCCTCATCCTCTCCCTGCCTAGGAGTCAGACCTGCTGGCCACTTCCAGGGTGCAGATCAGTGCCAAGGCAGGTAGGGACTAACTTTCCTTAGACCCGCAGCACCGCTGACTGCACTTTTAACGGCCTGGTCAGAGCTGCCAGGGTCCCTTTTCAACCGGGTGTTCTGGTCAAAAACCGGATACCTGGCAACCCTACTACTTCAGTGTGGTATATTTTGTAAACACAGTTTATCATGTACATATACATGATTTTTGTGGCCTTTTTCTGACATTCATAGAGTAGTAGGCAACAATGCAAAATGTTATCCAGATGTCCGTATAATTATGGAAAAAATATATCAGAGGGAGAGAATGGAATGAGGTAATTATAGTCTGCAGTGTAATACATATCCACAAAGGGGCAGAGTTGTGGATTTACATACAACAGTGCTTAACTGTGCAATTTTAGTGTTCTCTTCTCTTAGTTTTTTATTGGATAAAAGTTAATTCACATTACTGCTATAAAAGTAATATCCTCTAATGTGATGCTCTCAGTATATATATGTAAGAAGGCCTCATTGCTTTTATGGTCAGTACACAGTGCCTTTGCAATGCCAGGGCCTTTGTTTTGTATGGGATTGGAGGCACAATTGGCTGAAATGTTGGCTGAAATTGAATTGTCTGTCAATCCAACTTCCAACCTTAGCACTAGATCAGAACACACTGAAGTCAATGAGAGTCTTTTTGGTGACTTCAGTAGGTTTGGGCCAGGCCTTTAATGAAGGTCACCCATTAGGATATGCTCTTGAGATTTTTAGATAGGTAAAATTGTCTCTGAGTGTAGATTACACTACGCAGTATATATGTGAGTAAATTTTGTTTTTAAAGAGTCTAGAGTTTGACACTTTACATTTTTGTCTTGACAGCCTGGACTAAGCAATGATTCCACTTTGGAAAAAAGTTTGAGTCTACGGGGGTGCTAAACACTGGTTTACCTAACAAAAAACTCTGTAGTCTATACAGAACCATTGGATAACAGGGTCCCTAAATACAAAAGCCAACTCTGCTTCCCTGCAAAAATAAAGATTTGAATAGCTACAGACCAAAAAGTTAAATGTGATACTTGTAGGTGTTTATAAAATGTGTCTGATACATTACTTAGTCAATATTTCAGTATTTATCTGTCTCTGCGTGGCAATGATAATATATTATACATGCTGCAGACGTCTACTTTAGCACCTCACAGTGTTTCTTTTAATTTTTTTTCGTTTGAATTTAGGATTCATTTGATCAAAGACAAAGATGCCATAGATCATTATTTGGCGATGAATATCAAAGGATTGTCAAAACAAGAGGCTGCTGCGTAAGTATGGCCTTTTTGAGGCATTTTAACATACAGTAAGTTTGTTTCCTTTGTTTCTAGTCATTGTATTCAATAAAATCTGAAGTTCCCCAAGCCTTACACCTTTCTGAGTGGAACTTGGAACTTTAAAATAATGTTTCACTTCTACTGATCTTATGTCTATCAAAGCATTTAATCCTATGGTTTTATTTAATTTTCATTTTTACTGAGGTTCTATCACATTTCAAACATTATAGCTAGGATTGTGTCAGTAATTATATTTGAAATCATCTTAAAAAAAAAAAAAACCTGTGTGAAAACATGTCCTGTGGGTCTGAAGTTTTGTGAATGAAAAATAAATGTTCTTGTAATACTGAATTAACATCTAGCCAATCCCCACCTCCAAATGTTCATTTTAAGATGCAGCATTTCATATACCATTAATTCTTCAAAAAGCTAATGAATGAAAGCACACTAGATACATGCCCAGAATCGGCATTCCACTGTATCAACATGCCCCACTGCCACCATGATATCTCAGTTGCCACATCCCATACTTTCAGGAATGTCTGTATCCATGTCTTCCTGACAATCTTCCTTGTGCTGACGGCTCCTAGCTAGGCTTTGCATATACTGCAGAAAATGCGCAAGATGTTACAATGCTCACAGAAGCAGTGTGCGGCTGAGTGGGCTCCATGCTTGCTGTGCTATGGCATCCACACGGATAACCCAGGAAAAAAGGCGTGAAATGATCGTTTGCCGTTGCTTTCAAGGAGGTAGGGTAGGGAGACTGACGACGTACCCAAAACCCCCTGCGTCGCTATTTTTGCCCCATCAGGCATTGGGAGCTTAACCCAGAATTCCAGTGGGCAGTGGGGACTGTGGAATAGCTACCCCCAGTGCACCACTCCATGAGTCGATGCTAGTCATGGTATTGAGAACACACTCTGCTGACCTAATGCACTTAGTGGGGTCACGCACAGTCGACTGTATAAAATTGGTTGCTGAAGATCAACTTAAATAAAATCGACCTAATTTCATAGTGTAGACATGCCCTAAGCTACTGCAAGATTTTTGTTGCTGTCAGCGATTTGATGTGATCCACTGAGCCAACCTCCTTATGACCCACTTTGGGGTTTTGTCCCACTGTTTGAGAATTGTTGGCCTGTTGTGTAAATTCATTTCCATTTTAAATGGCTTTTTTCTTTATTTGTATATTTTGAAAATCTTTTTTACAGAAAATGGAAATTTGCAAGCAAAAGTTTTATGTCCTTTCATAACAAAAGTTGTTCAACTTTAAGGCTCTGTATCCTAAATCCCCTTTTGATGCGGTGCTTGTTTAAATATATATTTTTTCTGTCTGAATAATTCTTCATAATCTTACTTATCATGACCAGGATCCAGTGTTTATTAAGCAACTTTCAAAAAGAGAATTTGATACCTAGAGAGACACATTCTTTTTGGTCAGTTGAATGCAATCTCTGAATTTCAAATCTGGTATACATGTGATTTAGCGTAATTAGGCAGTGATCTAAAACTGTGGGGGGAGTGAATGGTTTACCTTTCCTATAGAAACTTCTCTGTGCAGTTGTGTAATGTGAAAGGTTTTTCCTGAAAAGGTTAAAAAAAGTTCTAATCAACTTTTGTACATTATGTAGAACTTCATTTTCTAAACTCTGCAAAAGAAAGTTTCATATTTAATGGGAAATCATGAATTATTCCATTTATTATCTACTTCCTCCTTTCAAAGACATGATCTGGATAAAAGGCGGGGTGAATAATTTCAAAAAATACAATACATTTTTAATGGGAAGGTGCAAACTACAGATTCTCATGACTATTAGCAAGTGTAGAGGAAACAGAATTTTACTTGCAAAAACTCATCAAACTCTTGCAAAGATAAAATATATGACATACTTTAATAAAAAAGAACACAGTGCGCTGAAGTTTTTCTTTTTTATGTGACTTGTTGTTTTTACTAAGTTTGGTCTTACGGTTTTCTAGAGCTTTTATTTCTCAGTAGTACAACAGTATTTTCTGCTGAGGAAAACGTACAAGGTATACACAATTGAGTTCTATTTTTGAAACAGAGTACAAAGGTAAAGCATAGATCTATAATGTACCAAAAAGAGAGTGAAATATAAAAAGACAATTGAATTTGCTTTGAGACAATCAAGACTTTCTAATAATTCTCATAGTTATTTTGATTGTATAAGACTCCTGTTTGTTTTCCCCTTCATTTAACTTCTATCTTGTTTACAGGTCCTTAGACTGTGAGCATCTTGGGACAGGGACTGTCCCTTCTTGAATGGTGCGATCATAAACAAATATAATATACTGCGGGTTCTAGGAATTGAATAGTAATTATGTGAGGATAAATACTTAGCACTTATATAGTGCTTTCCATTTTCAGAGCATTTTACAAAAGTTAACTAATCCACAGCAACCCCTTGAGGAGGTGTAGTAGGTAAGTAATAGTACCATTATCCCTGTTTTCATATATATTATATTATCTTTCTGAAAGAGCTTACAATCTAAGACAAAAGACAACAGATGGATACGGACAGATGGGGGAGTACAAGGAGACATTGAGAAAATGAGTATGATAAGCACTGTACAGTTTTACATATAGTGAAAGAAAAGTACAGGGAGGTTAAATGACTTGTCTCAAACCACACAAAATATCAAAGATGTAGCTGAGACAAGAACCTGGAAGTTCCTGGCTCCCAACCTTGTATTCAGTCCATTAGGTACAATATTAACACAGAAGAATTAAGAAATCCATAATTTTGGTAAGTGACGATCTATAACAGAGGTAGCCGAACTGTGGCTTGTGAGCTACATGCAGCTCTGTTACAATTAAACTGTGGCTCCCAGAGACCCCCCTCCCAACCCTTTCTCTGCCTACCAGACTGAGATGGGGGAGCTCAGGGCTTCTGTCCTGTGGCAGGGTGGTGGGGCTTGGGGCTTCTGCCAGAGATGACTGGTGCCTGCTAAGAGGGGAGTGGGGGACACAATTTAAAGGTTTGACCCCCACCCCGAACAGCTTGAGCCATGCTCCCCGAGGCACACACCCGCTCTTTCCCTCAGCGGCCCTTCCCTTCAGCTCCCAGGTGTTAGCTCTGCATGGAGAGGCAGCTGCAAAGAAGCTGGGAGCTGCAGGGAGGGGCATCTGCTTTAGGTCCTTGGGGAGAGGCAGCAGCAAAAGCAGTGGCTCTCCCTGCAGCTCCCACCTGTTTGCTGCTGCCTCTATCCAAGGCGCAGCTCTCAGCTTGCTGGCTCCAGCAGTTGCCGTGCAGAGAGGGGTCCTGGCAGTACCATGTTACCAACCAGGGCCAGCAAACTCTGGCAAAAACCTGGAAGAGTACATGATCCCATGTATCCCTCTCCAACATTGTCTCTGGCTTCAGCCCCCGTGGGGAAGGGGGTCTTGTCGGGGCTGAAGCCCTGAGCCCCGGCGAGCACACCCCAGCTCTCAAAGGGTCAGTAAGTTTGGCCACCCTGATCTGTAACAAAATTCGGATGTAACACCACAAGTTAGAATTAATTTTGATTAATGAACATCCCTGAATTCCAGGAAAATGAGAAAAAAATCATTATATTCTGAAAAGAATGTAAGTTACAGTGAATTCCTACTTGCCATTTAAAAATCAACAAAGATCATAGAAAATCAACAAAAATCAACAAAGAGAATAACATTTTCTCTGACAGTGCCTGAAATATTCGCTAAAGATTACTGGTACATGTTGTGATGCACAAAGAATATTTTCCTATGCTTATTACTTTTACCTTTAATTGTTCTGCTTTTAAAACATTTATATTTAGGGACACAATATATCAAAAATACATTTCTAAATGTATATTTCCATTTACTTGTATTACTGATTATTTTTAATTATTACAGGAATTGTATTCATTTGAAAAAATTTCTTCATAATCATCCTTTGATGTTTAGAACTGATGAACTTTTCTATTCTTGTAATGTTAAAGTGGCAGTGTGCCTTTAAATAAAAGGAAGAGAGGAAGCTACATGTATTCATTAAACAATTCTCACTGACACTCATATTTTTACGTTAGGATATTTCAAATTTTATATTTGAATTGCAACAAAACACAAAATAAATGACTTAATCCTCAACCTTGCTGACAAAAAATATCTGATTTGGAAGTTAATTATCTATTGTTACTTAGTGGGATCTACTATACTTTCTAGTCTGCTATTTAATGAGAATTAATATACTCTGCAATTTAAAGTATTACTATCCAGTAAGAATTTAATGAAAGGAAAATATTTTAAGCAGCCAGGATGAACGAGAATGAGAGGGGAGAGAGTCTCTGGTATTAGTTAAATAACACTGGGTCAGTTCCAGCCTGTAGTGATAATATATGGGACACACTGGCCCTTTAAGCCTCAATCCAGCAAAACACTTAGGATGTGCTTAGCTTTAAGCATGTGGGCAGCCCCACTGAAGTCAGTGAGATTACACGCATGCTTGAAGTTAGGTAAGTTAGGTACCTACCTGAGTGCTTTGCTGGATTGGGGCCTAAATGAACAGTCCTGTGACTTGCAAGGGTATATGTACATGGTTTTATACCCGTCTGACATGGCTTTAAGAATTGCAGTCTAAGATATTTGTTGAATTGGTGGAATATTTCAGTTTTACATATGTATAGGGAGTCAAAATAAATCACTGCAATAATTCTACTTTTTGGTTATGTATTTAGGTAAGTTTTTATATTTTCAAGGATGCACAACAAAAAAGTGTACCTTTATTTTAGCAGCAATTCAATACTGTGTGTTATGGAATTCTTCATTCTTAGGAAGAATTGTCTATAATTGACTTATAAGTATTTTCCCTTTTGATTCTTATGAGTGGAATCCTGAAAGTTTTAACAATGCAGCATTTTTGGTTTTATGAATTTTCCAAATAGCATTCTTTATTATTACTTAAGCTATATACTTCTAAAATGTTAATGGAGTGGTTCTGTTTTCACATCTTCATTTGTATATGTATATATGTTTGTGTATGTACTCAGACATAAAGACAATGCCTCATGCTTCATAAATCTCAAAGTATGTCTAAATATTGAAACATTTAGAGTAATTTTGGGATTTTTTTTGAACAATTTATTTTTAACAAGCAAAAATATCTTGGTTTTTTCAGGATTTTGGATGTTAATCTGTATGATAATTTTATTGCCAGATGTTGACTTGCTTGCTAAAGAAAGAAACCCAGTTTAGGTGTGAAGAATATAATTAGACTTGGAAGAATTCAGATTAATGTTTTTTATAATTTTGATGATATCAATTTCCATTTTATCTATTTAAATTTCTATGGGTGCAGGAAATTATGAAGGGAGAATAATTATTTAATGATAGTAGATTTGAGATTCAAAAAGTTAGAGCTTTATAACCATTAAAACACAAATTGTCAACATCACATGTCAAAATATAAAAAAGTAAATACCTTAAATTAAACTCTAACATGTTCAAAAGAGGTATTTTTTCTTTGCCTATCTGTAAATTTCAGTTATTATTGATTGATAGTTTTGTATGTATGGTGAAGTCAGCATAATTAATACACTATGCAATAATGTTACATTATAATAATTATGCCTTTTTAGTAAACCGTATATTATCATTGCTTTCTGCATGTAATCCTGTGTTTTACTAACTACAGTAGACTGTTTAGAAAAATTGCCAGCTGACATTTTCTTATGTTTTTTTTATTAAATACCAAAGACCTAGAGATATGAGGCCTGACATGGAAATCTATCAAATGAGAATGGTAGTATTTTTCACCCACTTTGCTGAGGTGTAATTGACTACCCAAGGTGTGAGCTGTGGGGAATTAGGACCAATAAAAGTGTCTCTGCCACAATATATTTTTAATGTGATTATTTTAATACAAGTGTAATTCTTTTTGCCTCTTAAGATGCAAACGGTAAAATAAATCAAAAATAGGTTAACAAATGTGAAACGGTCCAATATACATCATCTACTGCAAGGAAATTTGAAGGTGAAAGCAAAATATCTGGGACTATATTGAACTGAATTCAGAGAATTATTTAATGTTTTTTAAAAGTACAATGGAATAACGAGAAATACCACGATCTGGGCAATTTACTACAAATTTCTTTGAGTTTATAATATTGGTGCAACTTAATAACCTCATTTTATACTGGTTCAGGAAGATCAGAAAAGGCTTATGGGTTTAAGACAGATCTTCTGCATCACATGAGCATTACACAAGCATTTCTTTAGGTGCTTTTAAATTGTTTATTTTTTTTATACAGCGAAAAAGGTATAAATAGCTATACAATGTAAGAAAGTTGAAATGATTATAACATTAAATGTAAATCTGAAATCTTTCTAAAATACCTTGTTTTAAAAGTAGCAGTGCTTTTTAAGTTTACATATCCGTTTTTTTTGTAGCTGCTACCATATGTGTGATAACATAAGGTGCATGAAAATTACCTTATATAATTTTTTTTGTTAATGCAAAATAAACAGCTATTACAGAATAATCTCCTAATTTTCAGAAGTCACAGATAGCTTCTGAAGATGCTCAACACTTTGACAATCAAACCATGAGATACTATATTTCAATAACTGCTAGAGCAAGCTAAGGGCAAAATTCCCGATCAGATCTACCTGCTGGATTTCAATCCCAATATTCTCCTTATCCTACATAAATGGACAATCCATTGACATCATTAGGCTTCTATCAGTGGGAAATTGAAGCATGTATGGACAGATAAAGGGTACACTCAGAATTATATGGATTTGTGTTAAGAATTCTGCCCTTAATCTGTTGAACTTTATATATCGAGAAACAAAAACAACAACAAAATCAAAATAAACTAAACAATTTTTAAGTTCATGTTTTTAAAAATGCTTTCTGAAATCTTGTTTAGTTTTTTTTTCACACATTTTCTAGGTGATCACTTACCAGAAAAGCAAAACCCCATGTTTGTTTATCTTAATATTACAGTCTTTGCAATTAACCATAGTTTATGAATCATCTGATAAAGAATAATGCATGCTTATACTGTGCTATGTCCACGTGGTATTATAGCTTGCCCAACAGTGCATGCAGTATTTGCAGGTTTTGACGGTCATTCTTTTTGTGTGATATTGAAAACAGTAGTCAAATTCACAATCAGTGTGTGAAGTGCAGCTCTGCTGACTTCATTAGAGTTGTTCTGATTTATCCTCACAGTGTATTTGACTCAACATTTGCACTTTTCTTTTGTTCTGAAGTAGTGTGTTGTTGCAGTGGAAGTTGCTTGATTAACATGATCTGACTGCAGTTTTGCTAGATTTCCAGTAGATGCCCCCAGAGACCATTCAATCTATTGAAAAATTGTTATTACAGTTAGAATCAGAGTTCTTTTTTTTTTTTTCTACATGACTCAAAGTGAGTCTTGAAGTGGCCCAAATGTTGACAGGAAGCCTCAAACCAGAATGGATAGAATGTAGACAAATAAGGTTTATAGTTAAATAATAACATCTTACTATGGAGTAAGATTCACTAGGGTCAACATAAATTTATTTAAAACTAAGCAGAATCATCAGGTAAAAGTTCACAAGTAGCTTTAAAAATCACTGAACTATGTATTGGATATTTTATGTCAATTGATAACTAATTGTCAATTATTGAAAACATGATAAGTTTGATTTAGTATCTCTGTTTATTCCTGTGCACTACATAATGTTATAATGAAATATATGCTGGAATATAAACAATAATGTTGGTGAGCATCATTAATTCATCTTAAAACGTAATCAGAAGATTACCTCGCTTGTCTCCACTACATCCATGTTAAAAAGTGACGTGCTTTACAGTGTTTGGGGAAAAAAACACTGGCATTTTCAACAGGAATCATGTTGATACTTGAAACAATTTCAGTATAATTGTCAAATAATCCCTTAGATTACATTAGTAAAATTCATCCCAACAATGTGAATTTAAGACCATTATAACTCATGCATGATCCATTTATAAATACTTTACAGTAATTTAAAGGGGCAAAATATTATGCTGCTCCATACAAAACTTTCTATTCTTTAAGTGTAACTTTTTGTCATATAAACTAGTGCTATTTTTTAGTATACTGTAGCTGAAATGTTATTACTGTAGGTAGGCTTGCTACTGGTATAATATACAGTTATACAATTATCTTTCCCTGAGAAGAACTGTATAGTAAGCACAGTGAGGTCATTCCAGCTGTAATTTAGTTTCTTTTTCTTTTAGTTAATTGGCATAGCCTTTTGCTAGAAAACTGGTGACACAAATTGTAGTTACACCACTGACTTCATCCTCCATGTAAATGTATTAGTTTGCAAATGATACTGCTCATTTGAGAAAATGTGCTTTGACCTTAAGTAAAATGTATTTGTCTAATGAGATTAGCACACTTGGCTGGGGCAGTTTTATGCTACTCTATAAATACTGATATCATGTTCAAATAATTATGATGGAACCTACAACTGAACTGAATAATGTTTTGACTAGTTACAAATATATTTTATATGTTTTCTAAAATGGCTAGTTATTTTATCTCTGCTTCCTAAATGACTTTTTACATTCACTTCTTTCCCCGTTCCCCCACTGCTTTCACTAGGCTCAATTATACTAATTTAGCGTTCGCTGTTATTCCCACTGAAGTCAGTGGAATTTCCTCCCACCTCCCAATTACTCTCCACAACCATAGGTGAATTACTTATGCAGGATAGTATGCATTAGTAGAAGAACAGATCCTTTATTAATGGCTTTTTTTTATGTTAATGTAATATAAACAGCACAGATCATTGACACTTAAAGCTTATTTTAAAACTTGGCTGCTCCATTTTCACTTAAATAAAAAGGTGTTTACATAATTTTCATTACTATAGAACTGGAAAATAACTATAGTAGTAACGAATTGGACAGAGACTGGGCCATCCACAAAAAGGAAATCAGTATGCTTTCCACTGTGGAAATTAAGATGTTGTGATGGTCAAGTGATTGGACACTCCTTGATGGGAAATGAAATAAGGTTGTAAGGGGCATACTGCAGTTGCGCCAATTGAAGACAAGTTGAGGAAGGCTAGCCTAGGTTGGTATGAGCTATATTGTTAGGATGGCTGTTGCAATGATTGTCAGTGGAATATGACCAACCGGAGACCAAAGACTCAGTACATGGGCTGGATATCAGCAGGCCTCAGAGTAACTATCTGTATGACAGCCATATGTACGATAACATAAGTAAGGCTGCAAGTCATGAGTAAGGCTGCAAGTCGTCACAGAAGTCACGGATTCCATGACTTTCCGGGACCACCATGACTTCTGCAGTGCCAGGTGCGGCTAGCCTGAGGGCCGCCTGAGCCGCTCAGGCAGTCCCTGGGCCAGCTGCATCAGCCGCTGCTGAGGCAGTCTCGAGCCACCACCCTCCCCCCCTAGCAGCAGTGGGAGTCTCAGGTTGCCACACACCCCCCCACAGCAGCCGGGGTCCAGGGCCACGCACCACAGCCAGCTCCCTCACCTCGACCTCCCAGCAGCAGTGAGGGTCCCGGGCCACACACTGCCACCCAGATCCTTTCAGTCCCGCACCACACCAGCCAGGATCACAGACCATGTGCCATCTACTCCCCCCCAGCACCCGCAGCACCCCCTGGGCCACCACCCCCCCCGAGGAACCCAAGATTTAGTCAGGGGTATATAGTACACACCTCATGCATAGGTCAATTTTTGTTTACTGCCTGTGACGTGTCCATGACTTTTACTAAAAATATCCATGACTAAAACATAGCCTTAATCATGAGTTTTGGAAGAAGGCTATAAAAGTTGCCAATCCTGAATAGGAAAATGACTATAAAGAAGAGTTGTTCCTAGGCTAGAATTATTCTTATTCTGATTTGTTAAATGTACACCAAACATCAGTTTTCAGAATTCCTTATTTTCTTTTATATACTCTGAAAATTTGGCAGTAAAAAATATAATCTTTTAATGAGAAAAATTGTTTGGGAATATCAGTGGTATAATACAAAATCTGGAGGTTTGTCATTTTAGTGGGATAGAGAGGAAATTTTTACCCAACACTACGGGTCCAGTCCTGCAAACCATTATTTCTGGGTTTAATCCTTAGTGATGCAAGCAATCCCATTGGCTTCAAGGGTTTTTAGTATTGGGCTCTAGATTGTTTCATGCCACTTGAAAGAAGTATTTGGATTATGTCCATAAATAATGTCTCAAACCTCTTGAAAATATTTAATTATGCATCTCTTTTTTAATATGGATATCTTACTCAGTTTATCACTGGAATAACTTTGATATCAATTCTTTATTGTATCTCTGTGGACACGTCATTTGCTTTTAAAATTAGGCAGAAATTATGAAATTTCTGTATCCCTAAACTAGTCCCAGATGATTGTGTTTCTAACAAATACCAATCCACCATTACCTCCAGCAAAACTATTTAACATGTACATTGTTTTGACATGTAGTATGTGCTTATTTTTTTCCTGATCACTCTTTTTAAGCTAACTAAGAACTTACGGTGTTTCAGTGAACTAATGTGAGCACCTCCTTTTTTTTTCTATGTAGATTACCTCATTTGACTGTCCTGATGGATTTCAGTTGAAGAACACTAGTATATTTATAATGCAGTTCCAATAAAAGTGCTTACAGATTACCCCTATTGCTATATTCTGTTCTACAGTATAGGATCTTGTTAAAAACCATTTTGTAAAAAACCCTACAATTAAGTGGTTCAAATATCAACTCTCCTTTGTTGGCTTCTGAAGTCTACATTTGAAAACCATTGTAGTATCTTTAATTATATGTGTGTGGGAGGATTGTAGAGAACATAATGCAGATTTAAAGGACTAAAATCAGTATTTCTTATTCCCAGTTACAGGAATTCATACAAGAAGAACATCTGCATAGACATGCTGCGACAGGGTTATCACAAGTCCTTCTCTGAGCTCTTCACTCTGATACAGAAGTGGAATGCCTTGAGGGAGGCTGCAGGGCCTGGGTCAGCCATATGGCAGCAGAAGTCCCTGGAGGAGCAGCCTGATAAGCTGGATCAGCTTCACCATTTCCTGACCAGGGCTGAGGCAGCCCAACGAGCAGGTAAATGGGGGAAACTATGGGTAACAGAACAGCAGGAGCTGCAGCAGTGAGTGCCTGAGGGAAGATTCTAAATTGTTTCATGTATGAATTTGAAACATTACTGCATCTTAGCACATTTCAGCCTTAGTCATCTAAGCTGTATTTATAGACTAAATGATAGGTAACTCTGAATTTCGACACCACGGATACAGTGAGAGGTTCTGTGAAATAAACTGGGAAAGAGCATCTAGAGTGTATTATGTCACTAGAAATCTTGAGATATATTTACAGCCTTGATAACATCTCAGTTATAACCTAGTTCATAGTTCCTTTATTTTTTTGTTTTATCTACTGATTTTAACAGCTTTTTTTGTACTTTATTAGAGAAATATAACTTTTAAAACATTCTTTTACACTATCAATACTTTATAAATCTGATATTTTAAAACATAGATGCTGCTCAATATGGTTGAATTTGTAACTGAAAAATTAAACATAGGTTTCAAATATGTCAAATACAACATGATACACTGATGTGACATGTAATTTGTGAGTTAAAAGGTGTTTGTGAAGCCATAACTCTTTATTGCTGTATATTTTTGCTGATGCCTAAAAATAAATTTACTAAGCTATTCTATTTATAATATTCTTTTACTGTAAATACTAGATCATGCAATAAGTTTTTATTCTTATCATTCAGAATAATAATAGGAGTTGATGTAGATGAATATCTACAGGAACCCTGTTATATAAGATTTCTATTACACTCTGCTAATTTTAGTTTATATTTTTGATCATTTAGGGAAGGAAAACTTAAAACAAGGTTTCTAAGGTTTTGACAAGGAGCATTCTTCATCTTAACTTTTTAGACAGGGCGAACTTTTTTTTTTAAGGAGCAAAGCTAAGATTATTGTTCTCCTGTAGTTCAATATTTGTACTTTAAAAACTGAAAATTTTAGGCCATTGTTATTTATCCTGATTGTAATTACAGCCAACAAACTCCACATTGGGCTAAGGTTCTGGAACAGCCTCCCAATGGGGTGGTGGAACAAACATCCTAACAAGTAGTATGATGGATCTTGATAAGTTTATGAATGGAATTATATATTGTGGTTGCCTATGATAGTATCAGACTGGACAGGATGAGCCAGCACGTCTTCCAGTCTTATGTTCCTAAGATGGTGTAGGGGACTATGGAAGACTGTGTCACGGCCTAGCTAGGGTGTCTCCGCTTTCTCGGCGGCCTTGTGAAGAGCCCCTGCTTGCTAAGTGGCCGGTCATTGTAGGACACAGCATGCCAGTTATAACTTGCTTTTAACTGGTTGAAACCAGTTTGTATGGCCTTAGGCCAAAGGGCGGACATAGCCTGTGGGAAGTCCCTTTTTGCATATGTATGAGTTGCTTTTGTATTGTGTATATATAGCTGTATGCTCCCGGTCCGCCTTTGGACTCCGACCCAGGCCGAGCTGAGCTTCGGTGCTGGGTTCCCCGCCTAAGTGACAGCAACGCCCAGGGTCCCCGTTGCGGATGTGTCACTTTACCTTCATTAAAGCCAAATAACTCACTGTGTGTGTGGGCCTCGTCCTTGCAGAGCACTCAGGCACATAACAGATGGGTAAAAGTTAATGGACTGTCCTGGAGTGGGAATAAAGCTATCTTCACTTCATAAAGCTGCCTCCCAGATTGATGGAATACAAGGTGAAGAAATAACCTTTCCACCTGAGCTGTTCTGATACAGGAATTTTGAGTATGATGCCTAAAAATAAAGGCTTAGACTGGACTTGATGTTGACTTATGATTCATTTGTATAGTAACAAAATCAAAGTCCATGAGGGGAAGTGAGTTGTGACCCTATAGAGTGCGTGGGCTGTGTCTTAGAGCAGATGGGAAAACAGGGAATATAACAAAATATTAGCATCACTATAGTTGATACAATATTGCACTATTTAAGGACTATAGTTAAGCATAATGTTATCTTCTAAAATTAAAAATACTAGAGCCAACCAAGATCTCAAAGACTGGGGGGTGGGAGGGTTAGTTTTAGGTTTATGTAAGTATGCATTTGAAAATATAGTTTTAATAGCCATTTAGCCACATTGTTTAAATAGAGATGTACTGCTGGAAGGGATTCAAGAGGTCATGTAGTCCATCCCCCCATGCTGATACAGGATATATTACTTGTTATATGTTCCAATTGGATAATATCTCTTAAGTGGTAAATCATCTATCTATAAATGGATGGTGCATCTTGTGACTTCTGCTCTGTTGCTGTAAGATTGGTTAACAGGAACAGTTACACAAGAAGTTATTGGAAGGGCACTCATTTTTGTTGCTTTCTAGGTTATGGACATTATGATGGGTTGGTTTTTGTTTAGTGTTTTGTAAGGATAGTTTAGTTTTTTCATGTCCTTTATTGCTATTGCCTGGTGATGTATTTCTGGCTGGTGCAATGTTTGCTGATGATAGACATATAGTTTAGATAAAACTGTTGCAAACCAGAAAAGCTTCTTCCTTGCCAGCTGCCTGTTTGTTTCATTTCAAGTCTGAGGTGCTGCTAATCAGCAGTCATAGCATAGCTCTTTTGAAGAAGCACAAGTCCAAAATGTATGTGAAAATGTTTCCTATTACTGTTGTACACTGGTTACCAACATTTCTTATTTTACTAAGCATTTTGAAATGAACAAGACTACGTGGCTTGGATCCTCAGTGTTCTGAGAACAGTGATCCCAAACAGCTAATGGATACATTTGAAGAGAGCTCACAGATTCTGGTGACGTAACAGATGATTTTACTCATACATGGACTAATATATAAGCAATGTTAAGGTACAAGCTGTGATATTGGCATCAGAAGAACCAAAACATTTTTTTCTTTTCAACTTTTTGCAAACTGATCTTTGGTCTCTTTTTAGCACCTGTTTTCAGCAGATGTTCTTATCACTGCCTTATGCTTAGTTTGTGTTGCTGTCGTTAGTATGGCATATCTCTAAACTATTGGTTTTGTTACCATTGTCAATAAAAGGCACATGTTCCCTGACATTGTCAGATTCACCTTCCATCTTCTCCATATTGCTCCTGTTGTTGGTATCAATATACATCTCAAGCTTGTTTGTTCTTCATATCATTACAAAAGAAGTTGAAGAATGCTCTCCCATTCCTATTGCATGAATCAAAAAATGAGATGCATCAATGCATGTTTTGCCAGTGTTACATTTTTTATAGGCCATTTGCCATTGCTCACAGTCAGTGAATTTTCACTGTTTTCATTTTTACTGGCAAATTACGTTGGGCCTTCAGATCTTACAAGAGTGCAAGATACTTCCTCCAAATCAGCCAACAAAGCAGTATCATGCAAGGAGCTGGTTATCGAATCTGGCCCCCTTCACCACAATACCTGAGTACCTCCCAAATATTTAAAAATAGAGTTTAAAAAGATATACTATTGTCCCTTGCAGCTTGTAGGAGAAACAGCTGGCAGGGATTTATCGTGCTCTGGATGAAAATAAGAACCACTAGCAGAAAATGGAAGAATTATAGATGATATGTATAAAGAAAGTGCAGGCTTGGAGTTTGTTGATGCTGATATTTCAGATGCTGCTAATTTGAAAGTAGACATGCTTACAACTATTCTCCTGATCTCAGTCTAACTACTGTGGGCCTACCTCATCTTTTTGCTAGGTTTGTTTGCAGAAATAAAACAAAAGGTCTGGGCTGCTTCTCCATGTTATGTTTTTATAATGTAAGTTTGTCATAAAAAAAACAGGATAGATGAATGCTAGAGGAACCTTTCTGTGTGACACAGCACTTGGTGTAAACCTTCACCTTTTGATGTGCTTGCGAAAATACTATTAATATCAGTTCACTTAAAGCAATATTATGGTTGACAAGCAGTAGTGTGCTGAGGATAGGTAGAAGGTGCACCACCTGAGCAGTTGTATCTGGATGCATATGTCCTTGAAAGGCAGACTTAGTACATTTAAGTGGTGCTGGTAAGCAGTTGTTGATGTGCCTTTGAAGAAGGACACCTAGACTTCCCCCTCATCTCTCCACTCCCTCCCCGTCACCCCCAAGTTGTGCTGGTATGCAGTGAATATGAGGCCATAGTTCCACCCTTCTCAGACATGTCTTCTCAGGTGCTGCTTGCACTGCCAGCAATGCTAGCTGTGGTTCTCAACATCTTCTAGTCAAATTATGGCTAACCCCCAAATAGGTGCAATAACTGGAAAGAGTTCCTTGCATTCTTTTCTTTGGTAGAGTGCCAGCCATAATTTGGTTATTAATATGTGGGAGGAGGCAAAATTTACTTAAGAAATCTTTTTCTTTGCTTGGATCTAGAACTTGTGAATAGCACCCAATTAAAGCATACTAAGGAGAGAACCCCACCTCTGTTATGAAGCGTCTGATCCTTCCCTACTATAAATAATTTAAAAGAAAATAGAGCCCAAAACGCTGGCTTTTAAGGGGTAGTTGCTGTGATCTTACATGATGCATATTGCTGACCCTGTAAACAGTTCTTCAGATACTGCTATCTTATTTTATCTTATTTGTTCATTTATGCTTTTGGCCTATGTAGGCCCCATTTAGGCCAGCTAACTCATTTGAATCAAATCCCAAATCTCACACATCTATTTTTTTAAATTTTATTTATTTGTTTACTTACTTATTTACTAATAAGGTGCTATACAAATTATACTGTAAAGGATCACTGTGTTCCTGCCTTGATGAGTTTACAGTCTGGCAAGATAGGTAAGGCAGAGAATGGTTTAGAAGTTGATACTAACTTAGACTTAAGTTTTCCTCCCATAGCAGTGTGGAGACAGGTTTTGCCAATAAATTAGTATTTGATGACTTCAAAAAATGCCTTTTCAGGAGGTATATGAATGAAGAGAGAGTGGGCACATGATGCATTGTTATTGGGAGGTTATACTTCTATCTTCCAGCGCAGATATTAACAGTTATGAATGACTTACTGTTGAAAAAGACTTTGGCACCATATAATAAGAAACTTTCCCATAAAATTTCAACCTTGTGTCTTTGGCTGAAGGATGATCGTCCAGTATGCCTGCTCTCACATGTCTGCATGCTGTTCACCAAAATAGTAACAAACCGATTCTCAGAGTCTGAACAAGAAGCAGCCGAGAGAGCAGGCAGGCTTTTGAAGGAATATCAGCACAATGGACCGTATTTTCACTATAAACCAGCTATTGGAATGCTCAAGGGAATACAAATTCCCTTTATATATTGCCTTTGTTAACTATGAAAAAGCATTCAACAGCATAGAGATCAGGACATCAACACAAACTATATCAAACTATTAAAGGAAGCAAATTCTGACTTCGCTACAGATATAACTTTATTTGATACTCCCCTTCGCATCCCAGTTAAGAAAGGTGTGGAACAAGGAGACAAGGTTTCACTGAAATTCTTCACAGCCTGCCTCGAAATGGTAATGAGGTGGATGAATTGGAAGGGTGGAATCAGCATCGATGGAGAGCAGTTAAACCATCTCAGATTCATGGATGACAGTGGGTTGATTGCTGAAAATATTATCAAACTACAGAAAATGGTGCGAGAACTCAACACAAAAAGCAGCCATGTTGTACTGACAATTTTCTGCTCCAAAGCTAAATTAATGGAGTCTGATACTTTACCAAAAGCCCAAATAACAATCAAGGGAGCAAATAGAAGAAATTGAGCAATATGTCTATTTGGGCCAAGAAATTAACATGAGTGACGATCAGGA
Source organism: Chelonoidis abingdonii (assembly GCF_003597395.2). Classification (NCBI taxonomy): domain Eukaryota; kingdom Metazoa; phylum Chordata; order Testudines; family Testudinidae; genus Chelonoidis; species Chelonoidis abingdonii. The sequence continues at coordinate 58,032,337 of NC_133773.1, read as the reverse complement.
TGGTGAACTCTTGCAAAGAAAGAAAGCAGATTGGTGCACATTCAATTCTGTCAAGGATGTTCTCCAAGGAAAAATCAACAAGACAACATGTGCCAGCCTCTTCAACTCAGCAGTACTGCCAGCAATGTTGTACGGCAGTGAAACATGGGCACTGACAAACACAGAGGAGCAGCAACTGTCTGTCACGGAGAAGGTGATGGAAAGAAGAATTCTGGGAATTTCCAACCGCGACCGAGTCCCCAATGAAGTGATCAGACAGCAGAGTGGAGTGCAGGATGTCATTGTTGAGAACAGGCATAATAAAATGCAATGGGCCAGGCATATAGCGAGGCTCACTGACAATCAGTGGACTGCAGCTGTCACCGAGTAGTACCCATGGCAACTGAAATGACCACTCAGCTGAGCTCCAAAAAGATGGGAAGATTTTATCATGAAAAGACATGGTCACACATGGAGAAGGAAGGCCAGGGTACAAGAAGAGTAGAAGACATGTTGTGATCGGTGCAATCTATACGAGGGCTGAAGCACTGATCAATCAAGGTGGTGATCAAGGTGGTCTCAAGATCTCCTCTTTGCTTTTTCTCCCATCCCCCTGATACCCAAAGTCATAAGAAAAACCAAGGAAGGTGTGGCTACAGTGATACTTATAGCCCCTTTGTTGATCCAGACAGCGTTAGTGCACAGCCCTACTGCAGCTGTCCAATAACAGCTACTGATCTTTCGCTCCAGTTTGTCAGAATTGAGGACAAATTCTTCTTCACCTAGATCCCATTGCTGTTTTGACCTGACTACTTGGAAGTTGTCTAGCTGAGCACATCAGACAAGATAGCTCCACAGATGCTTAGGATAGCCTGATACAGAGAAGATGAGATTTTTCGTCTTGGCTTCATAACAAAGTCTTAACTAGAGTTTGGTGGGAACTGGATTTTTCATTTTGTGGGAAAATTCAATATTTCAATTTTTTTCCATTCCAAAAGGTTTTTTTTTCAAAATTTCCCACAAAACAATATTCTAGAAAAAAAATAGTTTCAAGTTAATCAAAATGTTTTGTTCCTATTTTAACTTTTTAAAAATTTAGATTAAAACTATTGAAAGAAAAAGTCATTTTGCAATGAAAATTTTAAACATTCTGTTCCAAAAGGTTGACTCTATTGAAATACTTCCTTCAAATTTTCTTTCAAGAAAATAACTAATTAAAATAGACATGTTTCTGTGAAATGTTTTGCTTTTGACAAATCAGCCTTTTCCAGTCAGAAAACTTCCAACCAGTTGTAATCTCAGCCCATTGCAAAATTTGTTTCCCAAGGTTCTTGTTTATATCCTCCAGCTTGAACTATCAGGCTTCTAGCAGGTCTGTCAGAGTACATTTAGCTGCCATTTCAACTTGCCACCCTCCTTTTCAAACATACAGTGTTTACTGATTCCACTGTTTCACAGTTTTTAAAAGTCATGGTTCATGTTTATCACCCTATGCAGAAGCCTCCCACATCCTAAGACCTAAATGTAATTCTTTTAGGCCTTATGGGACCCTCCATTTGAACCCTTATCCAAGTATTCTCTTCACTGTCTCTCATTCAAAACCATTATCTTTACTGAAAGAGTGGTTTCACAATTACATATCCAACTCTTTCAGCCTTCTCCTTTCCATCCATGTGGTATCTCACTACTTGGCCAGTATCATCATGACCCATTTGATAAGTGTTTTTGGATGAGAAATGATAATATTGTATTATTGTTTATACTAGAGTAGAAAACTAAAACATTTAATATATATTTTATTTCCTGATGGCAGGAACACATTTTACAAAAATAGAGGGGTATAACGACTGATCCACCCTATGGGAGATTTTATATCAAAGTTACCAAATTTCTAATATTTTTTCCTCATAGGGTGGTAAAAGTTCACTCTGACTAAATCAGCTGTCATTTGTTATTGTCAAAATAACCTCAGTACCTTCCTAGATTTGCAAAATCCAAGACTTTTAATCTAGAAGAAAATAAGGCTTTTGAAAGTCCATCTTTGTTGAATGTGCTCTCTTGTGACACGAACACATCTGATCAGCTTCTGTCCAAGACAGTTATACAGAATGGTTGTCTTTGTGCACTTCTCATTGTTATTCACTGGCAGGATAGTCACTGGAGGGTCATATTAAAGTTCATTCAATCAAAGCTGCGGCAGTAACAGTAGTCAGCCTCGGGTCAGTTCCATCTCTTGAGATTTGTAGGGCAGCTACATGAAGTTATTTGCATAATTTTACGTAATATTACTGCCTTGAAATTTTGTAACAAAGAGAGTTTAAAGGCAACCTATCTATATCTAGGGCTCTTTGCCCAGTTGACAGTTTAGCTTCATCGTTTCCCATTTTTGTTTTTCTGGTAGTACCCTTTTTGTCTATGAATATTATGTATCTTGTGGTATGTTTTAGGGTTTTTTACTTCGATATAATTAGTATATAATATGTAGTGGTATATTCTTATACTTAAAAACGTATTAATAGCCAGTATTTTTGTGTGTGAGAATATTACTACTATTTCAAGGTGACCTCTGCTTGTTTCCTTTTCTAGAATGATCTTCAGAAGCCATCTGGAAAGTAGTGCCCATTGGGACACACAAATTCTCTCATGTGGTAGCAAATAGTTAGTGCCTGATTATAACATGGCTGTGTGGCCCCAACCACTTGAGTTGCTTCCTTTCTAAGGCCAGTTGTAGGGATCTTTTATGCCTCGAGCCGTTCTGAGAGATTTTTAGCCAAAATGCCAATAATTTCTAGTGTGTTGAATAGTTGGCCCCTCCTCCCTGAGGTCCCTCTCCCCCACTAAGTGGACCAGTCACTCTGTGACTATGCTATATATATATACCTGCTGCTTGTTCTCACTGTGCTTGAGCAGAGGGCCTACACATTTTGAGACTGCAATCACAGGCTCTGGAAATCCATGCCTTCTTCACTAAAGAGGCTTACAAGTCCAGTCCCTGGATCCAATATCAATTGAGCTGCCTGTTCCTATGAATAGAGATTGCAGGTTACCTTCAGCTTCAAAGCCAGGCAAGTTAAGGATGACCCCTGGCCAAGTTTGTGCAAGATAGAGGTCCAGGGCTCTAGTACCAAAGTCTTCTACAGGCAGTAAGGTCTCATTAGCATCAAGAACATCAGCTCAAAGAAGTGAGCCATCCAGGGCCAATTTCACTGGTGCCAAGGCCAAATTCAGCTTCTACGGATCCCTTCATGGGTGGCAGGAATGTCTGAGGTATCTAAAACCCAGCTACAAAGTAGATACCTATTGATGTGTTGGAGCTGGGGATTCCTTTGGGAATGGAGAAATTCATTTCATTGAAGCAAGCCAATGTTAGTACTCCCTTGGTGTCAAATAAGGTAGTGTCAAAACATGAGGCTGTCAATACAGAGTCCTCAGGCACAATGAGCTCAGCCTGAAGCAGGTCCTCTTTTCAAGGATGCTTTGGTTTCTCTCTCAGCTGCCTTCCACAAAGGCAAGAGAAAGAGATGTGCTGACGGGCCTTCAGTACCAGAGTTCTCAACAGTGTCCCTGAAGAGGAAGAGACATAACCATAAGGTCCAGGAACCATAAAGCTTAAATTGCCTGCCAAGGAGCCACCAGTGCCAATGGCTTCATCTTTATCAGTGTTCCTGATACTTAAGATTCCTGGTTCCCTCCATCTGTGTTTTTCAAGGGCCTTTATCACCATTATCAAAGTAAATTGGCTTATTTTTGAGGGTGCACTTTTCTGGGGAAGATTGAGCCCAGTCCCATTGGATCTGGAAATTGTAGTGGAGTCTTAATCAGGGCCTCCATTCTGTGAATTTTTCAGGTTGGCTGTGAAGCTGACATCTCAAACAGGGAGTGCGTCAATGCCCTCGTAGTCTTGTTCTCTGGGGTTCTAAAGGAACTCTTTCGCAGTTTCTTCAGCCTCTTGGCTGAAGTCTGAAGTCTTGGCCTTCGGAAATCTGGATGTCATAAAGGTCAGCAATAAAACCTACTACTCTTCCTCATCCATCTGATTCTCCCAGCACACCTATGATGTTTGTTTTCCCCACCTCCAGACCAATGCTAGTATTTGTAGCATTATCCTTTCCATTTGTCAGTATTCTAGTCTGTCTGTCTGAGGAAAGAAAGGGGAGGAAGATTTGATCAGCAAGAACGGTTTTGCTACTGTTATATTTAGATGGAATATATGGGCTCAAAGTATCAAAGATGTTAACAAGACCCTGTCATAGCCCAATATTAAACAGTATTAAATAAGTGTAGGGTATGGTATGCAAAGACTTCCGCCTGCTTAGTGCCATGGCAAAGACACCATTAAACATCATTTTAACTGTTTATTAAACATAAAGAAAAGAAGGCAAAACAGTTAAAGTATTTGAAATATAACATTTTAACACATCCATAGTTCCCTTTCTCTTTAGCTGGAAAAAGTTTTTAGAAGGAAAAACACTCTTGTTTAACCGTTTGTTAGATTATATTAACAATGGTAGTAATTGTTCTTATGGGGAAAAGGGAAGAAATTAGTTGAGCTGGACTGAAGCTGACATCACTGCTGCTGTTAAAGTCTGATCCTGTTTCTTGGAAGACAAAATACAAAAGGGGAGTGAAAATAACAGCAAAGATAGAAAATACAGTTTCTCGTTTTGACTCTCACTTGCAACCTCAGTGCTGGAGAAGAACAGGCACAGCACATAGTCTTATCGGCCAGTCTGAGACTTGGAAAACTTGTACCAGCATTGGGCTGTTTAGGACATTGCTTCCAGTTGCTGCTTCCTGGTCATAGGCTTTCATCAGTCTTGCAAAATATACAGTCTTGGCCAGCTAAGTCAGACTCTTATTAGACAGAAGGAAAGAGGAGAGGGATAGGAAAGAGAAGAAATAAAGTGGGGAAGAAAAAGGACACATGGTGTGGGGAGAAGATATATGGAAAGTCACACATCCCAGGTGGTGGTTGGGATTCAACTGAAGCCAGTAGAAGTGGCAATACTATCTGGGTCCCTCTCTATGAGCCAATCTGTTGAAGATATTTCTCAGGATAAGGATGACAAAGGCCTGGGGTCCCAAGAGATGGTTGGAGTAGAGCTATGATAGTGAAGAGCTCTCTAGTAGGCCACTTTTTCCCTAAATTCTGTTTCTTTAAGGACCCCGAAAGAGAGTGCTGGGTGGAATAGGTCATCCTTTCATTATTTTTCTGCCAATTAACCCTCATTTCTGACCCACCAATTTTGGTTCACTGATTTTTGGTCTCTCATTGTCTTGTTTACCAGGTATGATCTTAGCACAATTCTAGAATTATATCAGTAGGCCTTTTTGTGTGGACTAATTCAGTCTGTCTCCATTTTGTACCTTTTCCCATCAAAATTTGTGATTGTAGGTTATTGTGACCTTTTATAAACTTTACTCAATTTTTTACAATTGAGCTCACAATTAGGGTAAATTTGAAGGCCCAGTTATCACAATGCTACTTCTTCAACTTTCTCTGAGGATTCGGGCCCTCCATCTCATTCATCATAAAACTATTTAAGACAGTTCCAGAAGTTGCTAGGTCATAAGACAGAGGCTCTGGCATTAGAAATATCAGCAGTCCATGAAAAAACTCTCATGGTTATTCAACATTCTAGACCCTAACAGAAAGAAACTCACTTGCTCCATTACTACGAGACTGCTGGACCCTGTTAAGAACATCCTCAATCTCAAGCACATCTGAGAAGCCAGAATCACCTTCCTCAGGTGTCATAGCAAGGTGTCCTGTACTTCCTAACCTACTATACTCCTGACTCATGGGTAGTCTGTTATCAATGACAGGATGAGATGTTCCAACACAGGTCAGACCTTCCTATTAGATAAGCATGGCAAAAAATTTACATTTTGGGAAGGAAAGTGTACTTTCTGTATGACCAGTTATAAAGCCAGGCATCAGTTTCATCTTTGGGAGCAAATGCTCCCTGTAAATGACCACCTTCCTTAGGAGCAGAAAAAGTCCGAAAAATTGCTGGTGATTGAGGAGCATGAAGTGACCAAGAACATTCTTTGAGGTGGTTTATGAGGCTTAAGACATTCTGGCTCATATGTTTCTTTCAGGTAGTACTTCTTGCTTATATCATTGAACCTTTCTCCTAAAGCTCAGGCCTATACTGAAAATTTGTATTGAGGGTGAAGTGCTTTTTCAGCCTCAAGAGAGAATGAAAGATATCAAGTTCACCACAAGATTACTGTGAAACTCCTTCAGTAATGTCAGACGAGGAGCAACTCAACATTCCTGTTGTGTTATCAGAAATCTTCCTTGCCATCCTTTGCTTTCAGCCTCAATATCAGAAGGGGCAGAGCAATGGAAAATATCTAACAAAGACATCTGCTTCATATTCTGCTGTTTTTCTTTCTGAGAAAAAAGCATGCAAATTTCATACATTGGCTGAAAACCCAAAGCCAGTTTTAACTTCTGATTTCTTCTCTTTACCTCTGTCATAAACAGATAGCTAAGGGTTAATGTTTCTTTTACCTGTAAAGGGTTAACAAAGGGAACCAAACACCTGACCAGAGGACCAATCAGGAAACCGGATTTTTCAAAGTGAGGGAGGGAACTTCTGGGTGTGTTTTGTCTTTGTTCTGTCTGTTTGTTTCTCTCGGCTATGAGGGAAGAGCTTTTTTTTTTTCTATCTCCAAGCTTCTTTCTACCCTTCTGTTCCCAAGTTGTGAGTACAAAAGGAAAAGCAATAGGTTTATATTGTATTTTGTATTTACATGTGTGGAGTTGCTGGAATGTTTAAATTGGATATCTTTTTGAATAAGGCTGATTATTCATATTTTCTTTTAAGCAATAGCCCTGTGTTATGTCATCTTGATGCAGTGATCATGTCATGTGTTTTTTCTTTCTTTTTTATATAAAGCTTTCTTTTTAAAACTTGTTGGATTTTCTTTTCCTAGTTAAGGCAAGGGGATAGGAATCTCTGTGCCAGGAGTACTGTCTCTCTCAGGGAAAGACTGGGAGGGGGGAGAAGAAGGAGGGGGGAAGGTAAATCGTCCTCTCTGTTTTGTGTTTCAAGGGATTGAAGCAGGGAAATCTCCTAGTATCCCCAGGGCGGGAAAATCTGGGAGGAAGTAAAGAGCAGGAAGGGAAGTGGGTTATTTCCCTTTGTTGGAGGCTCAGGGCATCTGAGTCTTGGGGGTCCCCCAGGGAAAGGTTTGGGGAGACCAGAGAGTTTATCAGGTACTCAGAATCCTGATTGGTGGCAGCGAGATAAGATCCAAGCTGGTAATTAAGCTTGGAGGTTCATGCTAAGCACCCAGATTTTGGATGCTAAGGTCCAGATTTGGGACAGAGGCTTATTACATCCTCTCCCTCTGAAACACACTGTTTGGGCACTTGTTTGATACATTTTGTTGTGGTTTGGGTGGATTTACTATGGATTCTTGGGTACTCAACCTCTTTCAGTTTAGATAGGTGGTCCAATTCCACTCCAGGGTGCCTCACAAAGTAGTACAGGCACCATGTTAAGTAATCATTTTTTTCTCCTTTTTTTCTCCTGCCCCCATGTAACCACATTTTAGGAGTTGTATGCCTGGCCATGCAATTTTTTTTTTACTTTTAGGGTGTGTGCACACTTTCTTTGAGCCCAACATTCTGCTAACTGATGGTATGAACACCTCATCCCTTATAACTGCCTGTTGACTCTTCTCAGCTTCCAGAAGCTTTAGAATTAGAACTCTGTGCCGCAAGAGAAAGGGTCAGTGTAGCTTTTTGGAAACAATGCATTCAAATTTCAGAGAACAAAAGTTACTTTGATAACACCTTTTCATCTTAAAACTTCATAGTTTAGATGTTTACTGTGTGTTGTGGATTTTGAGATCATGGCTTGATGAAATATCTTCTTCCTGGGTACATATAAATATTTACTGTTAATTAAAATATCCCCCATTTACCAGACTTGTGCATCCATCTTCAAATGAGTTTGTGGTATTGACACATGAAACCTTGGAGCCATATTGAAGATACTGAGATCTGGGAGTAATTTTGGGGTTTCTCTATTTTAGTGTTTTTAAGGAGATTGCCAAGGACACCCAGATTTTTGGATGGACAATACTTCATTTAGCATAGTAGAAATCTAAATATATATCATATGTATTGTGACGGGGCAAGGCCAGATGGCTATAGCAAAGTAGTAGGAGACAGATATATTAGTCACAAGCTAAACAAATTCCTGTTACCAGGATAAGCAAATGGCAGCTGCTCTAGGTCAATTAAGACACCTGGGGCCAATCAGGGGCTGGCTGAAACTAGTTAAAAGCCTCCCAGTTAGTCAGGTGGGGGTGCATGTCAGGAACTGTGGGAGGAAGCCACGCGGTTGAAGAAACTGAGCAGTGCTAACGGTATCAGACACAAGGAAGGAGGCCCTGAGGTAAGGGTGAAGTAGATATTGAGGTAGTGGGGACAGCTGTGGGGAAGTGGCCCAGGGAATTGTGCACATCCTGTTTCCAAAAAGTCAGCTACCATAGCTGCTACTATTAGGGTCCCTGTGCTGGAGTCCAGAGTATAGAGTGGGCCCAGGCTCCCTCTTCTCCTCCCCAATTAATCGCTGAGACTGGGAGACAACAGAGATTGTGCGAGGGAAGGTAGTTTCTCCTCACCTCCTTATGGCTTATGCTGGCTTATGATGAATATGGCTTAGTAGGCTGTGACCTTTGCCTCTAGAGAGAGAAGGGCTACGTGGAGGGTCACAGTGAAATCTGAAATCTGTCAGGAAGCGCGGGACCCATGGAGACTAAGTCAGAGCTTTGTCACAATATGTAGGATCTGGAAACCCCATTATAGACCATTTTTGTTGTTCATGAATCATGTTAGTTATAGAACACAGCCAACAATAACCTTAATCTAAAATGCATCATTTTGAGAATTCTGATGAAAGTTAAATAATATTTTAGAGTCATAGAATTAAAGAGCTAGAAGGGACCTCGAGAGGTCATGAATCCCTGAACTGAGACAGGACCAAATAAACCTAGACCATCCCTGATGGGTATTTGTCCAACTGGTTCTTAAAAACCTTCAGTAATGGGGATCTCACAACCTACTTTGGAAGTGTATTCCAGAGTTCTACTACCCTTATAGTTGGAAAGATTTTCCTAATATCTAATCTAGAACTCCATTGCAGCAAATTGAACTGATTATTTCTTGTACTACTTTCAATGGACATAGAGAACAATTCATCACAGTCCCCTTTATAACAGCACTTAACAAACCTGAAGACCATTATTAGTCCTTTCTCAGTCTTCTTTTCTTAAGACTAAACATGCTCTGTTTTCAGAGGTGGGATTTTCTTTCCCATTTGTCCACAGCTTTCCTAAAGTGTGACACCAAGAACTGGACATAGTGCTCGAGCTGAGGCCTCATCATTGCTGAGTAGAGCAGGATGATTACCTCCCATATAACACTCTTGTTAATTACCCCAGAATGATATTAGCTGGTTTTGCAACAGCATCGCACTGTTGACTTATATTCAATTTGTGATCCACTACAAACCTTGATCTTTTCCAGTAATATTATGACCTAGTCAGTTATTCCCAATTTTCAGTTGTGCATCTGATTTTTCCTTCCTAAGTGTAGTACTTTATTTATTGAATTTTACCTTGTTGTTTTCAGACAAATTTGTCAAGGTCATTTTAAAATTTAATCCTGGCCTCTAAAGTGCTTGCAACTTATCCTAGGTGGACTCATCCACAGATTTTATAATCATACTCTCCATTCTGTTGTCCCAGTCATTAATGAAAATATTGAATTGTACCTGACCCTACCAGACCCTACTAAATGCACCCTCCCAGTTTGACAGTGAACCATTGATAACTACTCTTTGAGTATGATCTTTCAATCAGCTGTGCACTTACCTTACAGCAATTCCATGTAGATTATATTTCCCTAGTTTGTCATGTGGAACAGTGTCAAAAGTCTCATTAAAATAAAGATATATTAAGTCTACTGCTTCACCCCATCCACTAGGCCAGTAACCCTGACAAAGAAGTAAATTAGGTTGATTTACATGATTATCTTCTATGTGCTTACAAATTGATTGTTTAATAATTTGTTTCAGTATCTTTTCAGGTATTGAAGTTAGGCTGACCAATTATATGGTCTATAATTTCCTGGGTCCTTTTTGTTCCCTGTTAAGACAGATACTATGTCTGCCCTTCTCCAGTTATCTGGGACCTCACCCGTCCTCCATGGGTGCTCTAAGGTAATTGCTAAAGGTTCTGAGATTGTTCCAGCAACTTCCTTTAGTACTCTAGGATGAATTTCATCAGACCCTGCTGACTTGAATATGTCTAACTTATTTAAATATTCTTTAACCTGTTATTCCCCTATTTTTCTTTGCACCATGTTTGTATGGGCATATATATTTTGCAAATCTATACTTCAGAATTCATCAATGTTAGGGATAAATTTCTAATACACTTTGAAAAAGGTATGTAGTGTGGCTCTTCTAGGTGAGCTGTTAGTGACCCCTATTACAGTTAAGCAGCAGATCTCCTGCAGTTAACCTTGTGAGTCATTTACTGTTTAAGAGAGAACTTTTCTAAATTCATTTAAGGTGAGAAATTACTAGTTGTAACCAGTTTCTTTAGTATCTTATGCTTAGATTGCATTTTTGTTTTATTTGCTGGGTAATTTGCTTTGATCTGTTTGCTGTCCCTTAGAATCACTTAAAATCTATATTTTGTAGTTAATAAACTTGTTTTTATTTGGCTAAAACGCAGTGTGTGGAATTCATAACTGGGAGAGGGGGCAAAAAGCTGATGCATATCTCTCTCCACATTGAGGGAAGGAGCGAATTTCATAAGCTTACGCTATACAATTCTCTATGCAGCGCAAGACATACAATTTTGAGTCTACCCTTTAAAGTACTGGGCAATTCCTTAACTGAATCTTCCCATGCAAAGCTAATCTCAGCATCTGTGTATAAAGCTGCAATTGCGTCTGTCCCTACCTGTATGTGTGCTGGTAAAGTGAAGTCCGAAGCCCGAGAGAGGGCTTGGCTAGCTTGCCTCTGCAATACAGTGAATGAAACCCAGGCTGGTGGGTTAGGTGAGCTCAGTGGTACCCCAGTTTCAAGTGGCACATAATATGAGCTTGGGCATTGTAGTGGATCACAGATCGAATATTTGCCAACAATGCAATGCAGTTGCAAAGAAAACTAATATAATTCTGGTATGTATTAACAGGGCTGTTGTATGTAAGATATAGGAGATAATTGTTCCACTCTGCTTGGCATTAGTGAGGCCCCAGCTGGAGTACTGAGTCCAGTTTTGGGGCACCACACTTTAAAAAAGTATGTGAACAAATTGCAGAGAGTCCAGAGGAGAATAACAAAATGATAAAAGGTTTAGAAAACCTCACATGTGAGGAAAGGTTAAAAAAACTGCGCATGTTTAGGCTTGAGAAAAAAGACCAAGTGAGGGACCTGATAACAGTCTTCAAATATGTTAAGGGCTTTTATAAAGAGGATGAGGATCCATGTCCACTGAAAATAGAACAAGAAGTAATGTGTTTAATCTGCAATAGGAGAGATTTAAGTTAGATATTAGGAAAAACGTTCAAACTATAAGGATAGTTAAGTATTGGAATAGATTACCAAGGGAGGTTGTGGAATCCCCACCATTGGAGGTTTTCAAGAACAGGTTAAAGAAAGACCTCTCAGAGATAGTAGGTCCTGTCCCAGCACAGAGGGGTGGACTAGATGACCTCTTGAGTTCCCTTGTAGCCCTAAAACCATATATATATCTCTCTCTACCTCGATATAACGCTGTCCTTGGGAGCCAAAAAATCTTACCACGTTGTAGGTGAAACAGTGTTATATTGAACTTGCTTTGATACACCGGAGTGCGCAGCCCCACCCCATCGGAGCACTGATTTACTGCGTTATATCCAAATTTGTGTTATATTGGGTGGTGGTATATCAAGGTAGCAGTGTAGATATATATAGATATAGATAGATATAGTTTTTATCTATTGACATTTGTGTGCATATCACCTAGGAAGTGTTACTAAATTTACTTGTAATATTTAGGCTAACCACTCATTACACATTGTTTGCTGTTCATCTAATCAAAGCATCAGCTTTTGCCGGTATCAAGAATTAAATTCAGCCTTGCATTGTGAAATTTGAATATCTGTGTCTTGGAGCAGTATTGCAGCATTGCTTAATTTAGTATGTATGTCAGTATCTCCTACATAAAAGATCGCAATAAGACTTTTATACCACACAATGTATGATCATTGGGCAGAAAAAATAGTGACCACTTTAGATTGCTTTTTATCACAGTTTTCTCTAATCTATGGTGCCAATTAAGTAAATTATTACAACTTGATCATTTCCAACTGAAATGACTAAAATCTTTATCAGTTACATGAAGGTTAATAGTTGTTTATTTGGGAACAGAAGAAAATGCTGAACACTAAATGAATTTGCATCACATTACTGAGACAAAAATAAGAGTAAAATTTTCATTGAGGAAACAAAATTATTGGGAATGATAGCACAACAATGGGCACGGGAAGCTTATTTATGGTAACCAAAAAGCAAATGAATCTGTCAGAAGAATAAAGCGGAGTAGCAGTGGGTTACAAGTGCTGAAAAGTAATTCAGAGGCATAGAATTTTTTGGCCTGAAGAAAATAACAGAAGAGTCTTCAAATGAAAATTCTGTGTATTTTAAGGGAAGCTGATTATGGAATCTTAAAAATGATAGAAAGTGTGAAATGTAAGAATGGATGTGAGAAACGTGAACAATTAAGATAACTCAGAGAAAACAAACAGGAATGGAGAATGCAAAAGTTGAATTAACAAGAGGACAGAATTGTTTAACAACAAGGGAAGTACGTTTACTTATCAAAAGAAAAATAAAGGGGCAGGAAGAGTGGAAGAAAAGAGTTCAGAGTGGCTTCAGAAAACATTAAACGGGAAAATCAGCTCACATGACTTAAATTGGCCAATATGAGATTGAAAATGAGACATTAAAGCACTAGTTAAATGTGTCAAGCACGCCAAGAAAGATGAAGGGGTATGTGATATTTGGAAAAGTCAGAACAGGGTTGAACAGAATACAGAGATTTCTGTTATATGCCACTTGCTGCAGTGCTTCATCGAGGTTAACTTGAGGTGATAAAGAACTTAATCCTGTCAAAAGACAGAACAAGGTACTCAGAATACTTCATATTAGAAAACACGTAGTTCAAGTTTTGATTTTTAAATGAAAGATGTAAAAATGGGGAGGCTGTGGAAAAAAAATCTCTCTTCGTGGTTAGAACTGAAGCAAGGAGCTGTAAATTTTGTACAGCACACTCTTCAGAGTAATTACTGATAATTTTTTGTTCAGACAACCGAAGTGACTGACATGAAAGTTATCATTTGCAATCCATATAGTAATTCTTTACAGAGGTTTGACTTTTTTGTTCCCCCCCCCAAAAAATATTTAGAAAAATATACATTAAGGTTTGAATTTCCCTGTTAGATCAGCTATTATGAAGGCTTCAATATAGAATTTAAAAATGTTTTGATGTGGTATCCTGATGTCTAAGCAGTAAGGAAAGATTTGCACTCCAGGAGTGAAATCCTGGCCCCTTTGAAATCAATGGGACTTTTTCCATTGACTTCAGTGAGGCCAAGATTTCACCCAGAAGTGGGTTTTTTCCTTGTTGAGAGATAGATAAATGGATACTTCTGCGTGTAGATCCTGTCATTGCTTTGAGCCCAAATGGTAATCAGCTGTAAAAACAACAGTAAAACTTACAACTCACAGAACTCCTGAATGCAAAGCATCTGTGTTCACACCTTCAGCTAGCCAACAGTTTCTCTCACCAAACACTGACTTGCTGTGAGATATGCATGCAATTGTATCTGTGTTGGTCCCAGGATATTAGAGAGACAAGGTGGGTGAGGTAATGTCTTTTATTGGGCCAACTTCTGTTGGTGACTGAGACAAGCTTTTGAGCCACACAGAGAAGAAGAGCTCTGTGTGGCTCAAAAGCTTGTCTCATTCACCAACAGAAGTTGGTCCAATAAAAGATATTACCTCACCCATCTTGTGTCTGTGCTGAAAGATATGTCTGTTTTAACCCCTCCATCTCCCAAAATACATTAAAATCCTTTAAGAATATGTTCTTGGGCTTCCACTCAGTAACCAGACACATAAACAATATATCAATCAAAATTACAACACCATTTTAGTCAGTTGTCCAAATTTAACTCTGGCTTAAGTGGAGACAAATTCATCACCTTATGTCAGCATTAAATTTGACCTGATATTTTTGCATCTGTGAATTAGACAGAAGGTTTATATGTTCTGCTAATTACTTCTGTGGACCCCCTGAGCCCATGAGAGAATAGGTGCTTCAAACCTATAGTAAGAAGAAACAATGTGGTAATTATTGTCAAAGTTCTTCAGTCTGATGCCTCTAAGCACCAGATCATTAACTTAATTCAGCAGAGTATTGAGATAATCTCCTGTGATTTTTAAATGTACTCTTTTGATGGGAAATCTCTCTTATTTCATATAAGCTGTAACTTAGAGCAATAAATAATACATTTGATAATATATTAACACTCCTTGGATTTTGGACTTGCAGCTAGCAACAGTTTAATTAAGCTTCATAAGGTGTCCAATGTGCTGTTACTTAGGTTGCTGAGAAGCTGAATAATGAATTACATTTCCAGGATCTTTATAAATTTTAGGGCAAGATTGTGATATGTATTGTTGGTTTGTACATGTGGAAAGAGCATACTCTGTGAGGCTGCTCCTTTACACTTACTTTCGCAGGTGGGAGGAGAGTGATTGGACACCGTGGCTGGTCCTCTCAACACGCCATTAGGAAATAATCTGCTATTGGTAAAGAGCAGGAGCAGACTGTTTTTTTCCTTTTAAGCAAGGGGATTTGGGGTCTGAGTCTCATTTACTTTCCAGAGCTGCTTCTTGGGCAGCGCCTCTATGCACTGTGCCTTATTCATAGCAAAATACAAAGTTTCAGTCTTGCCATTAATTTGTCACAGTTTTTAAGGAAATAGAAACAGAGATATACATGAAAACTATTAGCCTTTTTCATTATTCCTTTTTACTTCTAATGCTTAAAATGGATATGAAAATGGTCAAGATTAGTTAAATAAATGTGTTTGATATAGGATTTTTTTCAGGTATTATTGTTTTCCCTTTACCTCTTTCACTGCAACTGCTACGGGTATGTCTACACTGCAATTAAAAACCCACAGTTGGCCCGTGCCAGCTGACTTGGGCTCATGGGGCTCTGTCTTCAGGGCTGTTTAATTGCAGTATAGATGTCCAGGCTTGGGCTAAAGCCTGAGCTTTAGGACATCAAGGTGGGACAGTCCTCATAATGTCTACACTGCACTTAAACAGCCCCTTAGCCCAAGTCAGCTGGCATGGGCCAGCCACGGGTGTCTAATTGCAATGTATACATACCCTTAGACACAGACAGTGATTCTCTTTCAGACTCAGACTCATTCTGAATCCTGTCAATGCCTTTGCAGTCTCTGTCAGTGGAGGTTGTTTAAGAGTCATATAATGCATTCCCTTCTCCTTTAGTGGGATTGTGCTGCTCCAAGCTCTGACATCTGTATAGCATTAAGTTGTGCTGACACTGGAGTGCTTTCTAGTAAGTCCATTTCTATAACAGGTACTTATTTTACATATTTTGAAGAAATATATTTTGGTCAGGTATACAGAAATAATATTCATGTATTCATATTCCTGCCATAATTCATTTTTCAGTGGTCCTTTTACTTGGAAGTTTATCCCTTTTCCTTAGTTTATATTTGTTTAACAAGTATTTATTTAACTATATGTAGTTGAATGGGACACAGTAAACATCCCTTTAACTGATATGTTTATTATGAAAATAAATCTGATTTTACCAAACAGGCCTTCCTCTTGAAAGTTAATAATATTCCATTGTTTTGACTGAGTTGTAATTTTTTTTACATTTTAAGAGTACTATGAGGAGGTGTACAATAACCAACTTAAGTTGGCCTACTGCTTCAACAACACTGAGGACAAATGGTTAAGGAATTACTTTTATGAACAATGTCTTAGCACTGCTCTGCTGATCAAAATCGATGGAGGGAAAAAAGAAGCTGAAGCACATGCAAATATGGGCCTTGTCAATGAGGAACAAGGTAAGCAAAAGTTTTATATCATTACATCAAAATGTATTTCCATTTTCACACATTTTCTGTTGGTCTATATCTATATTATGTAATGCTAAAATATCTGTGGGTTTGTGAAGTAGTCATAATTTAAATTTTTAGATCAGCAAATCTACAAATAGAACAATTCATCATCAGAGACAGAATTTTGCACCCCAGTTGTAGTTTGAAGGTTCTCATTCAAACTGAAGACAAGATATATGAACAGAGGAAGCATTTATTTATAAATAAAGATGTTCCCTTGCTTTAAGTTTATCTCCTTTTGTTTGTTCAACTTCTCACTAGGTAATGTTGTCGTAGATTGTGAGCCCGTGATTTCAATGAGAAAAGATGTTAATATAAGCAACAATTGACTTCACTGCCACATTTTAAAAATTATGCTAGTTTTCATGTCAGGAAGGTTTGGGTGTGTATGACAGGGTCTGTGTATGAAAGAGGTTTCGCTACATGAATTCTGCTTAACGCTAGAAAAGAAAAACAATGAACAAATTTTTCGCCATATTTGTTCAAATTTAGCCTCTGTTTCTACTTGCTAAATGTACTTTAGCTGTTTATGATTTCTTCAAATGTATGTTTGAATATTCAGTTTATATCTTCTCATATATTTACTTTATAGATTGACCACAGACTTTTAGATATATTGCTTCAGTGTGATTGAACAATGTAAGAAACAGTGTATTATTGTTTCTATTCTCTGATTTTTTTGAACAAGCAACCACTTCTGGCATGAATCCTTGTCTGTATAATTTTCATGAATACTTGTGTATGTAATTTTGAAATCTGCTTTCCACAAAATTGTTTGCTGGTAAAACTCAATCATTCACATGTTGTCAGAAAAATGTACAAAGGGCCATAGGTGTGGCAAAAAGTTAATTTGTTAAAAAATTCACAGCTATATTCAAAGAAAATATTTGAGGTATCTGTGATGTTAAATTGTATTATATGAGAAATAGGAAAAATAGAAATGTAGCGCTGAAAGAAACCTCACCTGGTTATCTAGTCTGACACCTGGGCCTTTTAAAAGAACTGAGTGTGAGGTCAGTCTGGAGTTGAAATCACAGTGAGCAGGCAGACTCCTGTGAAGGGTCCTTAGTCAGAGTTTGCAGGAGAAGGATACTCCATGGGAACAAGCCTGGGGACAGCATTCTTGCCCAGAATGCAGAGTCTTTAAGGTAACCTAGAAAGGGGCTGGGAACAGGGCCCACAGGGTGGGCTGAAAAAGGAGGAGTTATATTTGTTGTAATTTGGCTGGAGGACTAAGCCACATTTCCAGTAAAAGACTGGTGTGTGGAAAACTGAGGAGACACACCTTGGGGAAGGAAACTGAGTCAGGGAGCACCTGTAGTGCCATACTTGGCCAATAGGGGGCACACTGTTATAACTGACAGCTGAAAATGGGCCGGTGTGTTTTACTGATATGATGACTAATGTCTGTTCTGTTCCATATAGGTTCTTCCTATACAGTGTGTACGATGCTTATAACTGTAGTATCTCAGTAGTCTTTCAGTAGTGCATTAAGCAATGTGATTAACATCATTCACATGAGGAATATTACATCATGTTAAACTTATTAACTTATACACCAGATTTTCAGATAATTTGTTATGTCTGTAGGAAAAGTGGCCAAAAGGAAGAAAGGACTCTATATACACAAAAGCCATGTACTTTGAATGGGTTGTACCAAATTAGATTGAATGTGTGTCAGTCTAACTTAAAAAACAGAAAAAATTAAAATAGGTATCTAATCTTTTTGTCTTTTTTAAAAGCAGTTGAACAAAACTACTTCAAGTAAATTTTATAGATATGAAAAAACAGCAATTCTATTTAAACCAATAATTAACTAAGCACTGGAACAATTTATCTAGAGAGAATAGAATCTCCATCATTGGAGGCTTTTCTAAACAGGTCAGACAAACACCTGTCATGTATGGATCTAGATCAGTGATCTCCAAGCTTCTTACACCCAAGATCACTTTTTGAATCTAAGAGCAACCCAGGAAATACTATGCCCCTTCCCCGAGGCCCTGCCCCACTTACTCCATACTCCCCTCTTCCCCCCTCCCCCCGTCGCTCGCTCTCCCCCACCATCACTCATTTTCACCAGGCTGGGGCAGGGAGTTGGGATTCAGGAGGGGGTGCAGGTCTGGGCTGGAGCTGAGAGGTTCACAGTGTGGGTGGGGGCTCTGGGCTGAGCCTGGGGCAGGGGTGCAGGATGGGGTGAAGGGTGCAAGCTCTAGAAGGGAGTTTAGGTGCAGGAGGGTGTTCTGAGCTAGGGCAGAGTGTTGAGATGCAGGAGGGGGTTTCAGCTGCTGTATCTGGGAGGGGGCTTAGGGTGTGGTGTGGGGTACAGGAGGGGATTCAGGGTGCAGGAGGCAGTATGGATTGCTGCCTCCAGGAGGGGGCTCAGCACTGGGTGTGGCTTACCACTGAGCAGCATTTACTTCCGGTGGCTCCTGGTCGGCGGCGGGCGCAGCAAGGCTAAGGCAGGCTCCCTGCCCATCCTGGCCCCACACTGCTCCCGGAAGGGGGCAACGTGCAGGGGATGGAATAGATGACTTGTTGAAGTCCCTTCCAGTCCTATCATTTTATGATATAATCCCCTCAGCTTGTGTTTTAGATGGAGTCCCAACCTCTACTTCAGACTACTCTGAAATTAACTGGAAAGCCTAAAGACACAGCTAGAACCAACAAACACCTGCAGTAATGTTATTTTTTCATAAATGTACAACACTTTTGTGCCTTTAAGCTACAGCCCTGCATTAGTGGTGGTTTAGAGATGTGCTGTCCCAGCAGTATGTCCAAGGTATAGTGAAGCAGGAACAGTGGCTCCCAGAACTCAGAGCAGTGTGGTGGAAATGTGGCCACTGGTACATCCTTTTACAGACATTTGCTTCCCTCTGCCTGGCTGGCTATGCAGAATGGTATAAGTTCTTCCATGTGTGCTTTTCAGAGTTTAGCAAGAGTAGCACTAAATTCTTATAAGCAGGGACTTCAGAGTGCCATTTAAAGTGTCTTCTCCCCTTCCTGCTGACCTTCCTCCTCTTCCCCTCTGAGGTGCTCCCACCATGACCGCCATTGGCCTGTGACCTCCTGAACCCACTCCTCCAAATTTGAGTGACAGAGGGGCAGGCAGACCAAATTTGAGTAAGTGGCATTGTGACCTGGTGCATGGAGTCACAGAGCCACTAAGGTTTGGCGGAGTCACAAAATGGTCAGTCATGGCCCAGCTGACCCTCTTGGCTCTGCAGCCTGTGCTTGTAGGTCTTGCTCCCAAGGAAGTGTAGAGATTTATAAGCTTAACTATAGTTATGTGTTATGTTAACCAATTACCCACCCCAAGGTGAGGGATTGCACGTACTTTAATCTGTGAGAATTCAGCCCCCAAGATCGATTGCAGTAGAAAGGTTACCAATAGAAGGGTGAACGAGACTACATAGTGCTTTTTCTATAATTACTTTTACTAACCAACCAAACAGTACACATATTGCAATCTGGTAAAGGAGAGAGACACCAGTACAGACTGTATAATATTTGCCTTACTCACTCCAAGGCCTTATAGAGAAACCCAAAGTGCTTGTCTTCATCCTCTCCATTATCATCTTGGCATCTCCCCTTGACAAAGGCACACAGGGTGGGATACAGCTTTCATAATGTGTTACGCTGACACTCACTGGGGTTCATACATATTTATGAAAGTTTTAGCACCTTTTCCTTATTTGAATTGCCACATCCCACTACTTTTCAGGTTTCCCATTTTTCACAAGGTAGCTCATTAGTTCCCCTTGTACTCATTAACATTTATGTCACCTTGTCACCATGCTAACGGGTGGCTACCTTAAGGAAGTCTTTAACATTTCACCCCAGCTACCAATGGTCATCTTATGGTATCTACTGATCTCTCACAGACATTATTGTCCAAACTCAGCAGTTATTTTCAAAACATCGTCATATCACATAGACACAAGCTCAGCAGGTTTATTATTAAAGTACTTATGGAAACTTGTCCTATGGCCTAATTTGGTGATGCTAAATATCTTACAGGCCTAATTACAACATTAATACTTATATTCAGGAACAGCTCTAGGTATTTTGCCGCCCCAAGCACGGCAGACAGGCTGCATTTAGCTGCTTGCCTGTGGGAGATCCGCTGGTCCAGCGGTTTCAGTGGACCTCCCGTAGCCATGCCTGCAGGAGGTCCAGAAGCTGCAGGACCACCGGACCCTCCACAGGCATGCCTGCGGTAGATCCACCGAAGCTGCAGGACCAGCAGACCTCCTGCAGGCAAGCCACTGAAGGCACCCTGCCTGCCACCCCCGCGGTGCTGGCAGAGCGCCCCCTGCGGTTTGCCGCCCCAAGCACGTGCTTTGCGTGCTAGGGCCTGGAGCTGCCCCTGCTTATATTCCACCTCCTTAAATAAGGTATATATCCTAGATCAGGGTTCGGCAACCTTTCAGAAGTGGTGTGTCGAGTCTTTATTTATTCACTCTCATTTAAGGTTTTGTGTGCCGGTAATACATTTTAATGTTTTTAGAAGGTCCCTTTCTATGAGTCTATAATATATAACTAAACTATTGTTGTATGTAAAGTAAATGAGGTTTTTAAAATGTTTAAGAAGCTTCATTTAAAATTAAATTAAAATGCAGAGCCCCCCAGACTGGTGGCCAAGATCTGGGCACTGTGAGTGCCGCTGAAAATCAGCTCATGTGCCACCTTTGGCACATGTGCCATAGGTTGCCTACTCCTGTCCTATATATACCTGATATCTTTTATCCTTGGCTACAGATTACAGTTGTGTCCAGCAAAGAAAATCTTCCAAACGTATGCCAAGTGTAAGTCAATACTGTGTGTGTCAGAATCCATTGACAATGGGAAACAGAAGCTCTGAGATGTGTGAATTATGCCATTCATCTCCCTGGAAGGTTAGCTTTGAATAATTATTTTAATTTATATTCTGGTACAACACAGAGGTTCTGTTCAGCACAAATGAAGAGAGAGTCCTTGCCCTGAAGAGTTTTACATTCTAAAAGACAGGAGACAGAAAAAGCTAGGGAGAGTGGTACAGTATATAAACAAAGATCTAATTATGCCAGTATCAGTGTCTGCTATCTGGGGATTATGGTGGACGAGAAGCTGGATATGAGTCAACAGCGTGCCCTTGTTGCCAAGAAGGCTGACGGCATATTGGGCTGCATTAGTAGGAGCATTGCCAGCAGATCAAGGGAAGTGATTATTCCCCTCTATTGGGCACTGGTGAGGCCACATCTGGAGTATACCGTTCAGTTTTGGGCCCCCCAATACAGAAAAGATGTGGACAAATTGGAGAGAGTGCAGCGAAGGGCAATGAAAATGATTAGGGTCTGGGGCACTTGACTTACGAGGAGAGGCAGCGGGAACTGGGATTATTTAGTCTGCAGAAGAGAAGAGTGTGGGTGGGGGGGTTGATAGCAGCCTTCCACTACCAGAAGGTGGGTTCCAAAGAGGATGGAGCTCGGCTGTTCTCAGTGGTGGCAGATGACCGAACAAGCAGCAATGGTCTCATTTTGCAGTGCAGGAGGTCTAGGTTGGATATTAAGAAAAACTATTTCACTGGGAGAGTGGTGAAGCACTGGAATGGGTTACCTAGGGAGTTGGTGGAATCTCCATCCTTAGAAGTTTTTAAGGCCTGGTTTGACAAAGCCCTGGCTGGGATGATTTAGTTAGGGTTGATCTTGCTTTAAGCAGGGGGTTGGACTAGATGACCTCCTGAGGTCTCTCCCAGTGCTAATCTTCTATGACGTAGCTGTTAAGTATCTCATAGCTGATTACTATTACATACAACTAATATGCTTGTATCATAAACCCATGTTTCCAGATGCTCAAAGTCCCAACTATTCTCTACCCAGTTTCCCCTTGACAACTTCTAAAGTTCAGTTATGCACTTTCAAAAATCTGCATCAAATTAGGGTGGGACATTTAAAAGCATTCAGTATTGGCTTAATTCTGCCCCCATTGAAGACAATGCAAAAACTCCCATCTACATCAGTGGGAGCAGCATTAGACCAATTCTGTGCATTTTTGAAAACTCCACCCTAAAAATGTAGGCAGACCATCAAATAAATTAAATTTTATATTAAATTTAATAACAGGGGAGCTTCTGTTTCTGTTATATTCATTGGCTTATTTTGTATATAAAAAACTTCAATGGCAAGGGAAGCCATGTAAATCTGTAAGAGAAACCAATAATCTTTTTTTTAAATAAAGATTAAAAGATTAAAATACATGCTACATGGAAAATTCTCCATAAAAATACAACTACTAGTATATTATGCAATAAATAGAATACTGATAAAGAAAAAATCAAAAAATCATATTTCTTCATAATCAAATTGTGAGCTACAAGAATATTTAAGAACAAAACATATTACATTTGACCCAGACTAGTGTACTTCTTAAAGGCTTACAAATTAGAATACTTTATATTATTTTCCAGTAACAACATCCAAGATTACAAAAACCTGCAAAATACTACACTCACCATCATTTCAAATATTACAAGTGCAACAATTGCCATTAAAAAGTTAGCATTTGAGTGGTATATGAGATTACCCATTTTCCTCTTTTATTTAGCAAAGGAGGTATACCTGATAACTAGAACTGGTTGAAACATTTCTGGTGGAGCAGTTTCAAAATCTCAGAATTTCCCGTGGAAGGAAAATTCCAGTTTTCAGCTGGCTCTATTGATATCAGTAGTTGAAATTTTGGATTTTTTTGGAAACAATTTTGATTTTGTCAATTTGACTTTTCTTATACTATGATTTCTAATATATTATACAAGTTGGCTTGTATATTATGTAATATAAAACTTGAAAATTGTGATGATAAAATCAAAATGAATAATTGATTTCAACCTTAAGGAAATGAAATGTTTTATTTCAGTTTCCTGTCATAGTAGTTGTATTTTATGGAGAATTTTCCATGTAGCTGGTATTTTAGTCTTTTAATCTTTATTTAAAAAAAAGATTATCTGGTTTCCAGTGGATATTACTATTACCTTGGCTGGGAGGGTAGGTTAGGAAAGCAAAACGGAAAAGAATTTCCACATATTTCATAACTGGGTGATTTACAAGGTGCATTTCCCTAGATTACAACTGGGAAGGAAACTTTTTGAGATTAATAATTAAAGCCCATTTGTCTAAGCTACCTTTTGAGCAAAAAAAGAGGAGCACTATTAGTAGGTGAGATTTGAAGACCATTTCATGCCTTTCCAAACATTATAGGCTTCATGTAGTGGCCCTGTCAGATCCCACCATTCTCTTAGGGAGTTAGTCAAGAAATATCACTAAATCCTGTCTTTAGGTTCATATGGGGACTGCTATTTAGATTGTCTGCATTAGAGGATCTGAAAGGCAGAAAATTCACTTTTCCTTCCTGTAAATGGAGCTTTGCTCATCAGATCTCATCATTTGGAACCCTACCAAACATTGATTTTATGTAATCATATAAAAAAAACCCTTTTTCTAAATTATTCTACAACTACATTATTTTATACAATGGCTGTTTTATTGTTTAAGTTGCATGAGAAGTTAATGTGTCAGTTAGCTAAGGAGCACTTGACTGGAGAGTGTGGCATAAGAAGCTTAAGAAGTAGTACAGTAGGAGAAAAGGTCTTCAGATGCTGCTCCTTTTCGCTGCCAGTCAATGGCCAGAGGGAAGCACCTATAAATCCAGATTGACAGATCTGAAGACTAGACAGATTGAAAAGGCTTATTAGATAATTGAGTCTATCCCCATCCAAATGCAGGATGTAGTTTCCAGAGAAAGGACCGCATATTATTACATAGAAATAATATATTGTTATTGATATTGAACTGACAGTTACTGGATTGAATTGATGTTACAGAGATTGTGTATTTTCAATTCAAATTAATACAATCTAATAAAATCTGAGAGTAACTCCTGAACATACAGCATGAAGGAGAAAATTGCAAATTGAATTGATAGAAAAATATAGTACATCTTATTAATGTTTATTCTTGTAACAGGAAAAAAAATACTGGCGGGCACTATGAATGTTTTGAATTAAGTGCTTCAGCAGATACTCCCAAAGGGGTATTGTAACAAAACATATTCAAAACTTTTATCACTCTGTTCTTTTCAATGAATCTAACTTCCCTGTATGTTTATACTTCTTTAATGCAACAAAGTAAATGTATCCTTTACATTTCTAATCTTAAGAAAAGATAAATAGATCTGATTTGCACATTAGGAAGTCTCTTAGTTTTAGTAGAATTTTTAGGGGCAGGAGACAAATTAATTCTATTCATATTTTGTAATATTTCTTCAAGTCAGTCACAGTAATGCATTAGTGCAAACTCTAATAATCATAATTTACATGTGCCATAAAACTTTTATGGCCTAGGCATAAACAATCTTATTTTTGATTCTTCAGGCATTTGAGGTTATAACTTTTAATTGAAGACAGAACTCCTGAGATTAGTTCAAAAACTTCTTTAGTTATTTTATATTTTAAAAATTAAATTGAACGATAGAAAGTAATTTATTAGAAACTTTTTTTACTTAGGCAAAATGAATTAAATATTTTAAAAGCTTGCTATAATTCAAATGAATTAAAATATATAATCCTTTTTCTGTAACTTAATTGTTAACGTTTTTGTAGCACCAGTATTGCTCTCTGCTTTATGTACATGTTTGTAAGACTATGGCATTTAATGAAGAGATCTTTTTAAAATATTGATAGTCAAGCATAATTTAAACTATACTTGAGCTATGTTAAAGATTCAAAAAGTCCAAGGTCTTTGAGTAGAACTTGGAATAAAAATGTAATTAGGTTACATCCCTAAAGTCTGATATATCTTTAAACAAGACCGCAACTGAAACTTTATTAAAACTTCATATGAATTATTTCATTGCTTTTTTAAATTCATTTTCCCTCTCTTCTCTTTCATGTCTATTACTGACATTGCTGCTTGTATTTTACCTGTCTTTTCCAGGTATTTTAATTATTTACTGCTTAATGAGTAGTACTGAGACGAAGCTTCATTCAAAGCTGCCCACTCAGAAACAGATTTTTTGCTTCTAAGCTTCACAAGGTCTCGGACTACTACAGCTGGGCCTGCAGTTGTCACTGCATTATATAAACTTTTCTGGAGGCAGGGTTTACTCCTAGTAATTGACAGAGGAGACACTGCTTCTAGAGATGCCTTCTCAATGGGACTGATGGCCAGTGGGAGTGGTCTGACTGTCCGTTGAATAATTTTTTCCTCAGTCTTCCATTGTTGCTAAGATTGCCTTAAATCTAAAAATCATTCGTTTTCAACTTCTAAGGCATGATGGAGGGGCAGCCAGGCCAAATTTGAGTGATGTGCAGGGTTGTGACCCTCTATGCCAAGTCAAATTGCCAACCAGCAGCACTTCTTGGTTGAAATACAGGATAAAAGGCATCCTGTACTGATTTAGTATGGGACCAGGGTAGTTTTTATTTAAATAGAGAACATCACTCATAATACAGGACTGGTAGCAATCCCAAACTGTTGGTGGGTTCCCATAAACACACATTTTTTTTTGGTAACAGATGATTCCTTTCCTAAGGGTGTCAGAAATAAAAAGATGCAAATACTAGTTCTGTTAAACAATTTAAAAAATTAATCACGATTAAT
Source organism: Chelonoidis abingdonii (assembly GCF_003597395.2). Lineage (NCBI taxonomy): Eukaryota > Metazoa > Chordata > Testudines > Testudinidae > Chelonoidis > Chelonoidis abingdonii. The sequence goes on along the minus strand of NC_133773.1, from coordinate 58,006,480 downwards.
ATGTGATTAATCACACTGTTAATAATAAAATATCATTTATTTAAATATTTCTGGATGTTTTCTATTTTTTCAAATATATTGATTTCAATTACAACATAGAATATAAAGTGTAGTGTGCTCACTTTATATTTATTTTGATAACAAATATTTGCACTGTGAAAACAAAAGAAATAGTACACTGCTACCCCGATATAACGCGATCCGATATAACATGAATTCAGATATAATGTGGTAGAGCTGTGCTCTGGGGGGACGGGGCTGTGCACTCTGATGGATCAAAGCAAGTTCAGTATAACGCGGTTTCACCTATAACATGATAAGATTTTTTGGCTCCCAAGGACAGCGTTATATCAAGGTAGAGGTGTACATTTCAATTCACCTAATATAACTACTGTGATGCAATCTCTTTCTCATGAAAGCTGAACTTACAAATGTAGAATTATGTACAAAAAAAGAACTGCATTCAAAAATAAAACAATGTAAATCTTTAGAGCCTACAAGCCCATTCGGTTCTACTTCAGCCAATCGCTCAGACAAACAAGTTTGGTTACATTTGCAGGCGATATCGCTGCCCACTTCTTGTTTACATCACCTGAAAATGAGAACAGGCATTGGCATTGCACTGTTGTAACCGGCGTTGCAAGATATTTATGTGCCAGATGCGCTAAAGATTTATGCCCCTTCAAGCTTCAGCCACCATTCCAGAGGACATGCGTCCATGCTGATGATGGGTTCTGCTCAATAACGATCCAAAGCAAAGTGGACTGATGCATGTTCATTTTCATCATCTGAGTCAGATGCCACGAGCAGAAGATTGATTCTTTTGTGGTGGTTCAAGTTCTGTTGTTTCCGCATTGAAATGTTGCTCTTTTAAGACTTCTGAAAGTATGCTCCACACCACGTCCATCTCAGATTTTGGAAGGCACTTCACATTCTTAAACTTTGGGTCAAATGCCATAGCTATTTTGAGAAAACAGAACAGGAGACATACCATTCGCCCCCAAGGAGTTCAGTCACAAATTTAATTAACGTACAATTTTTTTAACGAACATCATCAGCATGGAAGCATGTCCTCCAGAATGGTGGCGGAAGCATGAAGGGGCATACGAATGTTTAGCATATCTGGCACATAAATACCTTGCAGGGCCAGTATCTCCCGTCAATGTAAACAAAATTGTTTGTCTTAGTGATTGGCTGAACGAGAAGTAGGACTGAGTGGACTTGTAGGCTCTAAAGGTTTACATTTTTTGTTTTTGAGTGCAGTTATGTAACAACAAAAAAGATCTACATTTTTAATTTACACTTTCACAATAAAGAGATTGCACTACAGTATGAGATGAATTGAAAAATACTATTTCTTTTGTTTATCATTTTACAGTGCAAATATTTGTCATAAAAATTATTATAAAGTGAGTACTGTACACTTTGTATTGTGTTGTAATAGAAATCAATATATTTGAAAATGTAGAAAAACATCCAAAATATTTAATAAATTTCAGTTGGTATTCTACTGTTTAACAGTTCCATTAATTGCGATTCATTTTTTTTAATCACAGTTAATTTTTTTTTAGTTAATTGCATGAGTTAACTGCCATTAATCAACAGGCCTAGCAAATACCATTGGAACAATTACTTTAAATTACAGCACAAAAGGTTAAACCAATAGTTCCTAAACCAGCACTGAAGGATAGTTCAGTACAGTGGTATAAATATCAGAGTCCTGTAACCCCTCCACATCATCCTCCTTGCAGGCTGCTGCCCTGCTTCCCCTTGCCGTGGCTATTGCTGCTTCCCTGCTAGTTAAGTCTCAGCCCTCCAGTGCTAGGTTCCAGGCTGTTTGCTGCTCAGTCTTCCCTCTGTAGCCACTTTTCAGGCCTCCAGGCTGCTGCTTCTGCTCTCACAAAGCCTTTGGCTCTCTCTTGAGATTAATGTCCTTCGACCATAGGAAGTCCTTTTTTCTTTTTGTACTCTGGGAATTATGGATCCTGTAAGGACTCCCACTGACTTCAATACAATCCACTTTGCCTCAGGAGTCCAGCCTATCTATTTGCTGAATTAGGGCTTTGTTTTATCATTTTGCATGCTGTTTATTTCATCTTCCAGCAAATCTCCACTGAAGATTTATAAAACCTCCCTAAATAGTGGCTTATATTGGAAACTGACAAATCCGTAACTATTTCAGCATGAATAGTGCTACCATAATTATCATATTTGTATATATGAAACTAAAAATAATATCAATAGTTCAAGCAGTTAAATTGAAATGGAAGCCAATATCTTTTAAAAGTGGCAATAACATTTCTTTTTTTGCTATCACTAAATATTGCTTCTAGCAGATTTTATGTGTACATTGCACAGTATAATAATTTATTACAAAAGATGCCCACTGGTTTTAGATTAAAATGCAACATAATATACATGAAGCTTTATTGTTCCTTTAAACAGGTTGTTTTAAACTAAAGTGGAATATTTTGCTAACGTCCCAACAAATGTTTACAATTTAGAACTAAATGTGCTTTCGGCTTGTACTAGTATTGCTGAAGAAATGTGCATTATAGACCTGCCAAATTTTTTTCATACTGTTGTTTATACTGCATTAGTTTCATTTGTAAATGCACAAGCTGATAGAAAAGGAAATAATTAGGTACTCCCAATATTGCTGAGGCATGGAGCTAGAACAGATCAGTCAGTGCATCTTATTGTGACATACTAAATTACCTGAACAATACTAGAAGCGATCTTTGGACCTAATTAACATCCCACCTAATTAATATCATCTCTGTATGTACAGACTTCTAGACAGAGTCACACTTTATTTATGTATTAAATATCACATTATTCAAATTTGCTATCTTTAATTTCTGTATTGAAAACTCAAGATTTCTGTGCTGTTTTCTTAAGTGGGAGTAACTCTTCCTTTTTCTTTTCCTCCTTCAAGTAATCAATGCACTGCTGAATGAGTTCATTTTAATGCACTCAATCATGCCTCTAATGTTTGTAGCTTACGGGCGCAAGCATCAGTAATGCAGGAATGTTATATGGCTTTAGTCTGGCCATTTCATAAAATATTCATGGAATCAAAAATGTGCATCAAAATAGCAGTTGGGAGAATTACATTTATGTGCCTGCTTTTATGACAGCTTCACATTTAAACCCATTTGTGTTAATATCTAGTCAATCTTTCTACTTAAAAAAAAAAAAAGGAAAATGGTAGTGATCATATACATCCTTCTTTGGTTAATATTTGTCTAAGATATCTGCTGTGATATAACGTATATAAACTTTTGGAGTATTTTATAGGACGGGGATTTGTAAGGGAAGACTTGGATAATGTCTACCATGCTTTTAAGTTTATATCATGTTGAGTTTTGTTCTTTAAATGAGTGGATGGAGCCTCGTTTTTGTGGGTTTTCGGTAAACTCATACTCTTCAAAGAGTTTTATTCAAAAGTGCACTTTCCTTCCATTGAAAAATTATAACACAAACCTTAGTGTGTATACATCTAGTTAGAATGAAAATAATAATTATTTATAATATTTAATGTATCTAGTGGATGAATGATGCTTTTTATGAATATAATTGTTTAGAATGGGTGTCCTACCATAAATGATATGTAGTTATACCACTTCCTTCCAATTATTAAGATGAATTGATTACTGATAGCTTTTTGATGCCTTGTCCTGGGGCCCCAGTAAATTATAGCAGTACTACAAAAATGTTATATATTTTATAGAAATTACATTTGTGATTCTGACTCATTTGATTAAATGAGAGAAAGTATCAGTATTTCTCAAAATTCAGGTTTAGGACACATGGGGATAACTTCTGAGCACATTGCTTGGGGAAATTAGACATGCAGCTACTTTTGTTAACAATAACAATGGAAATAATTTCCTGTGTAACATTTTGAAAATATGTGCTATAGATTGTGTGGAAACAATCATTTTTCTTCATGGAATCTGAGATAGATATATGGGATATCCTTTCCCTTCTATGAAATATTTTTGAGGATCCCTCTCGCGGTCTATCCCTCTTCTTTTGTCTATCTCCCTTTCTTTTCTCAAAGACAGTAAAAATCACTTTAAAACTAGCCTTCCTATAATTGAATTGATATAAGAAGAAATACTAACTTTTAAAGCAGAGATGCTGTGTAACCAGCTTCCTTTCCTCCTAATACTTTCCATAATTTTTATCTGTTTATTTATTTTTGAGTTATTACAAAAACATCTATTCAAGTGCTCTAGCTACTTGTGCAGCAAATAAAATAAACGACAATAATAATAAAAAACAAAAATAACACAACACTTAAAATTAAAATACAGGAGACATTCCTACTAAATACGCAAACTCAAACTGAACCAACTCGTCAAACAGAATGAATAAATTGATTCCCCATCACCCTGAAGATTTTATTCTCTCCAAGTTTTTGACTGTCTATACTGAAATTCGTCAGACAACGTATAGGCCTTGCAGGTGAAGATGAGCAATTTCAGGTTATTTTGGAGTTAGGAGTCAATTCCAAAAAATGAAATGTACTACTAACAGTAACTTCTCAGTTAATCCAAGAGGACTTCACCTTGAACTCTTCCGCTGATTGCAACTGTGATTCTCAAGTAGACAAATCCCAGGCTTGTTATGTCAAAACCTTTCACTTTTTCTTTGCTTAGGAAATTCCCAGCCTATTTCTAAACTTATATTTCTTTTTATTTTCTGTTTAGCATCTTCACTCTTTTTCTTTTGTAACAGATTGAGTTACTTGTGTTTTCAATCTTGGCTTCTTTTTTTGTGTCTGTAATGGAACCACACTTAGATGTATTTTCACCTAATTCTATCTGAATGATACCAGAAAGCACAGTCTGCCTCTGTATTTTGGTGCTCACTGAGTTCTGGCAACAAAGAAGTCAGGACAGGGCCCCCCTTATGGCTAGTTCAAAGGCCAGTGGGATATATGGAATATATTACTTCAATTTCTGCTCTGTTAGAAGTGCTCTCAGGGGAGTCCCTCAAATATGAGGTTGCATGGGAGAACAGAACCACCATATACTATAGCTCCACGCATCCTAAACCACCATATTCTATAACTCCAAGCATCCTAAACAGGCAATAGAAAGGTATGCTGATTCTGGAAGTTCACCTGAATCTGTCCATCTAAGAGATAACGTCTCAGAGTCTGAGGAGGAACAAGTACATTAGATTCACCTTCAACATTCACCTCCCTGGATAACTTGCTTGTCACCTCTTCTTGTCCCTAGAAATAGTTTCTCCTTAAGGTATTTTTTTTTTCTGTTTAGTTTCACCTGAATAAAACTATGTCTGCCAGTCTTTTCCCTCCATAATACATCTGGTGAAATTAGGTTTCATAAATTGAATGGCAAAAGAGCTTTGCCTTGTTACTTGAAAAGAGTCAAGCCCTTTCAAAAGTCCAGGTCATTTGTTCATCTACTTTGTGGGGGGCGGGGGAACCAAAGAGGGAAATGAGTTGTGCCAGAGACTAGCCAAGTGCATAAAACTCTGTATCCAGCTCTTTGAGTCAGAGCCTCCAATTCATCTTCATAGTCATCTATACCAGAACCAAGGACAGCTTAATCTCCAATCTCTGAATTTAGCAGTTTGGAGTGTGATATCATGTTGACTTTTGACTTGGAATGTCTCTGAGCAGTTCACCAGATTGTGACAGAGGCTTCCTCAAGGAAGACTCATGCTTTGAAATGGAAGGTAGATATTGTTATAGGTCTTTAATGAGTCTTCCTCTGTCTGTCACAATACCTGTTATATTAGGCTATCAGTAGATTGTCCACTTCCTTGGATTGACTGTAATCACAGTCAAGATTCATTTTGAAGCTGTATCAACTTAGCATCTTCTGATTTTGAGTCTTCATACATCCAACAGTTGAAATTTTTGAAAGAACTAGTACATATCTTCCTATGTGTGAGCTATTGCTTATGTGGGACTTAAATCGCTTTAACAAAGCTGATGAAATTACATATTGAAACTTCTTGAAGATTGTCCCCTTTACCATCTATCTTTGAAGTCAATGTTGTCATGGCATAACTTCAATCAGAAGTTTTAATGAGGAGCAATCCTTACTGACACTTGTTACACAGCATTCACAGATATAAGATAATACTTTTTCCAAACTATAAACTCTTTACTAAAATTACCTTAAAGCTCCTTCTGAACCAGTCTACCTGTCTCCTAGCATTTTTCAAAACCCACTCTTTACTCAGGGAAAGCTAGTCTCCATAAATTGGAAGTTAAGAAGGCTTTGAATTACTATCTTGAGAGGACTAAATTCATTGTAAGTCTACTAGGCTGCATGGGTCTATAAATCCAGTAAGGGAGAAAATCCACTCAGATTGTTGAAATGGATTAGACTTTATCTTCAAACTTGTGTTTACCTTGTCAGTGTTTCAGTAACTGAAGATCTTAGAGCACATTTGAAAAGTTCAACCTTCTACTCCTTTCTTACTTCTTCAGAATCTTTCAGCCTAAGATCTGGACTGTGGTCCTTTACTCACACACGTGATTTTAAAATATTATTCCCACATGGAATGGTTTCTACTTTCTAGAAGATTCTGACTTCTGCTTCCTAACATTGTGGATCTATACAGGCAACCTACTCAAAACTACATTTACTAGTAAGTAACTTGCACTTTGGGCAACAAAGTGTGAATTGAAGGTAAAGATGACTTACTGATACCTGTAAGATCTGGAATATTTTTTCCATTATTCATATTTTTATTAAGTTACAGGTTGATGATTATTGGAACCTTTGTGAAGTTAAGTTAGAAACAACTTCTTTTGTAAGAAATGATAATATGCAAAAAAAAATGAAATATTTTGTTAAATATACTGCTTATATTTATGAATTAGCTTTTTTTTTCAGGTCTGTTCATGAAAGCTGCTGAGCATTATGAAACATTCCATCAATTGACACTGGGACGGATGTGGAATGATGAGACAGGCCATACTTACAACTCACTGGCCTGTGAGCATCTCTGGAGAATTTACACATTACTAGCAGACAAAATGCTAGAAAATAAAGAACACCAACAGGCCATCAAAACTCTAATAAAAGCTTTTGAAATGGCAAAAAAAGGTGGGTGGAAAATAACACTTTCACATTCCTTTCTTTAATGTGCAGGCTTTGATTTTCCCAGGAGTAAGGTAAAATCGTCAAGGGTTTGAATGATTATTTCCTATGAAATTCAAAGACAAATGCCATCAATATACTTCCAAATCTCACTGTAAAACAGAAGTGCCTTCTTGCTGACAGCAAGGAATCCATTAGTTTCTTGAAAGCTTTATCTCCAAAAATGCAGTCTTCTGGGACTATAGTGTTGTAAAACAATGAACCCATAATCAGAAGTAAGGTCATTTACAGAAGTTGAGATTTTTGTAGGTTAGCCACTGTTGATTTTTCATTTCCTTAGTAATGTTATCAGGCAGATCACTACTGTTTCATTCTACATGAATGATAAATAATTATGGAAAGAAAACCATTTCCAGTATACCTGAAATATTGAAAATAGTTTTAAAACTTAAAGTTCAGGAAATGCTGTATATGATGTCTAACGTGACAGTCTTAGTGTTTTGACTATCTGTAGTAAGGATTCAAAAGCTGATGGAAAGATGAGGATGGCATTTGAATATATGATGTCAGATGCTGAACAGTTACAAAGCAGCTGATAATTTATGGGGCATTATTATATATGAGAGGGAGTAGAAAAGGGAGAGTGAACCATCACAGTTGATTTTAAGAAAGTACAGATTATTTTTCTGTTTTTTGGGTTATCTTAATAATGCTTATTTGTTGGAAGATGTCATTAGATTCCAAAATCTACAGTTTTCTATGTTCAGAAGAAAAAAAATGATCTTATTTGTTTCCCAGAATTAGAATGGAGGATATTGTATAATCACTTTTATTCAATTAGCTTTGTTATGCTAACTGTGTGGCAGCTGTAACAGTTTTTTATATAAGAATTATGATTAATACACACTAATAATTTGAAATTTATCAGGAGAGAAATTTTAATCTAAATGTTAAGAAAATAAATACAAGTACTGATCAGTTTGTCAGTCCCTAAGAAGTAAGTGGAACTGCTTAAATCAAGCTTCAGCCAGAGTGGCCAAAAAAAAAAAATTCTCCTTATGTGTTTAGTCTTGTAAAATAAAGTTCGTGACAGTGAAATAAAATAAAGTTTGTTCTGTATAATATACAGAACAGAATGTATAGAATTAAGCATTAACTGTGCTATTCATTATTTAAAACAATATTGAATTATTTCTGTTTTCTTTAATCATATAGTTTCTAAAGATCTAATATTGTTAAAATTTCTTTATACTGTTAAAAAGTTAAATACTTTAAAATACCAGCTTAAAAAATCTATACTGCACTCCGACACTGTAATTTTTTGAGGATCAAGCAAAATGTTTTTTTTTAAGTTCACTACATACTGAGTCTGAGGTTTCCATTCATTCCATAACAGTCCTTTTGAACATGTGTCTTTTTTGACACATTTGTCTGAATGTTGATTGGGTGGTTCCTTCTTTCTTTGGATTTGGCCCTTTGGCAATCTGTCCTATTTCTTTTTCAGTACAGAAGCTAATAGTTCTCTGTTGAGAGTTGCTTCTTCAGAGCCCCACTCCTGGGAGCATGTGACTCAGTAGTGTGAGTTCCAAGACTATTTAAAGCAATAACTGTTGCAAATAGGCGTATATTCTACCACAAAATAAAACCTTACTTGTGTCATGCTTCTTCTTATCTGTTTATATAGTCAAGAGAATTGTTAAGAGATTATCATAGCGGATCTGATGCTACATTGAGACCACCAGGCAGATGCCCTAATTTAGAGCTGGTCAAAAAATTTTGACCAAAACTTTTTTTTGAAAAAAAAAATGCAGATTTGGCAATTTCTAACCGTTTCACAAATTTATGTTGATTTCACCAAATTGTTCCAGTTAAAAAAACCAAACCAGCTTTTTGGTTTTAAATTTTCTTTAATTTTGTTTAATATAGAAATTTCAAAAATGCTCTAACTCTAAACAAACTTTTTGCAACCTATCAATTTGCTAAAATTTTTGAAAAAATTTCTTTTATGGGTTGACGCAAAACACCTTTTTTTTCCAATTATTCACTACCAGATGGCCGTAGAGCTCTTATTATGTGAGCTAAGACAGCTACTACAGCTTGCTGAGACATGTGTCCTTGAAACTTGTGGGAGTTCTGCAATTCACACTTTTACTCACCATTATTATGTAGATATTTAAATGAGATCAGATGCTCATTTCAGGAGGGCAGTCCTTCAGTCTGTGTTCAAAAGCCCCCTCTCTCCCTCAAAGAGGCCCTTATTCAGCAAAATGTTTACATACATGATTAAGTTTAAGCTAGTGCTTAAATCCTTCTCTCTTCAGCATTCAATCCATTCCACTGGACTTAAGCCTGTGCTTTGCTGAATCTGGACCAGAAATAAATAAACAGTCTCTCAAGATTCAGGCTCTACAGAGACCATTCTTGAAGGAAAAAGAGAGGTTTTGAGTGTATTTCCTCTATAGAGCCATATTTTCTCATCCCCCTTCCCTGCCCACTTGGAATCTTAGGAAAAAGAACAGAAGGATTTGGGATTGCCTGCTCTTATAATTTTATCAAGCGTGTTCAGTTCTGTAGGTGTGTGGGTGGGTGTCCTTATGGGTTCAGCAATTATGACTTTAAAAGATTTCAGGACACTTGGAGGCTAAACACAAACTTCCATGAGTGTGGATCTGTAGAGACAGTATGTTAGGAGAACATCAGTTAGAGGTAAATAATCTTCCTTTTTCATCTGTAGATGTTTATATTGGTCCAGGAGTTGTGAATTTGTTGACCTTCAGGACTCCTTTCAAAGCTCATTTTCTAGGCTTTTTATGTGTTGAATGGTCAGTATTGCGTGATGAAAAAAGGTTTTATATTTTGGACATTGATTCCAATTTGTTTGCTTTACTAATCAATTTTTGTATATATCCCCAAACTCTGGATGGGTTAATTTTGAAAAAAATGATTTAAATAAATTATTTTATATAAATTATAATATTAAATATACAGGCCAGGTTTTCTTTTGCTGGAGCAGTGCAAAGAGCCAAGAAAGCAGCCCATTTTGGCCAGCTGAGAATTCCCTTAGCAGTTGGGAGCTCTCGGTGGGGCCAAATTAGCTCACCTAACTCATTTGCCACCTCCAGTCTCTGGAATAAGGAAGAGGCACATCCAAAATGTGCTGTACTTCAGTTGTCCACCATTTGTGTAGCATTTCCTGGAACCATTGCCGGCTAGTATAGATTACAGCAGCTTTCAGGCTGCTCTAGCCTGTGCTGGTGTGGAAACCTAGCCTGAGAATCAGGGAGCTGTAACTGTCTCCCTGACTTCTTTCTGCTGCCCCAAGTTTCTGTTTGTATGTTGTCATAAACAGATAGGAAGAGTTAATAGAACAGAAGTACTTTATATCTCTTTGACTATAAAGGGTTAACAAGTTCAGTAGGCCTGGCTGTCACCTGACCGGAGAACCAATCAGGGGACAGGATACTTTCAAACCTTGAGAGAGGGAAGTTTCTGTGTGTGCTAGTTGAGTTTCTTGGGTTGTTGTTCACTCTGGGGGGCTTCAGGAAGTGACCCAGACGTGGCACACCAGGTTTCTCTCCCAATGCTCCCCGATACAGGCTCTTCGTAAGTTCAAGAATATGTGAGTGCTAGGTAGATAAGCGAGTTAGCTATGTTGTTTTCTTTATTTGCAAACGTGCATGGTTGGCTGGAAGGAGTAATCTGTGTGCATGTTGGCTGAAGAGTTCAAATTTTGTATTTTGTGAAAGGATTTTAATGTGTACTGTGAATACTTTAACTAGGAGGGTAGCTTCCGAGTGCCGTATAGCTAAAAAACCCTGTACCGTAATCCATCTTAAAATTTACAAAGATGCATTTTTACTGTTTTTTTCTCTCTTTAATTAAATTCTTCTTGTTTAAGCGACCTGATTGTTTTTGTGGGAATCTGGTGAGACCCCAGAGGAGCTGGTCTGGATTGCACCGAGGGAATGGTGGAGAAAGGAGGGAAGGGGAGAGATAGGCTAATTTCTCTCTGTTGTCAGGATTACTGTCTCTGTCAGGGAGAGTTGGGAGTGGAAAGAGGAAGGAGGGAGAAGTGAATGTGTCGCTCTCTGTTTTGTGATGTCAAGGAGGTTTCGTAATCACAGTCCGGGTAACCCAGGAGGGAAGCCTGGAGAGGCAAGCGTGGGGGAAAGTGTATTCTTCCTGTGTGTTAAGATGCCACAGGGTCTGGTCTTGGGTTCCCCAGGCAGTTTGGGGGGACCAGAGTGTACCAGGCACTGGAATTCCTGGTTGGTGGCAGCGCTACAGGTTCTAAGTTGGTAATCAAGCTTAGAGGAATTCATGCTGGTACCCCATCTCTTGGACGCTAAGGTTCAGAGTGGGGATTTGTACCATGACATACGTAGCTAAATAACTATATGGAGATATTTTACTGACCCTTTAAATGTAAGGTGTTTCATGACTGTCTTTGGAGAGGTGGTGGCAGTGCTGTGAAACAATTCATAATACAGAACCTAATATCATGACATACTGTGTGCTCTGTCTCATGAAAACAACTTCCTATGTTTGTGGCTTTTTTTAATTGAGTACAAGTGCTCTAGATAAACATGAAAACTCCTATGTTTGGAAAATGATAAATGACAAGCTATAAGGAAAAATTTAATACGTTATTAAAAATGACGTACGTTATTTTCAAGAGCTGTCAGTAGTAGTGTAATTTGTTTAGAACTAAGAGTAATTATAACCCAACTCCTCCCCTTTAGGAGGTGATAAGAAGATGGAAGGAGAAGCTGCCTATTGCTTGGGGCTAGCCTATCATTCTGCTGGAGAAGAACAGACAGCAATAATAGTGAGTTTACTTAACGTTTCTTAACATGCATTTTATAATTTGTCCGGAGGCAATTACCTTGGCTTTGCTATTAAGTGACCTTAAATAAAGGTGTGCTATTTTTAATGAGGAAAGTTTTTATTACTGTTTAATATTTATTTTATGATTTTACTACAATAGCCTGTATAAAATATCTGCTGGGAATAGGATGGGAAAGAGTTCTACATGTGAGAATTCTGGGAGGACAGGACCAATAGTCCATCTCTGCCTCTTGGATCAGTTTTAGAGGAAAGATCAGTGACAACCAAGTATGCTTCTGCCATCACTGCTATATCTCTAGGGAAATACGGCAGCATTCGATGATCAACTGTAACAATGTTATGGCGAGATCCAATAGAATGAATATGGATATATTTTGTCCTTGTCCATGGACAAACAAAAGTGCATTTATCAAAAGAACCAGTGCCATATCTGTGCGTGCCCAAGCCTTAAACTCAGTTTGGAGTGATCCAGTGTTCTAGCAGCAGACGTTTCACAGAGAGGACTCTTCACTAGTTTATTTTATTAACTTGTTCAAAAACTGAACACTGGAAACTGGATAAGAGATGAAGTTGGTTGAGTTGAGCAATGATTTCTTCAGTATTGGCTTGTTTACTGTATGCTTATAGTTGATGATGGATTTCTCTCTTCAAAGAAGGCATTAATAATTTGATGTTCCAGAAACTTTCTGTTACTTTTTCATGATTCTTCAAAGCTTCTTGGATTTTCTTACATGCAGATTGAGTGAACTGTGGAAAAGAAGGTGTCATGTTATTTGTCCTGTTATAGATGTGTGGTTTCTGGTGTTCAGAGAAGCCTACCCTAATGCTGCAGATCATCAGTGTGAATAGGCTGATAAATCCTCAGTTAGAGGTTCTGGGTTGTGAAGTTGAATGAAGGTATTTCAGATTGAGAGATCAGTTTCTGATCCAGAATACTTTACAGAGTGAGATTTAGTGGTTGCAGTGGCAAAGGAGAAAGAGGGATTTGGGGCCTTTTCCAGGGTTCTGGAATAATAGATTAGACTAGAATTCCTTGTGCTGAAATCTTTCTGCATGTCCACACGTTTTTGTCCACAAACACTCCAAGTTTTCTTTCCTTCCTGTTGCTGCATTAACAGGTGTCTGAGGACTATGGGAACGATGACCAGAAAAACCGGTAATAGAGATAAAGAATTTAGCATGGACACTTGATTTGTTCATGACCAGGAGAAGCTCCTTGACCAACAAGACAAGCAACAGTCTTCATTCCATTCAAAGGCCAAAACCATATTGAAAGCAGCCCAAGATTATCTGAGGACTCTGCTATTGTCAAACAGAGTTTTCTCATCATCATCTCTTGCATTATTTTTTCTTAAAACAGGAAGGTTAGAAACCAGGTGATCATTTACCAACCTACAGCTTTTTGACCCTGGGTCAAATATTGCTTTTTTTGGAGTATGCTGGAATCTATGTTCTTTCAGTTAAGATGCTCAGCTTTATATATTAGTGTGTTTTATAATAGTTTTTAATCAACAGATAAAAACAACTGACAGATGGTAGAAAACAGAATTTGCCTTTTTTGTTTAATATGAAACACTCCCTACACAGTACAGAATGTAAATGGGATTCACTAGGGTGGATCATAAAATAGTTTAAGTATCCTCATTTATGCTGTAGGTTATTAATATTGTCATCACTTGTGTGCTAATTAAAATGAACATATTAAATAGAGTTTAACTTATTAATGTTTTATAAAATTGTGAGATCAACTCTCTTTACATAAACTGAGAAGACTTGCATTTAGAAAAATAGATTACTTTTCATGAAAAAAAACGCCCCACGTTATGACAATGAGAAAAGAAATAGGTAGTATTTTATTTCATGCATTCTTTTCATCCTCAACTGTGATCAGTATATACAATAGTAAAATATCAATGGTTTCAGTGCCATTGAGCACAAGTTTTCTTTACTCTCCAATTAGAAATCATTGCCTACAATTTACCCTTCTGTTCTCAATTTAATGGTCTCTGTATCCAAGGGGAGCTCAGATGCTTACAGAGATGAAATCATTGCATTCTGTTCCCAAAGGACTACTGCTTATCATTACACATAACATACAAACAATACTGCTAGGGGCCAGTTTGCTTCATGGTAATGTGTAGTTCATCACCAGCTTCTGTAGCATGCTAAAGAGGTCTTGCCACTCAGCTTGGGACTATTTGAGTGTAGACTCAGGGGTCTCAGCAGTTATTTTCCTGCTTTGCATCAGAGTTTTCATCTTCTTTATCCTTTTGTATTGTGGCCCATCTCTGGCAGTCTTCTTCTAGGGGAATCTAAAAGGAGCAGCTGTTAACAGATACCATTTTCTCAAATTGTTGCCATTTGGTTCCATTTGCTACTTAGTGTGTCACTCCCTTCCCCCAACATGCACACACACCAGTATGCATATGAACTTGTTTCTCTTTCATTATCTCTTCTAACAAAGTGGAGAAGCATATGTTCAAAATATTCATTATCTGACACAGTAATTAAAAGGTTGAATTATGAAGCTACAGTCTGTTATATCAAAACTATAGTCTCTTTGTCTAGAGAATGGAATATTTTCAGTGAATAGAATTTTGTATTTCTAAGCATGTAGTATATAAGCTGACTAATTGTTGATAAATTATTTATTTGATACGTGTAACCTCAGTTTTGCAAAGACTGATGGCAAGTCTACCCTATAATATTAAGTTGACCTAAGTTACCTCAATGTACAGTAACTGCAGTAATTAAATTGCTTTTGCGTATCCGCACTACGCTCCTTGTGTCAGTGGTGTTTGTCCTCACCAGGTGTGCTTGCAGCGATTTAACAGCACTGTAAGACATTGTGAGATGGCTTCTGAGAGGCAGCAACAGTCGATATAAGCAATGCAGTGTCTATACTGACACTGTGTTGACCCAACTACATTGACCTAAGCGCTATGCCTCCAGCAGAGGTGGAGTTATTCGGTTGGTGTAGTGGGAGAGATATGTAGCTGAGAGAATATTTTAGAGTAGACACTAACAGAGTTAGGTCAGTGTAAGCTGCCTTACCTCGTCCTACCTCTGTAGTGTAAAACCAGACATGAGTTTAGTGGGACTATTCAAGTGTGTAGAGTTAAATACATAAGTCTGTGCAAGATTGAGACGTAACTCCATTTAACATCTTTGTGGTGTTTTAGTGTGTCAAGCAAGGTCCGGTTTATAATTGTGTCTAATTACTTTTGTCATCTTTGGAAAAAAGTATAAATGTCTGAAATATGGATTTTGCCAGGAAAAGCTTAGCTGGTTGCTGTCTAGACTAACTTGTAGGTCTTGCTATAGATGTTTCTCTTCAAAATTGTATTGCTAACCAAATATTTGTTACAAATATTTTCATATAATTAAAAATCTTGTATTTGGCAAAGTATCTTATTGCATATTTGATATGGTTTTTTAAAGTTAATGTAGATTTTATGGCTGGATTTTCAGAAGTGCCTTAAGGAGTTAGGTGCCCGATTTGACTTTCCATTATAGTTGCATGCCTAACTCTCTTATCTAAACTCCCTTTGAAAACCACAATGTACATTTCTTGTCTACGCATTCACAATAGGGACCACTCAGAAATTAAATCCTTATAAAATAGATATTAAATTCTGTATTCCATATAAGGTATGTTTTAATGTGCAATAATACATGGACTGTGACATTCAACACTGCAAAAAGAAACATGATAATTTATGGCACAGTATCACACCCATGAATTATTAAAACTTATAATACTTATGTTCTTAAAGCTGATGCTTCAGGGTTTCAGCTGGCCACCAGCAAGGGGCAGGAAGGAATTTTTCCCCCAGTGTATTCTGGGAGGGTTTCTTAAACTCCTTCCTCTGAAGCATCAGAGATGGAAACGGTTGGAGAAGGGACATTGGGCCGGTGTACCAGGGCTCTGAGGTGTCACTGAGCATTCCTTCTCTCAGGGGCTTGCCTGACTGCTTCTTGATCACATGCTCAGGATCTGACTGGTCACTATATGTGGCATCATGAAGGATTTTCCCTCAGGTCAGATTGGCAGTAAGCTTAGGGTGGGGTTTTTTTGTTTTGTTTTGTTTTTTGTTTTGCTTTCTTCTGCACCATGTGGGTGCAGGTCACTTGCCAAGATTAGCTGAGTATATTTCATTTAATTATTTCCTTAGGGACTGGTGAACCTCAGTACTTCTTGCTCTATGTCTGTGGCACATAATAATCTAGTCTCCTGTGGGTTATACTATTTTGGATTTATTTCAGTGGATGGTTTTAGTGTATGGGTGCTGAGTGGTGTTGGTGGCCTGTGTTATACAGGAGTTCAGATTAGATGATCTATGGTTCCCCTCTCCTTTGTTTCCTGATTTTAGGAGGTTAATATTGTTGTTTTAGATAATATGGGTTATAAACTCACCAGCTGATATGATCAGAAGTTAAGAATTTTGTCCCAGAATCAGGCTAAACCGAGTTTTGAAAGGACTCTCGGAATGTAAGACAAGGATGCTCACACTTAGACAAATGTAGCCTTAAAGACTTTTATTGAGATATATGATATAGTAATTAAATGGTAAAATGATCAGAGTCACAAAGGCAGTAATGTTGTTTTAGAGGTACATGTGATATTATGCACTATAAACTTTTAATTAATGCACTCAAACCCTTCCTTGATAATCTGGTGGTAAAAGATAAAGGACCAGCCTCACCTCTGGCATGCCAAAAGAGTTCAGTTCAGGTTCCTCAGTTCTTGAGTGACCTCCCACTCCAGAACTTAGGAGCTTAGGAGAAACTAAAGAAATGAGAGCTATAGAAGACGAAATAAGCGAACTTAGAATTTTACTTAACTAACTGACTTAAAATTTACAATTGAGAACTAATAGATTAATAAACAAAAGGATAATAAACAAAGAACTAAGAAGCCTACTTGGCACGATGGGTCACCCCTCGTATAGGGCTTGAACACTTGAGCCCTCCTTCTATGTCCAAACTTAGTTTCCTCACATACAGAAATGTTGGAATACACTTACTCCATAGGCTGGTACGTTTGTACATATTGATGACATATACCTACATATTAATGATATTAGCTCATTCTCACATTTGTTATTTCTGGCTGAAGTGGTTATTTTGGTTATCTCCAACTTCTTTGTGGTATATCTGATAAGTTTAAAGAGGGTATGAATTTAGGTAGTCCCTCCCGCCCCTCCATACCAACCTGCTCCAAGGCATCCTTTATCTATCTGTGTTAAGGGTTGCAACCATATATGGTCATCGCCACTTATCTAGGTGAAAGGTCCCAAGCATATGTACGCTAACCTTGCCTTAGCTCAACATACAGGACATAGGTCCCTTTAGTTACAGCCAAAAATACTCGTATAAACCTGTTATACCCTATTATAATAAAACAAATAATCAAACTCATAAGAAACCAGTAAGAAAAAATACATAGGCAAGCCCTATAGGCTATGCCTTAAACTCTATGACCCTAAGTTTTCTTAATGTCTGAAATGATTCCATTTAAAGTAATCAGAGGATTCCCAAAGTAGTATGTTACACTAACCTGTATATCAGAATCAAATGAAAATTTCACTTCAGCTTACATAGTCAATTAGAATATAAATAGGTACATATGAAGTAGGTGGCCCTAAAATTAGCGTACACTGCTATATAATGAATTTTTCTAATCATGTTTGTCATGCCCATCACCGTGGTATCCGCACAATTTTTTACCTGCTAGGTGGAAGTTTCACAAGATACACCTGATTTGGTATGCACCATTCTCAAAGTGATTTTACCTTTAAGGGAATGAGCTGCTTTACCTTGACATTCAAGATAATAAATAGCCCCAGTATTGTCTGCTACTGTCTGTACTACTGATCTCTTGCAGCAAGGAAGAAAACATTTGCTGTTGGACATATTGCTTGATTCTCGAATATATTGATGAGAAGTGTGAACTTCAGGTCAAGTTTTGTCTAGATGTTTTCCTAAATTTAGGTTTGAGGTATACATTCCTATCACTACACATAGAGATGCTTAGCAAAGTGGAACTCCTAAAGGAAATTATAAGACATTGTCCACTGCATGGAGGATTTTTGAATTTGCTGAAGTATTGTGAGCAGTGGTCTGTCCCTTCCAGTTCTATAATTGATACTTAATCAAGATTGTAGGAAACTTAGCAACATGGAGTCACATGATGCAGAAGGCCATATAACCTAGAAAGTTAGATAAGATCTGATCATACCTAGACTCTGCATTCTGATTGTTTTTGAATATTGGTAATTCTTTAAGGGAAAGCAGTGGTGTTCCTCCTCTGGAGTGTGTCTGTCTTTTTTGGGGGGCGAGGAAGGTTGGGAAGACTTTGCATCTGAATGAAGGAGCACTTCTGATTGATGTGAACTGAGGGAGCACAGTTCGTATAGGTAAATCAGGGGGTGATGAGACAGTTGTCCGAATATTGATAAGTTTTCAAGGTTTACACATTTATGAGGTGTGCCACCACTACCAGGCATTCGCTGAAGATTTGAGGATTCACAGCAAAAGGAAATGGGGGCACTTGTATTGGTAGTGATCATTGCCCACAAAAAAGCTTCTCAGTGTTACCCTGACTGAAATGTGTAATTATGAATCTCTCAGGCTGAGAGTCTTGAACCAATCTTACAACTTCAGGGAAGGGATGATTGTTGCCAGAGTCACCACATGAAACCTGAATATTCAATTAATTTGTTCAGCTTCCTCCAATCTTCATCTGGAAAGAAGATTTAACTTTTTAATTTGGGTTTGGATGGTGCTAGGCATTTACCGGTACCATGAGGGATTTCATTGATGGCTTTGTTTTAGAGAAGCATTTTCATGTCTGAAGTTTCTCATTACAGGGATCCCTGAAGAGGGATGGGAACAGAGGGTTGAGGTAGCATGAAGTGGAACTGAATAGAGTGCCCGTTCTCTAAAATGTCATGACATTTTTTCCCTTCAGTGCTCACCTATATGACACCCAAATTTGCATCGTAGTGATACTGCTTCCCACCTTGTTTGTCTTAGAGCAAAATAGCGGTTTTCCTTTGGAGTCTGTGGTTAAAATGCTTTCCTGTTTCCTCAGCTAATTGTGTCAGAATAGCTCCATCACTAATGGACTGGATTCTCTTGAGTAACATGCCCTCTGAGGGAAACCTTAAAAATGATGCAGTTAAAGAAAATTATAATTAACATAAAAATCTTATGCTATGGGAAACAGGAAAAATAGAATATACTGAAAGCATGTTACTAGATCAGAAAATTATCATGCTTTTGGAAAGCCTTGATACAGCAGAAAATAATAGCATCTATAAACATCCCTTCTTACAGTTAATTGCTTGATTTTTTTTGTCTCGGGGTTGCTTCTCAAGAGTAGGAGACTCGTCTCTTTTAGTTCTCAGTTTTGATCACTCAAGCCCCCATTCCCCACTTTCCCCTTCCCCAGACTAAAAAGATGATGAGCCACCTATCCTGATAGATTAATCTAAGATAAATCAACCTTTCAGCATAAACATGTTTACATGACCATCAGTATCTGTTGTTGGGGAATTTGTGTCACAGGCAGTAGGGGAATCGGCACAATGAACAGGTGTCAGGAAGTCTACAAGACTAACTTTGAGTATTTCTCTATATCAGATAATGATGTGTGAAACTTGCTGGCTTTGTTATTTATGAGTGTCACGTCTGTGCAATTTTGCTTTAAGTTTCCAAACCTAGAATTCCAAAGGCGAAACTCAAATTGAAACCATCAAGTTTCATTAACCTTTATGCATTGCATATGATTGCCTAGACTTCACATAGTTATTGTACACAAGATTTTTGATTGTCAAGTTTTATTATAAAACTACAAAACATGCACACAAAGAATTAATAGCTATGCAAAGACAGTAAAGGACCATGGCTGGGTTCCTTCATGCTACCAAAATGGAAATAATTAATAAAAAATCATTCCTGATAATCAGTGAAAGATTCTCTGCAATCTAAATTTTCACAAAATGTAGCCGGTTTAGCTTTCATGTTCGAACATGAAACTAGCAGAGTTTTACTTGGTTTTCAGTTTCCTTGCAGAAGTCTCACATAGCCGTAATATCAAACTGTCTGACATGTTTGATCATTGAAGGCACAACCAATACTGGCTATTCTGACTTTCAAGGGAGTGAAAAAGTATATGGAGCCCTCTTATTCCCATGCTGTGTCTTCACTGCTGTTTCAGCCCATGTTACCTAACACAGTTTAGCTAACCCATGTTAAGAATTTTCCTTTCATTTGTGGTGAAGACAAATCTTATGTGTCAGCCAGTGCAGCTGAGTTGGTGCAGCAGAAGATGTAATCATTGCTAAGTATAAGGTTAGTGCAGATTACATTTTCCCCATCCCCTGTTATCAAGGTGGGAGTTAGGTGCCAAATTCTGTGTGCACTTTATACCATGCCCCTTACACAGAGCTTGTAGCAGTTTAAAGCCACAATTAAGCCCTTTTGTCTCATTTGAGGCTTTTGAAATCTCAATTGTTTCCTTGTATGGGTCAAAATAGGTACATTATGGGACATTTTCTGCCAATTATGGTGAAATTGTTCTCTGGTGCAGGTAGTTAAAAATGACCGCCCTTCCATTTCCAGACACTGTTTCAATCTGTGTCATTCTTGTAAGATAAAAAAGTAAAATTAAATACAAAACCATATAACAGTGAGTTATTTAGTGCTCAATCTTTTTATTAAAAAGCAGAAATGTAAGAACTCTGGTGTGCAGGGCTGTGAAAAATCTGGAAATATTTGTGAAAAAGTGTACAGTTCATTTCTCAGGTGATTAGATACCCACAAAAACTGAGCTTTTTGCATGTTTTGAAAAATGGAGGATTTGCACCAAAAATCATATAAACCCCTTGAATTTGTACGTTTTTGTCACAAATACGCCTTACTTTAACTGAAATTGACCTTTTTGTGTGAAAACTTCAAAACTGTATGTGGATTTTCATGAAAATAAGGCAAATTTCAATTTCTTAATGAAATGCAAATATCAGTAAATTCTGAGGAGGCTTTTTAGTTTGATTTCAAACATTTTCCATAGCACGTATAGCTAACATGAAAAGAGCAGGCATTTTAAAAGAATATTATAATTGAATATCAACAAACTGCTATAATGATTATTTTCTTAAATTGTTATAAATCAGGCCCCAGTTCAGCAATTCATTTTCTTAGATATGGTCTTAAATTTCAGCATGTGAGTAATTCCATTGACTTCAGTGGGATTACTCATGTATTTAAGCACATGCTTAAAATTTTTTGCTGGATTGGAATCATAACAGCTATATAAGAGTGAGGGGGAAGGTCTACTGTCTAGACTTAAAGAATTTAAGCATTTATTGTTTGACAGACAGATGAATAACTTGAAAAGTTAGAACATTGCAATATGCCAATTTATATTATAAAACCCTAAAGCTTGCTGTGGCATTGCTAGCCGCAGTTTGTTTTGCTGTTTTACTTTCAGCTTTTATATTATATTAGAGCTGATCAAAAGAATTGGTAGCAAAGTGTGAAGTAAATTGTACATCTAAATAAATCGATTTAACATTCCTTAGTGCTTTAAGTGATTTTAGTAATATTAATATTTAAAATATTTCTTTCTGAAATCTTTTTACGACTACATATAGCAATAATGGCCACCATTTCATTCTACTGTTTTTCATAGTAGAACATTACACAGTAAACATTGTAAAAATATTATCTTTTAGCATTGAAATGGATGCGCAGAATTGATTTAAACTGTTTATTTGCATGTAAATGACTCAAGTTTTATTCAGTCAATAAAAATATAGTCTATTAATCCATTTGGTATATTTCTTACATAGGTTAAGACTTACAAAAAATGCAAGGTTTCCTATTGAATTAGAACTTTGCCTTTAACTTTCATATCTGCACAGAGAAATTAGAGTCTTTAAATTGCATTTTAAATTTTATAAAATGCTTTCCTAGCTTATCTCCAATTTTTTTTCTCTCTATACAATGCAATTTTGTATTTTTGTTTGTTTGGGTTTTTTTATTTAGGAAGATTATATAAACACATTTTTATGGATAGAAATAAAGATAAGTAAACGTTAAGCAGAATATTGATAGAAACTCAGTGGTAAGAAGTTATGGACACTGAAGCATGTACATGCATACACTATGATATTAGGGTCTTAGGAGGCTACAGCAATTTGACAACCAGGTATATTAGTGTTGACACAGCTATGTGATAAAAGCAATTCAGACATCTGGATCACAGTGTTGCTCTACAAAGGCATTTCTGAACAGTTCATGCATTTGTACTTACCCAAGGCCCCGGTCTTGTCCACCCCTCTCTCACTGTTTCCTTCTCTGCCTCTGTCTGACTTTGTCTTGTATGTACTTGAGGAATCTCATTTTTCCCTTTACAAGTCACCTCCATCTGCTTATGTGTCATCATGGCCCTTATGCCACACATCATATTCAGGCATTCTCAAGATGAAGGGCTGTATTCTTATTACTACCTCTGTCTCAGCACTGTTTCATGCTTGTCACTGCTCCGCACTCAGCGCCACACTGGCTTGTTTTGTCAATAACCATTTATTTGTTGCTGGAATAGTAGCAACCATTACATCTGACCTCCCTGTTTCATCAATTATGGATAAATTATTGGATGTGAACATCTGCAAAAGCTTGCTGTTGAACTCACCTCCTGGCTGGGATTAGATAAAGTATTAAACTGTTGTTTATTGTCAGGCCAAAAGTCTACTGGGAAGCCAGGGAATTCCAAGACTAGCAGACCCCCATCAGCAAGCACCAAAAATTGTTTAGTATTGCCACTGTTTCCCATAAGATCGTAGCCATTTATTATTTACACTTATTACTAGCTGTTATAACATACTTGATAAAAGCTCTTGGCAGGCATAGTGTTTGTAGCCATTGTCACATCTGTCAGGATGGAAAGGATACATAAATTGTTTTTTCCTCTTATATCCGTGTTAAAGGATAACAGATGAAGTTTCTTCCCTCCAGACGGTTATACCATGTTTTATTTCAGCGAAATATATCCAAACTGGCTGGTTTTGAAAACATTCCATTCCATTACAACAACCTTTGCTATAGTAATGGCTCATGCAATGAAGATTTCAAATTGTACAAAAATACTATACTAGAATGCCTGGGATTTTTTGAGGCATGCATAGACTTCTGCACTAAGGGAACTGGTTGGAATATTTTTGTATTGAGTCAGACCTTATCTGAGGTTCAGTAAGGGAGATTATAAAATGACTGCATTGCTTCTGAACCAATACATCCATTGCAGAAATAGAATCAGAATTAAGAGTTACTGTTAGTGCTGATTACAGCATAGAAAATCATGACAAGTAATAGCAGTACTGATGAAGAAAAAAGCATAAGAAGAGTATCAATAACAAAATATTAGAGGGGGAAAGTGACCATAATTGACCTTTATTTAATCACCTAATAAATGTTATGTGTCATTAAGGCCCCACTGCAGCAAAATACTAAGCATATGAGGTGAAATCTTGGCCCCATTGTAGTCAGTGGGAGTTGTGTTACCCCTTGAAATAAATTTTGATTCTAAATTACATGTAATTACATCCTATCAGTTTGAATCCATTCTGCCAAAATATAGAAATTACATTGTACAAAACATACATTATGTAATATATATTATGTGGGTCAGCAAGAGATTTGTGGAATATTTGTGGAATATTCTTCTTGCATTAATCCTGCAAGCACATATGCACATTAATAGCTTGAAACACATGGTTTCAATGTGCCTACTTACATGCTTTACATTACTCACATGCATAAATGTTTTCAGTTCTTTAGGGGTAGGAACTGTATCTTCATACTTGTTTGCACGGTGTCTAGAGGAATGGGGCCTTGATCCTTATTGGGGTCTGCAGGCTCTACCATAAAAAGTACATTAAAAATAATCTCTGTTTGCCTTTTGACTTCTCTCACTTTGCAATTTAGTCCATGTAATTATTCAGCAGGAGCCATGTCATGAAACCCATACTCAGATTTTGCTTAGCTCTTACTCAGGTAGGTCTGTAGGCATGTAGACACTTAACCAATCATTGTAAAAACTGATAGATGAAACTGATATACACCAAATTACTTATGTAGGGACTGGGTGAAAACAGAGTAAGGATCACAAGATTTGGCTCCAGAAAACAGAAAAATATTGAAAATTAAATATTAGAAGTATACTTAGTAAATAAAAGGAGCTTAACTGCTTGCTTGCTCAGTACAGTGAGACAGTTAATGTCCTGTTGATCCATGTTTAGAGGGCATTTCATACTGTGGCAGAGCTCCAACCTTGTTCCCGTGGGTCCCACACTTCCAGGCAGTTTATGCTAGCTTCAGAGGCTCACTGCAACCCTTCACGTAGCCCTTATCTCTCTAGGGCCAGGGATACAGTCTACTGAGTCCTTTTCATCCTAAGCCATCAAGGAGATTGGTGAGAGAACTCCCACAGTCTCTGTTGCTCCTATGGCCTCATACCAAAACAGTTTAGCCTCCTGTCCTGATGGGCCTGTCTTCCCCTCCGAGGAGGTGTTCCTGTAGTGGTGGGTTGGGAGGAATTCGGGCCCACCCTTTACTCCGGGTTCTGGCCCCCAGCTTAGGGACCCTATAGCAGCTGTTGGCAGTCAACCTTTCACTGCCAGAATTGCTACATTTCCCTGGGCCACTTCCCCACAGCTCTCCTGCTTCTTCCTTCTTCACCCTTACCTTAGGGTTCCCTTACCAATGACTTGAGGGTGTCTTCATTGACCAGCCCTTCAGCTGCACTTCCTCTCCTCTGGCTTTCCTCAGCCTGACTGGAGTGAGCCCTTTTATAGTATCAAAAAGGACCTTAATTAGAGTCAGGTGTTCACATTACCTTAATGACCTCACATGACTCTTCGCAGGTTAATTGGAGTCAGGTGTTCTCATTAGCCTGAAGCAGCCCCTGCTCTGGTCAGACAGGGAACAGAAAACTGCTAATCCAGTGGCCAGTATATCTGCCTTCTACTACTTTGTTGTACCGAACCGGCCTGAGTCTATCACAATACATAAGAACGGAGCGAAGCAGGGTCAGGAGGACATATATCACTCCCAACCTTCTGGAAGTCTGAAGAAAAATTGATGCAGCTTTGGGTTGCAGTAATTCTCCTGGAGAGACCTTCTGTTGTGTGGAACCTCTGCTTTAATGGGGTTATAGGAGCGGTTGCAGCAGAAAGCCTCAAAGACAATGTGGAAGCATAGGTCCTCTGTTTTGGTGACGCTCCCTTTGGAAGATCCTGTCACCTCCAAAACGTTTGGAGACCAGCTTCCTTTTCTTCTGTGGGGGGATTCAAACCCCACCGCAAAACAGAAGAAATTAAAGGATGGAATATTTTGGTAAATTTTCCTTCCTGTGATCTTAGCCAATGTTTTTAAATACAGTAGTAATGTGAGCTGCCTTAAAAAAAAAACAACAAAATATAAATTTCTTTGACATCTTTTGTAGTGTTCTTACTGAATTTCAGATTAAAATGCCCATGAAGCACCAGTGTCTTTATTTTTACTGCATAATATGTCTAGAAAAGTATTCTGTTTACTGCCATGTCAGAATTATGTGCTTTTTCTGGAAGTGCATGAGAGGCATTAAATGCACATTGCATTATCTATCTACCAGCACCTATTGTTGGCTCCAGTAAAATATCCTTAGATGCTGCTGCCCAGTCTGAGTCTTAGCCTGTTACTGCAGCACTTGTCAGAAATCATTAGCTAGTGATCTCTTTGACTAATGTTGCGGCTGATTGTCTAAATCATGTTCAAGAACTGTAAATGAGGCAGAAACATCTTTACAGCTCACCAACTGTGAAATGGCTAAGCAGGGTTAGATTGTCAGAAATCAAAATAAATGTATTTCCAATAAAATTTGACAACAATTTAAAGTGCAGGTTTGGAAGCAGAATTGTATTTTAGGTGTTTAAAGTTACAATAGTAGAAATTAGTATCCTCCTGTTATGTTTTTTGCAAGAGAAAATTGATAAAATATTGATAGCAGCAGCAATCTTTTGTTAACATGCATAGTCATTTTTCCAACATAAGTTTTCACCTTAGAGTCTTACTTTTGTGTCCGTTATTACCATATGTTCATATCATAGAATCATAGGACTGGAAGGGATCTCAAAAGTTCTTCTAATCCAGTCCCCTGCACTCAAGGGGTATTATCTTCTAGTCCATCTGTGACAGGTGTTTATCCAACCTGCTCTTTAAAATCTCCAATGATGAAGATTCCATAATCTCCCTAGGCAATTTATTCCAGTGCTTAACTACCTGACCGTTAAGAAGCTTTTCCTAATGTCCGACCAAAACTTCCCTTTCTGCTTCTTGTCCTGTCCTCAGAGGTTAATGAGAACGATTTTTCTTTCTTCTCCTTGTAGCAATCTTTTATGTACTTGAAAACTGTTATCATGTCTGCTCACAGTCTTCTCTTCTCCAGACTAAACAAACCCAGTTTTTTCACTCTTTTCTCATAGGTCATGTTTTCTAGACCTTTAATCATTTTTGTTGCTCTCCTCTGGTCTTTCTCCAGTTTGTCCACATTTCCTGAAATGTGGTGCCCAGAGCTGGACACAATATTCCAGTTGAGGTCACATCAGCAGAGAGTAGAGTAGAAGAATTACTTCTTGTCTTGTGTACAACACTCCTGCTAATACATCCCAGAATGATATTCACTTTTTTTGCAATAGTGTTACATTATTGACTCCTAGATAGCTTGTGATCCATATGACCCCCAGGTCCCTTTCTGCAGTACTCCTTCCTAGGCAGTCATTTCCCATTTTATATATGTGCAATTGATTGTTCCTTCCTAAGTGGAGTATTTTGCATTTGTTCTTACTAAATTTCATCCTGTTCAGATCATTTCTCTTGATCATCCTCCAAAGCACTTGTAGCCCCTCCCAGCTTGGTATCGTCCACAAGCTATATATGTGTACCCTCTGTGCCATTATCTAAATCAGTGGTCTCCAAAGTGGGGTACGCAAGAGGATCCTTGGGGGTGCACGGCAGGAGGAGTGGTTGTTTTTGGTTGTTTTTTTTTTTTTTTTTGCTTCGGCAGTTCAGGCGGGAGTCTAAGCGACTTTTTTTTTTTTATTATTTTTCGCTTTGGCAAAAATGATAGAGCCAGCGTGACAGGGGGTGCGTGAGCAAAAAAATTTTACTGATAGGGGTGCACAATCAAAAAAGTTTGGAAACCACTGATCTAAATCATTGATGAAGATATTGAACAGAACTGGACCCAGGACCAGTCCCTGCAGGACCCCACTTGATATGCTCTTGACTGTGAATCACTGATAACTAGTCTCTGGGAGTGGTTTACAAACTAGGTGTGCATCCACCTTATAGTAGCTCCATCTAGGTTGTATTTCCCTAGTTTGTTTACGAGAAGGTCATGCAAAACCATATCAAAAACCTTAGTAAAGTCAAGATATACCACATCTACTGCTTTCCCCCATCCACAAGGTTTGCTATCCTGTCAAAGAAAGCTATCAGGTTGGTTTGACATGATTTGTTCTTGACAAATCCATGCTGACTTGTACTTATCACCTTATTATCTTCTAGGTGTTTGCAAATTGATTGCTTAATTATTTTCTCCATTATCCTTCCGGGTACTGAAATTAAGCTGACTGGTCTATAATTCCCCAGGTTATCCTTACTCCCCTTTTTATAGATTGGCACTATATTTGCCCCTTTCTAGTCCTTTGGAATCTCACCCATCTTTGATGACTTTTCAGAGATAATCAATAATGGCTCAGATATCTCCTCAGCTCCTTGAGTATTCTAGGATGTATTTCATCAGGCTCAGGTGACTTGAAGATGTCTGACTTGTGTCATTAATTTTTAACTTGTTTTTTCCCAATTTTAGCTTCAGATCCTACTTCATTTTCACTGGTGTTCACTGTGTTAGACATCCAATTACTACTAAACTTTTTGGTGAAAACCGGAAAAAAAAAAGTCGTTTAGCACTTCTGCCATTTCCACTTTTTCTATTATTATTTCCCTGCCTCCGTTGAGTAATGGGCCTCCCCTGTCCTTGGTCTTCCTCTTGTGTCTAGAATGTTTTCTTGTTACCCTTTATATCTCCAGCTAGTTTAATCTTGTTTTGTACCTTGGTCTTTCTAATATCATATTCCTACACTGCCTACTTCCTTGTGAGAGGACCATCAAGGTATACCTATTGAGGTATTATGAAAGATTCTCCAGTGTTGCAATGTATTTGTTTTATATTGTTTGGACTCTACTGAAATCAGTGGAGTCACATTGCTGTAAAATTGGAGTAACTCAGCAATGGATCTAGTCCACAGTGCCTGTCTTTATGTACTGTTATTGGGATGAGGAGACCTTCCTCTAGTGTTCCTGAAACATAAGCTCCTAAATGTTCAAAGGATCATGTGGGGTTTTAACCATACAGTTGTCATTGAGGTTAACAGGATTCAAGTGGCTAAAATCATTCAACTTACATGTACTTACAACTTGTAAGTTTAGGAGAGCACATTTTAGTAATATAATACTTTGTAAATAAAATTGGTATGGTTTATTCTCTGAAGCATAAGGGTATGTGTGTGTTGTTTGAACAGTTTCACAGTTTTACTATATTTGGTGCTTTAGACAAGCTTTCATGTTGATTCAGAATTAAAGACAGACAAAAAAGTGATTTAAATGCATTATGTTGATGTGCCTCCCTCTCTCTCAAATGTACAACCATAACTAACTTTTTATTTGGCGAAGGACATAAGGGTGACCACTTCAGCCCTATTTTGAGGATCTATGTGGTATATAGACTGAGCTTGCTTTCTGCACAAAAAAGTGACTTTCAGCCACAACAGACCTGTTAAGACCCAAGGAGAGAGATGTAGTTCTCAGAACCAGCCTTTCTAAACAAAAATGCTGTTCACTCAAATATTCATCCTGTCCTGTGTCTATGTCAAGTGATTATCCTGGTAAGAGTTTGATGTTCACTTGCAGTGTGCTGTTTTAAAAAAATCCTAGCCTTGAGGCTTGACACTTGAGGCAGTGGTGTGGAGGAAATGGTATGGGGAAAAAAAGATCAAGGTCAAAGATAATTTCAAGTTTATGGAAAACACAGGTATGAGTAGGAAACTTTCCCCACCTGTTGTAAGATGCAGTCCACAGGCACTGTGAATGATCAGAACTCATCCTCATTTTGCAATTTGACATTCAAACAAATACGTTAATAAGAAGATAACCTAAAACCAAGTCCAAGTTTTCTTTCCAGATTTGGCTGTTCCTAAGGTGCCTAGATAAGAGCTCTTCATCCCACAGCCTTTCTGTCTCAGACCCAAGATATCTGCCTTTTTATTTCCTCCCACTAGTGTTCTCTCATTGTTTGCAGGGGTTGTGGGTCACATTGACTTTAGCCCTAGTGTGCAAAACAGATTACTAACCCTTTCTTGCCCTGATCCAGTATGGGATTTGTCCACCATATCACAGGAGGCAAAAGAGAGGTCTAAGTTGATAAAGGAAATGTATTTGTGTTTTGAGGCTGCTTTTCTTGCTCAAAGAAAGCACTTAATGTTTTGAGTCATATAATTGCAGGAGGTTGAGATAAAGCCATCAGTATACTTGGTCAGCACAAGCTAAGAAGAAGTTTATGAGAAA
Organism: Chelonoidis abingdonii; assembly: GCF_003597395.2. Taxonomy (NCBI): domain Eukaryota; kingdom Metazoa; phylum Chordata; order Testudines; family Testudinidae; genus Chelonoidis; species Chelonoidis abingdonii. Next base: position 57,976,865 of record NC_133773.1, on the reverse strand, counting down.
ATCAGTGCTAAAATTATTATTTTTCTTCCATTAATTTTACTTCATATTTTCTTTTTCAGTGGTTCAAAACAAAGTGAAAATAGTTATATCCTCTTATTTTGAGAACTGTACAATAATTTAATCAGTTCAGCTGCACATAGAATATGAACTCATTCCACAAGATTCCAAAAGTATCAACCTTTATTTGAAAAGATGTTATAATGGACCTAGCAACATCAAGTTCTTGCATTTCAATAGTCTGCCTTCCTCAGAACCTTTTGTACAAAGCAAATTTTTAAAAACCCACTTTAAACCCCTCCAATAACTCTAAACCTCATAAACCTACCTTCTGCTCTTTTGTTTTGTCAGCAGGAAATACATCAATCAAACTTATGCAGGTACCAAATAAACCTCTGTAATGTACATTAGCAGTATAGATTATCCTGTCTAGTCCACTTTGTTATATCATGTATATATAAATATATATGTAAAAAACAAAAAATGTGAGAAAATAGAATGTGCTTGCATTTTCCTTGCAAAGGAAATTACCAGAAGTCATGCTAAGTAGTATGCAATGCATAGTATTTTATCATAAAATGCATTTTTATTTCATGCTCTCAAGTAAAAATAAAATAAAATCCATTTCTTTGCTGTGCTAGTAGTAGTTGACTAAATTCTGTGGGTATTTCAGCGTTGCAGCAGATGTACAGTTACTGAATGGCCTTCCAACCCTATTGACTTATCTCCTCCATGACTGTTGTGATTTCATAGCCGCTGAACATCCTCTTCTAGACATCCATGTCCTCAGCACAGATCGGCCAAGAAGGAGTGTAGCTAGCAGCAGAATTATTTTCTTGACCTGATTCCTACAAATAAGCTACTAAGTGACAGATAAATTGTATAAGGAAAGATAGCATGAATTTCTCTAGGTCTGAGCAGACGTGCACACATTTAAAAATGATGAGAACATTGTTCCCTCCTCCAAATGCCTACCCCAGCTCCTTTGTTAATGTTTGACCCTTCCTTGCGCTTGCCCACTATCAGCAGCCAACTGGCTTTCCCAACCCTGGCTCAGTCCTTTCCCCTTCATCCTCTGCTTGACTCATCAGTGTCTTCTCCAAGCTATGGCACCTCAGTAATCACTACATTCAGCTGCAAGTCCCCTCACTGGTGCGATCCCACCAGGCTCTAACCAGCTACATTCTCCTGACAACACCACCACCCCACTTTATCAACATCTCTCACATCCTACATGTTTTATTAACTTACTATAACCTAACTAAAATACTGGCCCCCTTGCAGAGGTATATAAGGGCTGGATTAAGGCGGTGTGCGCTATAGGCACACCATAATATGGACTGCCCTGTGGCATGGGTCAGTCACATGGGAACCCCTTCACTTTCTAGGCGAGACAACAGGGATTCCCCAGTATTTACCCCAGCAGTCAGAGGGTATCTGGGTAGGTGGATGGGTCAGGACTGCTGCAGTGATATTTTCTTGCTACAAATACTCTCCTGGGTGGTGTTGGCAGGACACCTTCCACCAAAAAAGTAGTTCTTGGAGTTAACACCCTGTTGTGAGATGCAGGAGGCTCTTCTTCTCAGAGCTGGTTGTTTCAGGCTAACTGCAGACTCTGGCATTGGTAACACTTGAGTCATGTTTTCAAGCTTGTCTTTACACCCATGAAGGCCACATGCTTTTTTCTAAAATAAAAGTTACAATTTTGATGTAATCATATGACTCCAGGACCTGGGGTTCTGGCATGAGTCTATAGTGTCTATATCTTAATCTGTCTCTTTAGGTACATAGTACCTCCTAATGTTTTCCCTCCCCAGCAGCTGTTAGTGAAACTTTGACGTTAGATGAGGCTCTCAGGCTCCATTCACAAATTCTGCTTGAGTGAACACTGGGCACACAGAGTACAGGGACAATTCCACATCTTTCCTTTCCTTTGAGGATTCACTTCATTATATGGTAGGTCTGCAATGGCTGAAGTTGGGGAAACAGTCCAAGGTGAAGCCATACAGTATATCTTGGCTGTTCCCCTCTTCACATTCATGATTTATTTGGTTTATTTTTCTGCAGATCTTTTATGTGCAATTTGAGATTGCATTCACAGATATCGATCTCTTAAGCATCCTGTTTTGTGCAAGAGTTACAATAGAGTAGGCCATATTCATCGCACTAGGGCAGGCATACTTCTCAACTTGCCAAGTCCCAAATATGGGACACAGTGGGCAAGATCCTCAGCTGGTACCAATCAGCTTCAGTGGACCTATGTCACCAGCTGAGGCTTTGGCTCAGTATGGGACCTTGACCCAAAATGAGGGACACAAAAAAACTTATTCAGACAGGAAAATTAACATTCTACAGGATTAGTTCCTTTAGTGTAAATAGCTCTTTCTGTAATCTCAGTTGCATGAGTCTTTATTCTGGATAGCTTTAAATAGTTTTCAACAATATAAGTGACAGTGTACCAGATTTGTGTGTAATGTAGGTAACTTTGGGACCAAAATAAGTAACGCCCCTCAAATGGGGGACATTTGAGACTTATGAGTGCCCATTGCACCTCCTTGTACAACCAATGGCTTCAGCAATCCAAGTGGGAAAACCATTCTCTGGGGAGTGCAAGTGAGGTTACCACTTCTGCCTTTTCTAAGGATTTCTTCCTAGGGGGAGCAGCTTTACTTTCTTTTGAGAGTTACCAGGGCTGGCCTTACCATGAGGCAAACTGAGGCAGTTGCCTCCAGTGCCAGACTGTGGGGGGGGGCGCCACTAGGACCCAGAGTGTAGAAAATTGTCTGCTGCTGGTACATCTGCATTCTCTCTGCTGTAGATGCACAGAGATGATAGAGTGCTGTGCTGGAGGAAGGAGGGCACAAGAGACATAACAGGCAAGCAGGAGAAAAGGTGAGAGGGAATAACAGAAAGCAACAGGAGCTGCAGGGAGAGAGAGGAGGAGGAGGAGCATCTTATGTACCTCTCTAGCACCCCCAGGAGCCTGGACTGATTAACACCAGCTTTTCAGGGAGCTTCCTGTTTCCTGCTGCTTCCCTGAACCCACTTGAGGAGAACAGGCAGTCAACTGAAGTAGTAGGAGCCAGTTAGGCCCTTAAGATGCTGATATCTTCCCTCACTCAGGCCCTGCTACCAGCCTGCTAATTTGTCCCCTTCAATTGAGTGACGAGAGCCACTGTAGCTGGCACAGAACAGCAGTCATGAGTGAAAGAAGAAAACTACCCTCTGGGGCAGCATTCAGAAAAAGAAAGAAAGCAAAGGAAGCTTTTCTATCTAAGCAGGAAGGAGCTCTTCTGAGATACATAGACACAGATGTTCACGGTGAGCCTTCTGGCCCCAGTGAGGATGTGAGTGATGAGGAGATGCCTGATCTTCAAGTTAATCAGAGTGCAGGTGACCTGGCAGCTACTGCAGCATCCATATCTCCATCTCAAATGGATGTAACCATGCACATTCCTGAAGAAAAGTGTAGATCAGAAAAGAGTGTGGTGGAGGTGCAAGAAACAGCTGCTGCTGAGTTTAGTTCCTAAAGTCTAGATGATCCAGGACTGTGGACCCACTTGAGCAGTAGCCTGAGGGACTTCCTTGTACTGCATGGACCACGGCAAGTGAAAAACTTTATGTTCCCCAAAAGACAATGAAAATAGACGTTTCCATCCAACACATTACTGGTGTGAAATCCACAATGGTAACAAAGTGGAGAAGGCCATGGCTTATGTACTCAAAAACCCAGAAAGCTGCATATGGTTTTTGTTGCAAACTCTTCCAGTCTAATGTTCCAGCCACATTGGGTTCTACAGGAACAAAGGACTGGAAATATCTGGCTAGAAATCTGGCATGCCATGAAAAGGCAGCAAATCACCAGAAAGCATTCCACAGGTGGAAAGCGCTTGAGATAAGACTAAGGTTAAAAGCCACCATACATGATCAGCATCAAGAGAAGATTGCATCTCTTTACTGTAAAGTCTCTTTACTGGCAAAATGTTCTGAAAAGACTCATTGCCATTGTGAGAGTGCTTGCTACCCAAAACCTAGCATTGTGTGGCGCTTCAGATCAGCTGTATGTGCCAAACAATGGAAACTTCCTTAAAATTGTGGAGCTGATGGCTGAGTTTGATGCTGTACTCCAGGAGCATCTAAGAAGAGTCACCACCCAAGAAATGAACACACACTACTACCTTGGAAAAACAATTCAAAATGAGATCATACAGTTACTGGCAACAAAAGTCAAACAGAAGACTGTGGCAGATCTGAAGTCAGCAAGATATTACTCTGTTATTCTGGACTGCACACCTGATATCAGCCATATGGAACAAATTTCTTTAATGGTGCGTTTTGTAACAACAACAGAACCTAGTGAAAATGTCCCTACAATGGTGTCTGTCAGAGAGCATTTTCTAGAATTTATTAATGTTGATGATACTACAGGAGCTGGTATGATAAATGTGCTTCTTAAAAAGCTGGAAGATACGGGAATTGCGATAGCTGACATGAAAGATCAGGTCTACGATAATGATGCCAACATGAGAGGAAAGAACAGAGGAGTACAGACACGGATCCGAGAGTTAAACCCTTGTGCTTTTTTAGTCCCATGCAGTTCTCGTTCATTGAACTTGGTGGTCAGTGATGCAGCATCAGCTTCTAGTGAGGTGCTGAAATTTTTAATGTAATTCAAAGCATCTATGTATTTTTCTCTGTATCAACTCATTGATGGCAAATTTTGAAGCAACATCTGGGAACATCCTCTCTGACACTGAAACTACTGAGTGCTATACAATGGGAAAGTAGAGTGGAGGCAATAAAGCCTATCAAACACCAAATTGGGAAGATAGATGATGCCATCGTTGCCATTATGAAGGATAATGCTATGACAGGTACTGTTCGTGGAAGAACAGTAGCAGAGGGAAATGGAGTCAGCAGAAACATACATAACGTCAAATTTCTGTGTGGCTTAGTGTTGTGGCATGACATACTGTTTAAAATAAATGTTGTTGTAAGAAGGGGCCTCCAAGGTGTTAACCTTGATATATCTGGAGCAATAGAACAACTGGACAAAGCAAAGTCATACCTAGAGTCTTACAGGTCAGATGAGGGATTTCAAAACATTCTGAAGAGTGCACAGAAGTTGGCAGAGGAACTTCACACTGAAGCTATTTTCCCACCCATTCAAGAACACAAGAGTCACCAAAAAAGAAGACATTTTGATTACAAGGACAGGATAATCCCATAAGAGACCCCAAAAACAATTTAAAGTTGAAATCTTTAACCAGGTGCTAGATTGTGAAATACAGTCAGTTGTAGAACGTTTCATGCAACTCAAGGAACACAGCAGTATATTTGGGATGTTGTATGATATTCCCAAACTCCTCACTATACCTGAAGAAGACCTATACCAGCAATGCAAGACAATAGAGACAGTATTGACACATGATGACATGTGAGTGATTTAGGTGATGAACTGAAAGCCCTTTCAGATACATTTCCGCAGGATCAACTCCAAAGGCTTTTCTGGAATATATGTGCACAAATAAAATGACCACCCTTTTTCCAAATGCTTTTGTTGCTCTGTGCATACTTCTAACACTTCCTGTAACAGTTGCCAGTGGAGAACACAGCTTCTCCAAGCTAAAGTTAATAAAAACACGTCTACACTCCACAATGACACAGGAGAGGCTGGTTGGCCTTGCAGCCATCTCAGTAGAGTATGAGCTGGCCCAGACTGTAAGCAATTCAAATCTTTGCAATCAAGAAGGCACGGAAAGTACCACTTTCATTATTCAAACAAATAAAAATGCCAGTGTTTACTATGCAGACAAGAAAAGTTACATATTTAATTGAAATTTTTGAACAAGGCATTTTAAGTTGTTTGTTCTCCTTTACTGGGGTAGGTAGCAGAGCAGTACCATGAGAGGAGTAGAACAGGAAGAAGGCAGAATTGAGACCTTTCAAAGTTTTGGTCCAAGCGAAGGGGCATGGGGGCGTCCTTTGAACTCCCTGCCTCAAGTGCCAAAATGTTGTGGACCAGCCCTGACAGAACCCCAGAATTCTTTAATTCTGCACCATTGAAGACTTTAATTTGAGCAAGCACTGAGTCGAGAGAGTTCCAAGCTGGTGCTACGAGCCTTATGACCAGTGTCATCTGTTCTCTTTTTGACATCTCATTTGCTTCAATGCTTCAATTCACAGTTCCCTTCAAAACACAGGAAGTAATACTGCTGAATATGAAGAATGAAGCTCTGTTTATGAGGTACTGAAGAGGAAATAGTGCAGAATACACATTGGCAAATGTTGCTTTCCAGTGCATGCATAGTTTAGATGACTCAAAAATAGAATGAGAATCCACTGAGAGTTGAATCAACTACCCCTTCTCAGGCCTATACCAGACATGCACAGTAGACAACAAGGAATCTGAGTGGTAGAAACAGCAATAGAAGTGCTGAAATCCATGCTCACTGATGCTTGGCACACAGATGTTCTTCTTCTTTGAACCCTCTACTTTACCAGATGATAGGGTGACCATGTCTCAATTTTATAGGGACAGTCCTGATATTTGGGGCTTTTTCTTATATAGGCTCCTATTACCCCCGACCCTCTGTCCCAATTTTTCGCACTTGCTGTCTGGTCACCCTACCAGATGAAGAGAGATGAACTCTTAATACAAAGTGCCCTTTCTTTCCCCACAACATAAACTGCCCTAGACAGGCATTGTGGGGTAGGTAAGGTGCTGTCATATGTCCCTTTACACCTCCCATCCTCCTTCAGTCTGGTAAATGACATTCACTAATCCTTTCTTGGAAATGTGCAAAAAGGATTTCCATAGATAGTCTTTGGAGATTTCCTGTGTCCTCATGTGTGTAATAGGTTGGGTCAAGGAACAAAGAGGGAGGGAGGAAAGAATGGGATTTCATTTTATATGCCTTCCCTCCTCATCCCCATTGGAAAAAAATGGATGAAAAAGGGGAAATTATGCAATATAGACAATGTCAGTGTTAAATTAAATTAAGATCGTATGTTTCTTGGTGGCAGCTGTAATCCTTTGATTATAGAAAAGGTCATGTTAATGGAGTACATTCCAAACAAGTATTAACAAATTGCTTGTGTGCTGGAATAATTAGTAGTGCATGTAATGAAATGATCTACAATATTCTTTTTTGATTAACCCTAGCTTAAATATACAGCCTACAATTTATTCAATTTCCTTTATGCCTCAGAACTGTACCAAAAGCAGAGTTCTCATCATTAGTGTTTTAAAGAAAGAAAATGTGCATTTCAGTGTATCATATCAAAATATATCACATATGAATGCAGAATTCTGTCTTAAAATATTGACTCATAGATTTCTTTAAAAATATGCACAGCTCCTAAAATCTATTAAATTATATATAAGCAAATTATTTTGTAAATCACATATTTGTTTGGTTTTCTGTAGTGCCAAAAGAGTGATTTAAGGAAATTGGACATCCTTATGTTTATTACTTGTAATTGTTGCATATACAAAAAATGAAATAAAAATGACATGTTAGCTCCTTGTATGGACAGATTGATTCTAAATCAAAAGCAGTAATGTTTGACGTTATGTTTTTATTGTTTGTTTTTTCCTGCCTCACAGACTCTGAACACCTACAAAGAAATCTCCAAAGAACTGTGTGATATTGTTGGCCTAGGCAGAGCATATCAAGCTATAGCCAAGGTCCTGGTAAGGTAGGTTAGCACATCCTTGTCTTGTTGTCAGTGCAAACTCATTCAACTGTGAAAGACTTAAATTGTTAGAGGTCTGTCGGTTCCCATTACTGACTGCTTAAATTTTAAGCAGTGCCCTTCTTCCAGTAAGTGACCCTTTCATCCTAAGTTATTTTAAACCAGCACAGTTTTTTAAAAGTGCATGATCAAAGCTTTTCCTGTCTTTGTTTGTTTGTTTTGTTTTGTTTTGTTTTTATATTTTCAAAAAGTTAGGAAAAGACCTTGCTCAAAGATAGAAATTCAGTCATATTTTACAGGTTAAAAAGCAGAAAGCCTAGAAAAGTATAGTATGCTCCAGTAAGTGTGCCTCAGTGTAACCTTTCAAGATCTCTTCTTAATAGAAATTTCCATTTATTGTTCTACCTCACTTTTTCCATTGAGACATTTGTGTTTTGAGCACAATTTGTTGCAAATATAATTCTTCTCTGTTGTGTCAGTCCAGCATTTTGAGCCTTTAAAAGCCTCTGCGAGATGGATTAATTTGAAATTAGAACTTTTACAAAAATCATTGATACAAAATAATATAATGCAATCAAATATGATCAATAAAAGCAAGGAAATTCAAAGTCAAAGTTTATAGATTGTCCTTAACTCATTCTGTTGTGCATAGGTATTGCAGGATACATGATGTATACATATTATTCCAAGACTCCAACAATATCTGCACAAATCAGCCTTTATGGGAGAGAGAGCACTTGTACAAGGCAGGGATGGAGAGAGAGGGCTGACCAGATGGACGCAACTTACATTTCCTTTCTCATCCTGGTTGCCATCAAAAGGTCCCAGCTTTGTCTACAATGAGCACTTTCGTAAATTCCCCCATTATTTCTCTATCACCAGTGCTGCACCACCATTGCTAGCAACAATGGGAGAGCTGGATCTGACTGTCTGCTGGTTCTTTTGCCACTGTGCCATCTAAATCTGCTTTGAGCAGGGGAAAACTTGCTATCTGACTTACATCAGCCAGGCTTATCTCAAGCAGTCCCTTTACTGCCAAGAACCCTATTTAGAGCTGGGCTCTGAGGCAGAGGAGAGGAGAGAGTATCATCCTGTGGCTCCATGGAGGCAATACACTTGGAGAACAGAATTACTGCTGAGTAACTCCTTTATCTTTTTTGTGACGTGATTTAAAAAAAATTAAAGCACCTAAGAAATTTAAGCCCTTAGGTCTCATTTTCAAAAGTGACTTAAGCACTTAGCCTAAGGCCAGGTCTACACTATAAACTTACATCGGTATAACTGCGTTGCTCAGGGGTGTGAAAAATCCACACCCCTGAGCGACACAGTTATACCAACCTAACCCTCGGTGTAGACAGTGCTATGTCAACAGGAGGACTTCTTTCATTGAAATAGCTACCACCTCTTGCAGAGGTAGATTAACTATGCTGATGGGAGAAGCTCTTCCATTGGCATAGTAGTATCTTCACTGAAGCATAACAGGGGCCACAGCTGTACCAGTGCAGCTACCCTGCTGCAGCATTTTAAGTGTAGACCTACCCTTAGTCTCATTGAAAGTCAGTAAGACTTAGACTTCTCAGTCTTTTAGGTTCTTTTGAAAATTTTACCAGTTGTCTCCACAGAGCTCCATTGTAGGAGACCAGCCAGCACTGACTTCCTAACGTGAACTGAGAAGTCCTGCTAACTGAACAGTGACTGAGGCATTGCCTTCCTGAAATCAACATCAGTTCTTAGTGCAGTTTTGAGATACTAGTGACTCATGAAAGTGTGAACTGAATTGCAAGATTTTTAGATAATGGCACACTGCAGATTCTTGCCATTGATGCTCCTACCTCCCTACAATGTACATTGGCCAAACTGGACAGTCTCTATGCAAAAGAATAAATGGACACCAATCTGACATCAGGAATTATAACATTCAAAAACTGGTAGGAGAACACTCTAGGCCACTCTCTTACCACTTCAATAGTTATTTTTCCTCCCTTGATATCCTGCTGTTAATTGATTTATCTCATTAGGCTGACCTCACACTTGGTAAAGCAACCCCCATTCTTTCATGTATTTATACCTGCTTCTGTATTTTTCACTTCATGCATCCGATGAAGTGGGTTCTAGCCCATGAAAGCTTATGCCCAAATAAATTTGTTAGTCTCTAAGGTGCCACAAGGACTCCTCCTTATTTTAAATTGGTTCCATTTGGCCATATAACACCTCCGAGTGGGTGGCTTCTGGACTCTAACAGAATAGCTTTGATCTCTTTGGACAAGCATAAATCTACTTGACCTTAGAAATCTAGCAGCCATACTGTCAGTAGAAGTGACTTAAGATTTGAGAGCATTAGCCTATCCTGCTCAGACAAAGTATCATGACTGGGTAAAGATTAATGAGAGCCAATAGTTCCAAGAACCAGTTTTGCCCAGCCCAGATGATCGTGACTAAGATCACTCTGGATCTGTTTTGTTGAATCTTCCTCAATATTACGAGGATGAAGGGAAATGAAAGACAGGTGTAAAGGAGTGCTTTTCCCAATGTAAAAAGGGGCATGTGATACACATTGTAGGTCCCCGTTCACTCTTACACAGAACTTTGGATGCTTAGTGTTCTGACCTGTGTCTGGATGACCCCACTGGAAAATACTGGATGAGGCAGCGAAGGTTTGAATGATTTCCCATCACGATTCACAACCTTCAGAAAGGCAGATTTCTACCAGCTTAGAAAAATAGTAGGCAAGGTCCTCTGGAAAGACCAATTAAGAAGAAAGGGAGTCATAGTCAACATCAAGCTATTCCGATGCCATGGAAAGATAAAAAGAGCCACAGGAGGTCAGTGTGGCTGCACAAGGAGCTTCTAACTATCTAAAAACCAAAAGGGCTACATACAGGAAATTGAGGAGAGGGTATGTCCTCAAGGAAGTATACATGGGAATAGCAGGAGTGTGTAGGGACAAAATCAGGAAAGCCAAGGCTAGAATGAGTTACAGCTGGCAAGAAATGCTAGAGACAACAAGAAGGGGTTCTTCAAATATGACAGACAAAACAGAAAGATCAAGGATGGTGTGGGTCCACTGCTCAATGGAGAAAGTGAGCTGGTAATGAAAGATGATAGGAAGGCAGAGCTGCTCAATGCCTGCTTTGCTTCAGTCTTCTCCCCCAAAAAATAACAGTACAACTAATGAAGTCAAGGGAAGGAATGCAGTAAATATGAGATAAGTAAAGAACGCATCAGAGATCTTCTGACCAATTTGAATGAATTCAAATCAACAGGGCTGGATGCTATTCACCCAAGGGTACTGAAAAAATTAGCAGAAGAAATCTCAGAACCACTAGCAACAATATTTACAAAGTCATGGATGACAGGAAAGATTCCAGAAGACTGGAAAAGGGCTAACATAGTGCCCATCTTTAAAAAGGGGGGAAAGGAGGAGCCGGGGAAATATAGACAAGTCAGTGTGACTTCAGTACCTAGGAAGCTACTAGAGCAATGTATAAAACATTCAATTTGTGAATACCTGGCAAATGAAGAGGTAATCACTAGTGGCCAACGTAGATTTACCAAGAACAAATTATGCCAAACCAGTTTGATTTCCTTCTTTGACAGGGTAACCGATTTGGGGATGGATAGGGTGAATGTGATGGAGATAATATACTTGGACTTCAGCAAGGCTTTTGACACAGTCCTACATGACATTCTGATAAGTGAGCAGGAGAAATGTGGGCTTAACACTCACATACTTGAAAGGACACCATAAAAAAGATGGAGAAAAGTTCTTTTTGGCTAAAGAGGGCAGGACAAGAGGCAATGGGTTCAAACTACAGCATAACAGATTTAGATTAAATCGCAGGGAAACCTTCCTAACTGTAAGAACAGTAGGATAATGGAACAGTTGTCCTACGGAGGTCATGGAAGCTTTCTCACTGGAGGTTTTCAAAAGGAGGCTGGATCTGGAGGCTTGGATGATTTAGACACAAGAAATCCTGCATCTTGGCAGGGGGTTAGACTAGATGAGCCTTGCGGTCCCTTCTAACCCTATGATTCTAACCTTCAGACCCTGGTGCGGAATAGACAGGGTCACCTCATTTTGAATGCATCACTCCACTAATTGCCTCTTAACACAACAGAGTTGAACAAGCTTCTCTGGTCATTCAGGTAATACATCACAACTGCAGTGTATGTTAGAATCTGCACTGATTGCCCTCTGATCCATGGGGAAAAAAGCCTTTGAGAACCAGCCTGTTGTCCCATATATTTTGCAGTTTTATATGGAGTCTTGGAGATTCTAACCATGCCACTGAAGCTTGATAGGAGGTTTCTAAGCCTATCATTATTTGAGGTGCAGTCTGATATAAGGGGCTCACCTTCAAGATAATCTCTGGTGATGTCCTCTATAGTAAAGAGTGACATGTTGTGGACACTGGGTTTGTACATCAGATTCAGCCACCCTTGCAAGACTTGCTTGAGCAACATCACAAAAGGTTCAGGCCTCCATAATGCCTAAAACTTGCAGAGAAAATTTCATTGGATCATTTAGCCTGAAATGAGAAAACCAGAGTTATGTAGTACCTTTTACTGAAGCAATCATAACTGCCCTATGGAGTCATGAATGCCAATGTTGTAAAAAATATAGGAGAGTAATATCTTAAGAAGCGAACATGTATAGTTATGCAAAGCATGTAGAATTTTTGAAAAATATGCATTTTTGAAAGAACCATAAAACTACAGATGATGGAGATGGATAAGACCTATTTATAACATTATTAGTGCATCTTACTGTCCAGTGCAGGGTTCTTTCTGACAGACTATATTTTAGTGCTTTGTCTGGACTAGTTTTAAATGTTCAAGCTATAGGCTTCCATAATTTCTTTTGGAAGACTATTCTACTGTCTAGTAGCAGAGCTCTTTGGTAGTGTGAGAATTACCTTTTTGTTATTAATCAAATTAATTTTCTTTTGCCTGAGAGAAATTATATGCCCTAGTAATTTTTATATTTTCTGTAAATGGAGCATAAGGTCGTTGATGTGAAATATCCAAAAATGACCAAAAATACATCAAAACATTTCTATTAATTCATGAGATTAAGAAAACCTTTTTACATTTTCTCCTGTCACTGATTCCATTTGCCTTATTACTTTCAGCCTCTAGCCCACAAACTTAGTGGCAGAATCAACAAACCCCTTAGTGGCTGTTTCATCCCTGCTCTATTTGATTTCTCCACTCTGAGTAAATGATTAAGTTTTCATGCATTGGTTCAACCAAAATCTATGTTCACTCAACCACATCCTTTATTGATTACTTCTACTGCAAACAGTAGGCCAAGTGTGATATACATAATTGGACAGTTGTCAGGGGATGTGGGTGTTAACAGTCCTGTTTTCCCAGTTGAAAACTGGAATCACCTTGATACACAAATATTCTGCACTGTTTCATTCTCATCCTTTGGACCGAGGAGTTCTTTTCCTCAGAATATATGTTTTTAACTCTCTAAGGTCTGGTTGAATGGATTTAATGATTATACCATATAATATGGTGTTCAAGTTGCACCTGTGCACTGCATATAGAAAACTAGAAAAACTGGAATTAATATTTGTCTAACACTTTAACCTTGTCCTTTAACTTATATAAATCATGTGCCATGCTTCTGTGTGGAAATGTTTGATTTTCTCCCCTTTGGAACAAAGATAGGTTTCCAAATATGTTTCTAATTCTAAAATTCAGAAACCTTTTGACATTGAGCAAATATTTACAATTCAGTACATTTCATATTATAGTGCTGTTTAAATATGTTCATTTAATAATTTTGATAAATAGAATTCTACTCATTTAAAAATATGTTCTTTACTGTAACATAACACTTGAACATTTTAAGCACCCTGTTAAATTCTGGATGTTTTGGCAGCCTATTGCAATAGTGCAGCTGATTCCACTTAAGTAGAGGTGGTCACAGCAAAGCTGAAGATTTGCGTCAAAGCTTCACTGTTTTTTCCCGGTCAGGGGCAGGAACTTCACCGTTCTGATTACTCTGTTTGCATATGCCAATTAAGGAACCATAGCAGATATAGCACCATCAAATTCTGGAAACATGTATCCCTAATATGGTTTATATTAAAAGGATTAGTTTAAATAAGCCTCAGTCAGTCATTTGTTGCAGGAATATAATTTAAAGGTGTTTTAAAATAGTAGGAATTTTTCGTCACTTACAGGAACTTAAATTTGTGAGGTTCTAAATTAGGACTGGATGTTTTTTGGCTCGCTTGGTGACTTGACATATAGCAAGCTGCACTACTACATTAGAGACTCAGGTTCATGGCTTATATTGAGGTCAGCTGCAGTGACAGTCAGCCTTAAAGAGAAAAAGAGTGCAGTGCTTCACTCGTAAGCAAACTCGAGCATCTGGCCTAGACGGCAGAGGTACTATATTGTTAACATGGCCAGCTTTATTAAAAATGATATGTGCAAATATTATTGTCAAAGTCGTTAGCCAATTTTCATCCTAGATTGGGAGTAACCTCAAGTAGCCTGAATCTCAGTGGGAATTGGAGGTGACACCTGCAATCCACAGTTTATAGGGTAGCCTGTATGACTGCAGCAACCGTTGGTCTGTGCAGCCAAACAGTGGCATTACATCCCGAAGGAGGCTACCAGCTCTATGGTCTACAATGTTAGTGTCATTATATTGCTGCTGCTGTACAAGAAGAGAGAGGATTCTAAAACAAAAAGTGGCATTCATGAGTGATGGGGGCAGAAAAACATAAAAGCAAGATTCTCACTGACAAACTAATATGCTTAGTTCCCTCCCTCAGCATGTTCTCTCAATTTGGTCACTAGGCGAGGTCTGACCTGTCTACAAAATTATGTGACCAGATTCTGATCAAATAAAATATCATTTTAGAGTACTGGAAACTCAGAGAAGCATTGTAAATAATAACCTACCTATTTTGTTCCTTCTTGGTACTAAAAATAACACAACAATATACTGGAAATTTAGTAAATGTATTTTTTTCTTATGGTGTACAGAGGACCTAATTCTGCCCCTTGTTCACTACAATTGGTTAATAACATAGTAAAAACATCCTGATTGATTAATAACTTATATTGGTTAATAATTAAATCACACAGTGTTTTAATATCATGTGCTGCAAAGAGCTGCAGGAGACACAGTAAAGAGCAACTTGCAGCTCACAAGTCTCAATATGAGTATCACTGCCCTACATGCTTCCATGGAGGCAGCAGATAGGCGAATGAGGACAGAATTTGATTCCAAATTTCACCCCAATGCAAGTTAGTAAATACAGTTTCTAGACTTCTGTACTTCAAAATAAGTCTGCTAAGGGAGGCAATGACAGATTATCAGCTATAGTCTATTGCAGTGCATGGAGAAACAACCTCAACAAAAATTTAATTGCAACCTTTGTCATTTGTTTTAGTCAAGTAAAAGTGACTGAGGCTATTGAGTACTTGGAAAAGTTTGTGACAGTTGCCAAGAGTGCTCAGCTAAGCCGAAGTCTAGTGGATGCATGCATATTCCTTGGAGATATTTACAATGAAAGAGTAAGTATTAATTATAATGATGATGCCCTACAATTGATTGTAATTTAGGGTCAAAATCTGTGTTATTGTATGAGACTGTCCCATCAGAATCTGATGAATGTATTGATTCATATAGGAATTTTTCCTATATTGCCAAATGACTAGTGTGATACAGCATGGCCAGAGGACAGCAGGAGAGGGTTAGAAGGGACCCTTATTTCCTGTAAGGGGAAGAAAGTTTGCTATAGATTAATTAGATCACCTGAAGCCAGTTAGAGCACCGGAAGCCAGTCACATGATAAAAACCCCTGCTTCAATCAGACAGTGTGGGAGTTGGAGAAGAGAACATTTGAAGGAGTTGGAGCAGATCCCTCCCTCTCCACTCCCCTCCTCTAGGACACTAGTGGGGCAGTTAACATTCCACTGCAGGGGCAAGAAACGGTGCCCTGAACCCTCCCCAAAGAAGAGAAAGTGCGAGACCCATCAAAATAGTGCCGGCAATTTGCCACAAGTGGTGTCAGGGGTGAGATTTGCACGCTGGGGACTTAAATCACGGTTAGACAAAACCCTCCCATCCTTAAGATGGACAACATAGTCAAGGCCCTAATAAAAGCCACCGCAGCCCAGCAGGGGGCTACCCGGGTCCAAGCAACTGCCCAACAGGAGGTAACTCGGATGCAGCAGGAAACTAATCATTTGTTGATGAGTCAGGCTGCCCAGGACCGAGCCCTGCTGAAAGACCTGGTGAACCAGATGAAGGCCCCTATGGACTGAACTGCAGCTGTGAAGGGACTCGGACCATACGGGCCAGCCATTGCCTACAGAAAATGACACGGGAGGATGATGTGGATGCATACCTCCTGGCTTTTGAAAGAGCAGCCCTGCGGGAGGCCTGGCCCCAAGATCAGTGGTCTAGTATCCTCACCCCATTCCTGTGTGGGGAACCCCAGAAGGTCTACTACGATATGGCCGCAGAGACCGCAGCAGATTACTCCCAGCTGAAGGCAGAGATCCTGGCCAGATCTGGAGTAACGACAGCATTGCGAGCCCAGAGGTTCCATGAGTGGCAGTATATGGAGGACAAGACACCCTGATCACAATTGTTTGACCTGATTCACCTGACCCAGAAATGGCTGTGCCCTGAGGCCCTCAGCTCTGAGAAGATGATGAAGCTCCTGGTACTAGACCAGTATATGAGGGGGCTACCACCAGGCCTCCGGGCTTGGGTTGGCCAGAATGACCCCTCCACCTGTGATGAGTTGGTCTCCCTTGTGGAAAGAAGGCTGGCAGCCCGTGAACTGTTCCAGACCCCAGGCGGGGAGATACGGCAAACTAGGAAGCCAACCCCAAACCCAGGGCCCCGGACTGTTGAGAACTACAGGAGACCTGTAACAGGGAGGAAAGACACTGAGGAATGGCCCGAAGCCAAGAAAGGACCTAGAGGTTTGAGAAGAGAGGTGGGGGCCAGCCAAATAGTCTCAGGCAGAGGGTGACAACCAGAATAAGGGGGCAGTGTTATGAGTGTGGGGAATTGGAGCATATAGCAGCCCAATGCCCCAACAGGGAAGAGCCTATGCAGTGTAATCTGGGGGATTACGGGGAGCAATGTGGCCTAATTGGCCTGGCAGAGATCACAATGACCTCATATGGGTATACAAAATCAGTAAAAATGAATGGTATTAAGACTACAGCATTAATAGATTCTGGGAGTGCTGTCATGCTGGTCTCGGGGAAGTTGGTGGGGCGAGACCATCTAACCCAGGCCAAAAACACAGGGGTAACGTGCGTTCATGGCACCGTGAATTTCTACCCCACAATACCGGTATGGATTGAGATCCAGGGGAATATTACCAGGGTGACTGCAGGGGTGGTCCCCAAGCTCCCCTATTCTGTCTGAATTGGTAGGGACTTCCCAGGGTTTGAGAGCTTACTTACCCCAATAGAGCCAGGGGAGGGTAGCAACCTCCAGGCTGAGATGGAGGCACTTACAGATAACGTCACCCCAATGTTTGCCGAATTTGCTCCAGAGTTATTCTCATCCCCTGGGAGACCCCGAAAGTCTAGGTGGGAAAGGAGGGCAGATAAAAGATTAGGGACCAGGATTCTAGCTGAGAACCAAAAAACTTCCCTTGTGGGTAGGCGAACCGATTCAAGAGGCCAGGAAATAATTCAAGCCAAAGAGGACTCGGAGGTGGTACCTAGCCAAAGTAGGAGCAACCCAGGGGGAAGAGTAGAATTAGGCCCCCTAGAAGTAGGTCAGATCGGTACTGCACATGAGAATATCGGGCAGGACCA
This sequence comes from Chelonoidis abingdonii, assembly GCF_003597395.2. Lineage (NCBI taxonomy): Eukaryota > Metazoa > Chordata > Testudines > Testudinidae > Chelonoidis > Chelonoidis abingdonii. Next base: position 57,959,351 of record NC_133773.1, on the reverse strand, counting down.
GGCCAATGATCCACTATATGTGAATGTGAGGGAGGAGGTAGTGGAAGTAAATGGCATACCTGTGGAAGGAAAGATCAAAGGCGCAAGGCCATCTTATGTGCTCAAACGCGATCTCTTGTACAGGATAGATCAAATACGAGGGGAAGAAGTAGAGCAACTCTTAGTCCCATGAAAACACATAAGGGCAGTACTAGAGTTAGCTCACAGTCATCTATTTGGGGGACATCTAGGAGTAGACAAGACACTGGACAGAGTCCTAAGAAGGTTTTATTGGCCAGGGATACTCGCAGAAGTCCAGCGCTATTGTGCCTCCTGCCCTGAGTGCCGGTTGCATAGCCCCCAACCTTACTTGCGGGCCCATTAGTACCTTTGCCTATTATTGAAGTCCCTTTTGAGAGGATAGCCATGGACATAGTGGGCCTACTGGAAAGATCGCCACGGGGCCATCGAAACGTACTAGTCATCCTTGACTACGCCACACAATATCCAGAAGCCATTCCTTTAAGAAACCCCACATCCAAGGCAATAGTAAAAGAACTACTGCAGGTTTTTGCCAGAGTGGGCATCCCTAAGGAGATCCTGACAGACCAAGGAACCCCTTTCATGTTAAAATTAATGAAGGACTTATGTGCCCTACTCCACATCCAGGCCATACGGACCTCAGTCTACCATCCACAAACAGATGGACTGGTCGAACGGTTTAATCGTACCCTTAAAAGTATGATCCGGACCATGGTAGCCCAGGATGGAAAAGACTGGGATACCCTTCTACCGTATCTAATGTTTGTTATACGGGAAGTCCCCCAGGCGTCCACTGGTTTCTCTCCCTTTGAACTACTATACGGATGCCACCCACGCGGGATATTAGATATCGCCAAGGAAGATTGGGAAGAACAACCCAACCCAGGAAAGAATGTCATTGAGCACGTGACACAGATGAGAGAGAGAGAATAACTTGAATAATCCCTATAGTACGAGAACATTTGGAAAAAGCAGAAGAGGCCCAGCGGACATATTACAACCGTCGGGCGAAAGTACGGAGATTTCAGCCAGGGGAACAGGTGATGGTGCTAGTGCCGACTGCAAAAAGCAAACTCCTAGCCAGCTGGCATGGACCATATGAGATAGTGGAAGCCATTGGGGAGGTGGATTATAAGGTCAGACAACCAGACCGCCGAAAGCCAGAGCAAATCTATCACGTCAACTTACTGAAACCCTGGCGTGACCGAGAGACATGCCTGGTGATTCGAGGAGCTCCACCCCAGACAGACGACCCACAGGGGCAGGTAAAGATATCTCCTGAATTAACCCCAGAACAATGAACAGAGGTCATTGATATGATCCAACGGAACCAGGATGTGTTCTGTACACAACTGGGCTGTACAACACTGGTTCAACATCATATTGTCACCAGCCCCGGAGTAATGGTGACAATAAGACCGTACCGAATACCGGAAGCTAAAAGGGAAGAAATTAGGACGGAAGTGAAGAAGATGCTGGAACTCGGGGTTATTGAAGAATCCCACAGTCAGTGGTCCAGCCCTATCATCCTAGTCCCCAAGCCTGAAGGCACCCTGAGGTTTTGCAACGACTTCCGGAAATTGAATGAAATATCCCAATTCGATGCCTATCCAATACCACATGTTGACGAGCTAGTTGATCAATTAGGCAAGGCCCGATACCTAACCACTCTGGATCTGACCAAAGGATATTGGCAAATTCCCCTGGCTGAAAATGCCAAGGAAAAGACTGCCTTCTCTACACCCGATGGCCTGTTTCAATACACTGTCCTCCCTTTCGAACTCCATGGGGCCCCTGCAACATTTCAATGACTTATGGATAAGTTACTGTGACCCCATGCCAAGTATGCCGCCGCCTATCTGGACGACATAGTCATCCACAGTCCTGACTGGGAAACGCACCTAGGAAAAGTAGAAGCAGTGCTTGATGCCCTGCAGAAGGCTCGCCTCACTGCTAACCCTCACAAGTGCGTGATAGGACTAGCTGAGGCCAGGTACATCGGGTATGAAGTAGGGAGAGGTTTGGTGAAACCCCAGTGGAACAAAGTGGAGGCAATACAAGTTTGGCCTCGACCAGTCCTCAAAAAGCAGGTCAGAGCATTTCTAGGGATAGTAGGATACTATTGGAGATTCATCCTTCATTTTGCCACGAGAGAAGGGCCATTGACGGATCTGATAAAAGCTCGCGGCCCCGAGATAGTTAAAGTGGACTGATACGACAGAAGAAGCATTTGCAGATTTAAGGACAGCCCTATGGTGCCATCCAGTACTCATAGCCCCAGACTTCAAGAAGGAATTCATCCTACAAACAGATGCCTCGGAGGTAGGGCTAGGAGCCGTCCTTTCCAAGATGGTCGGCGAGGAGGAACACCCAATCTTGTACCTCAGCCGGAGACGCCTCCCCAGGGAACAGAAGTACGCTGTCGTTGAAAAGGAATGTCTGGCGATCAAATGGGCTATGGAGACTCTCCGCTACTATCTACTGGGGCAACAGTTTACTCTCGTGACAGACTATGCCCACTCTAGTGGATGCACAGAAACAAGGAGAAGAACGCACGAGTGACTAGGTGGTTCCTCTCCCTGCAGCCCTTCCATTTCCGGGTACAACATAGGGCTGGAAGCCAACATGGCAATGCTGATGGCCTGGCACGACAACACTGCCTCTCGTCCCAAGTAGCCCAACCCCATAGTGTTGAGCTGGGGGGGAGGATATGTGATACAGCATAGCCAGAGTGCAGCAGGAGAGGGTTAGAAGGGACCCTTATTTCCTGTACGGGGAAGAAAGTTTGCTATAGATTAATTAGAGCACCTGAAGCCAATTAGAGCACCTGAAGCCAGTCACATGATAAAAACCCCTCCTTCAATCAGACAGTGTGGGAGTTGGAGAAGAGAACAGTTTGAAGAAGTTGGAGCAGAGAGGAATTGGTGCTGGTGGTAAAGGGGCACCTGGCTTGTACAGAGGGAAGTCAGGAAGCCCCCCACAAGCTGAAGGGCAGGAGAGAGAAGGCCTTGATTTGGTCTGTGCAACCCAGAAAATAGAGCTGGACAAGGCAAGGTTGGGGTACCCATGAAATATGCTGATTTAACATATCTCGCAGACAGCTTCCTTTTGAACTAGGCCTGATATTTAAAACTGTCCTCTGGTGAAACCTCAAATGAAGGCACTAGCTGCCTTTCTTTCCATGTAATAAAAGCTTCTGCCAGTGCAGCTGCCTGTGCAGGGACAAATAAAACTCAAAAGAGTATTCAGAAAAAAAGTATTCGATGCCAAGTGTTTTAAAAACATTTTTGAAGTTGAAATGATACATGGAATCATGTTGAAATAATAAGTAATAAAAGAAAATTGTACCCATCTTGTTCAGCCCTGCTAGTTGCAGAAGGTGGGAAGACACTTGCACCATGAATAAATTCTATATAAAGAGTGAATATGAAGTTTTAAATTACTAAGAGCATTTCTGAACTGAGGCTACCACATTGCTGAAAAAGTGGGGGAGCTCTATGGGTATGCAGCAACCATAAATCTGGTATTTCCTAACTTTCAAATGCTTGATTTGGTGACCTAAATAACGTTATTTTAATTTATTCTACAGGCTGCATGTCCACCTTAGAAATTGCAACCCCCAAGTGACTTTTATGTTTTATCATATACAGAATTCCCTATACAAAGGTTACTGTCCTGTGGTGTTGCTTAAGCAATGAAACAAAGTCTATGCTGTAATCTTTGAATTAACTTGGGATTTCAGTATTACGATATTCTCATTTAAAGATTTTCTCCTTAATGCAAATGCAAAAGACTCTACCTTTATAAAAAATGATCTTGAAAGCCAAAGAATTTTCAAGGTATATAAGAAATATATTTTAAAATGTACCTTTATTGTAGTTTAGTGGATTTGGAAGTCTGAATAAAATAGGTTTATATCAACTGTAGAGTTAAATATTTCGCCTCCACAGTTCAGGCAAGTGTTGCAAAATATTTAACTCAAACTCTGGTTAATTACCATTTACATTCTTCTGCCATCATGGCTGATTACCAACTGCATTCAGAGTGATCTTCTGTAACAACTCGCCTTCTCCTACATGTTCTCCTTAAATTCTGTTTGTGATATCAGAATTCAAAATTGATTGGTGTTTCAGCACTGAATCATGATATCACAAAAATAAAGAAATACAGAGAAAGAATATGACTTTTAAATATTCTTGGGGATTTTTGTAAAATATGTCACTTTAAAAATATGGCAATATTTCTTTAAAACTAAAAACATACAGTGAGAACTCACTGCATTATGTTAAATGACATCTCTTTTCAAACTGTCATTCTGAAACAATGTACAAGTCTCCTAAAATTAAAAATACTAAAGCAAAAGCATATATCTGCTCTGAAGAGTTCTTTCCTTCATTTGGTTTATTTTTAAGGGATGTGTTACTTTTCTTGTTACAGTTATTGTTGTTACTATTTAGTTTTAGAAATCATACTACTTGAAACATCAATAGCAAATTATATTTCTACTTGATAGGAAATAGGGTTTTATTTTAATGATATATATCAAATAACATGTAGTTTAACTAGCTTTAGTTTAGTATTAGCTCTTAGCATAAATATTGGAGTGATTTTGTAAGACTAAACAAGTTCTGAGGATTCTAAATCCTAGTTAGTCTCAACAAATATTGAGGAAGGGACTGTCCACAGGAAAATAGTGCTGGATTATGTGAATGAAAAGAACTGTCTGCTCCAATATGCAAGCCAGGTTGCTACTTCTATCACTGAAGAATTTTTTCTAGTGATTGGTGGGTTTTAAATCATATCCCATTAAGCTGCATATTTAACATCTGAAATACATTTTTCCTTTTTACAATGCTGACCATGCTCGTGAGTTTTTGTATGCATAACAAAAAAAATCACATCTACCCATAGCTCTTTCCCACCAGGAAGCCCTCTAAACCTCCATAGTCTAATCAGACACCATAGTTGCACAGAGGAGTTGAAATCTTCCGGGAGAGACTTAGTCAAGTTAAAAGTAAAGGGGTCAAGCAGCTGACATCTCTGAAAAAGACTCATGTGCCAGGAAGGATGTACCCAACAAGGAATATAGCTTAATCCACAGGGCTTTGAGGAATGGAAACTGGTCCACTATGGCTGCTAATAATAGGAACATAGGAATTGCCATACTGGGTCAGACCAGTTGTCCATCTAATATGAGTTCTCAGTCAGTGGCCAGTTTCAGCTGCTTCAAACAAAGACACAAAATGCCTGTAAGAGGCAGTTATATGATAATTTGCCCCCAGGGAAAGTTTCAGTCTAACCCCACTAGTGAAAGATTGGCTTATGCCGTAACACTTGATCCTTTATATCCCTTCCAAAACATTTATCTATTTTTAAAATATTTACAATCACAATTTGGATATTCTTGTTACTCATATCAATGTCCAATCTCTTTTTTAAATCTAAAACTCTTAGCCTCCATGATATCTTCTGGCAATGAGTTTCTCAGGCTAACTCTGCACTGAGTGAAAAAAATGTTTCCTTTAATTAGTTTTGAATTTGCTGCCTTTCAGTTATATCAAATGCCCTCTTGTTTTTTGTTGTTTGTTTTTTGTTTATGAGAAAGATTGGGAAGATTCTATCTTTTCTGTACCATTTGTTGTTTGGTGTGCTTTAATCATGTAGTATCTTATCTCCTGTCCAGTGTAGGTAGCTCAGTTTTTTTCACTCTCTCTTCATAAGGTAGTTTTTTCATGGCCCTAGTCATTCTCATGCTATATCTCTGAACCTCGTTTATTACTGCTGCATCTTTTTTGAGGTGGAGTAAATAGAACTGAGCACAGTATTCCGAGCAAGGGCATACCATTTATTTATATAATCTCACACTATAATATTTTCAGTATCCTTTTCCATCTCATTCCTTATACATCCTAACATTTTGTTTGGTTTTATTAATATATTATATTTTATTTTTAAGGCTGCTGCACACTGAGCAGATGTCTTCACTGAGATGTTCATATGGATGCCTGGCTCTTTTTCCGGAGCTGATACAGTTAATTTATAACCCAATAAGTGTTATAAGTAATTCAGATTATACCCTCCAATGTGCATTTGGCATTTTTCAACATTGAATTGCATTTACCATTATGTTGCCCATTCACCAACTTTGGGTAGATCCTTCTGAAGTTCCTCCCAGTCTTCCATGGTCTTGACTAACTGAAATAATTTTGTGTCCTTTGCAAGTTTGCCACTTTACTACTCACCCCCTTTTTCAGATAATTAAACAAACAAATTAAACAACACTGATGCAAGTACAGAATCTTGTGGCACCCTATTTTTTAAAACTATGGGCATGCCACTTGCTACCCTCTATTATAGTATCTGATTTTTATGAGAGATTCCATATATTTGCTGGCAATTCAGCACTTCAGTTTCAGGTTCCTTCAGAAACTCTATGCTGTATACCATCTGGGCCTGGTGATATATTGCCTTTTAAATTGTTGGCTTGTTCCAGCATTCCTTCCTTAGACACCTCCATCTCAGATTGTAGTTCACCTTTATTACCAGAAAGAAATAGGTCCAGTGTAGGCATCTCCCCAACAGGCTTTGTGGCGAAGATAGATGCAGAGAAATCATTTACCTCTCAGCAAGTCCTTATTTTATTTAATTGCTCCCTTTACTCCCCTGTGGTGCAGACCCATGGATTGTCTCACAGTCTTTCTGCTTCTGATGTAGTTAAAGAATTACTTATTATTTGTTTTTATTTCTTTTAGCTATTCTTCAAATTCCACTTCAGCCCTTCTAATGCCTTCTTACATATTGCCTGCTATAGTTTATGCTCCTTTATTTTGACTCCACTAGTGTTGGATTTCCATTTTCTGAAGGAAATCTGTGACTTGAATAACCTCTTTAACCTTGCCATTTACCCATAGGAGTTTACATCTTGCCCTCCTGTTTCCGTTTTTTTTTTTTTTGTTTTTTTTTGTATAGAGGAGTGCATGCATTGAGAGACACTATTATTATTTCCTTATTTCTAAACATTTTAATTTCTATACTTTTGACACTAGGGGTTTTGACCAACTTCCTTGTTTCTTAAAAAAAAAATCCCTGTTTCTAAATATTAATGTCACCATGCTAGTTTTTATCCTTTTCCTCTCCTAAGGATGTTGAACGTATTGAATTTCTGGTTATTGTGACTGAGTGGCTCAGCTATAATCAGAAATAGTATTTACCATTTATATAGAAGTTTAATGTTCAAAATGCTATACAAATAGGACTAATAAATACAGTTCCTACAAGAAACAGGTAAGTCAGTCATATTATCTGCATTTTACAGATTAAAAAACTGAGGCAGAGAGATGTGAGTTTTCCAAGATTACACAGTGAATCATTCTTTTGGAATAACAGCTGTGGCTTGTTTAAGGTTGCAAAGGGGGAAGTACAAAGCACTAGGGTAAAGATGTGCTAGTTAAAAAATGTAAACACCTCTTCTTCACTTTTCTCTTCCTTATTAGGGGAACTATTACAAAGCCTGTGAATATTTCAATCAGGCTTTTGAGGCAGCAAACACTCTAACTGACTTGCCCCTGGTGGATGAAACAAAGGTTTATTACGGCATCGCAAAAGCTCATAACATGATGGTGGCAGTTAACAGTCATACAGACGCTGCAGATCACGTCAGCATTGAGTACCTGCTGGCATGGAAGGAGAATAGAAGTGACATGTGCACTGACCCTTTTACAGTTGGTAAGACATTGGTTATGAAACGCATTAGTGCTGCATTGTCCTTAATGGTTAAGTCATTTTTCTTGTAGAGTTTTATTAAATTATTTGCTGAGCTTAATCCTATTGGATTACCTTTGTACTGTATGGAGGTTGGATGTGCACTTCGTTGTGCACTTATTTTAAAAAATTAATTAAAAGAGGTTTAAACAATACATAGAAAAGAAACAGATAGTGGTAATCTATTTCAAATACTAACTCTAACATTCACAATGCTGTTTTTCAAATCATCACAATTACATGCAAATGAGTGATGTGTCAGTTTAATCAAATGATGATCTGAAATTTAAAAAATCTTCTCCTGTACTCTGTTTTTACAAGAAAAGGATTAATATAAACTCTCTTATTAAGAATAAGAAATACTTTCTCAGTTCTCCCTAGCATGGTGGACTTCCTATAACCCTGAGCACTCAAGCACATTTTTGGCATCTTTGCCCACAGCACTGAAATCACTTGACCAAAGGAATTTAAAAAAAGAACTTTTCCCCATTTCCCTAGTGTAATTTCTTGGATCAAATGGGGTAAATGTGGGTGAAGTGGGATGGATCTTTCTTTCACTGTTTAAATTTTCTTTAGTTTTTTTTTATTTCCTTCTGTCTTCTTTAATGAAAAGAAGAATGATAATACAGCTGTCTAGTTCCTTGTTATCTCTAGTAATCACATTTAGGCATTAAAGAGTTGATGCTATTTTACTGAGGCTAAGCCTACTGTGTATTCTCAGGAAATAATTTCCTCTGCAGATTCCTATGATTGGGAATGCAGAGGAAATTATTGCACGTAGAATGATCTAGGAAGGAATGACATTTGTGGCATACTACATAATACTCTCTTGCAGTAAATGTTTGGTTCTGCAAAAATGCCATTTATAAAGGACAGTGCCTCAATTTCTTTTTTCCTCTCATAGGCAAAGGGTCATTCTGTCTGTGTTTTCTTGTTTGTCCTCTTTTTCCCTTTAATAGAATTAGTACAGTTAAGTGTAATTGTAATATGTAAAAATAATTGGTTAGGAGTTTTCTAGCTGAAGATTTTGGCAGCTGAATTGGAGACAGTTGTGTGTTGATACCTGGGCCAGCATGGGAGGTAACTGAGAATTGGGGGATGCTATGATATAGTTGGCTATTTCTGCTCAAATGACCAGCAATGAAAGAGTTAACAATTAAATCATCATTAGGTTTGAGTTCCATATCTCACTGAGATGATTATGGCTGTTCACACTTCTGAGCTATGTTAAGGATATCTGCAGATCCAAGAAGGCAACAGCATATCTGTTTACACGTGGGTCACATATTCAGAGTTATATATGTAACTATGTGGGCTAGATGCAGGGGGATTTTAGAGTGAAAGCTAAGATTCTTTAGCACAATTGTTTGGCAATGAGTGAGCAAACAGGAGATTCTACTGAAAACTCAATGGAATTGCAGATTGCTCAAGGCACTGATTACATTAGAACATTTCTGACTCCTAAGGGAAAGGGTCTTTGTTCTGTACTAAACAGGTTTGTTTCAAGATTCAGTTTTTGTATGATGACAGTGGTAGCCACCATGCCTTTTATCAGTTCACAGGACTGGTTTAGTGCTCTCAGCCTGAGAGGCATTCTTTCACATTTTGTTCTCTACACACAGTTTGCTTCCTGCTCAGGAATCAATAAAGTCCATCTTTACCCAGACATAGAAATTAACACTCATAGGGACCAGTCTAGATGCGTCAGTGGTTGCTGCCTTTTAGCTCCACAAGAAGTATTAACCATTCAAGGAAATATTGCTTCTATAAATGTGCTGTTATGTGCGGGGGGAAGAGGGTAATTTTTTTGAGGTCTCATGGCTTCTTGCATTCATGGGAATCCGTTACACATGCTGATTGTGAGAAACCTACAGTCTTGGTTGAGTGCAAATGGCAAACCAGAAGTCAGCAGTTCATCATCATCGAATGCAAGATTCCGTCATCTGATGGATAGTGTCTTCAAACATTCTTTAGGGTTTTTTTCCCCTAAACCTCTCCAGAAGTGGTGATAGGCACTTAGGCTGTACTGGAGAGTTCTCTAGAATATCTTAATATTTTGTGTAAAGCCAGAGAAACCCAGAGTTTGCTTAAGTGTATTGTAACTTAGTGTGCCTGGTATTAAGAGCTATGTTCATGCAGTTGATTCACAACTCAGTATACTCAGATACAGTAGTATAAACTCAGATGTACAACTCAAGAGCAGTGTATTATATCAACCATTTGGGATAGGACTCTCATTTAAATTGTATTATGAAGACAGAGCCCTGTGGGATTGGTGCATCCTTCATAACTTTCTTACAGCTGTTCATCTGATAGGGGGAAGCTAGTCTCCTGCAGACAATCTAAAAACTTTACAATCAGCTCAAGTGCTCTTTGAAGACAGCAGTCAGGTAGCTCTCCAGTGTAGACCTGCTTAGCTACAAGGTCAAGCACAAGAAAATGCACTGTAGGAAACAATTCTGTATCTTCATAATGATGGACTGAATGATCTAATAGATCTTTTCCACATTCTATAACATCAAGTGTCCTTGGGATTAGTGGGAGCTGGTAGGCATCCAGGTTCCCTGATTTTACATTCCCTCTAGACTTAAGTCACAACCAGTTATTTTCCTTCCCTCAATTCCACATCACCTCTGTCCCAATATAACATGACTCGATATAACAAATTCGGATATAACGTGGTAAAGCAGTCCTCTGGGGGGCGGGGCTGTGCGCTCCAGCGGATCAAAGCACGTTTGATATAACGTGGTTTCACCTATAACGCGGTAAGATTTTTTGGCTCCCGAGGACAGCATTATATTGGGGTAGAGGTGTATTTCCACAGTCAAGAGAAAGGTATTTGTTTAGCATCAGTGAAAGTTTGCTCAATTCTGATCTTCCAATCTCCTAACCATGCCATTAGAACCAGCTTTCTTTCGTCCTCTGTCACCAGGCCTTCCATCTTACAGGTAAAGTCAGATTCCCCAAGGAGATCCAGACTTATTCCATCTGAGAGTATGCTTCTTGGCACCTCTTAATGTAGCTCTTGAATGCTATGACAAAGTGGGACAGTTTCCAGTGGATGCAGGAAGTCAGCTGCAAAAAAGGTAATTTCATGGAAGAGGAAGAACTCCATAATGAGAGTTCACAACAGCAACATAGGTATCTTGCCTTCCCCAACTCCTCAGATTGAGACTATTTACCTAAAAATTGTCGGGTCTTTTTTTTGCTGCTTTTAAGGGTCAACTAAAAGTAATCGTAACCAATCATTTTATAGTATAGAAACTAGTAATTTGGGTTTATTCAACTTGTTTTTGGAAGTCTCTGAACTTCTGATCTGTTTACACCATCTGGCTTGAGACCCTCCTCCTTCCTAAATGTAGAACTTGGTTCTAACAAAGTATCAGGGAACAGACACTGAGGTGCAGGGCAGATACTTTGTATATACCACCAACAGAGTGTGGGTGCACTGAGGTGTAAGTGGTCTCTGGAGGAACACCCCAGTGTAGAAGAACCTTCCAGTAGGAGAGATCTATGTTAATGACTCCTTTTACAATTCTCTCACATCCATTTAGGGAGATGGTCAAAGGGTTATTGTCTCCATTTAGAGACTATCCAAGTGGATTAGACTCTGTATCCATTATGATCATGTAGCTGTCAAACACCAATGTTTTTTTTTCCTTCTTTCTTTTAGGTTTGCCCAGTGATACCTTTAAATAGTATGTGTTTGTTTTGTGTGAGCCTTATATCCCCACTTCTCATGCACCCACTGGTAACAAGCTTTCAGACAGAAGTAAGCAGAATATGATTTGAAAACTCCTTTATTCCTTTGCAAGTGTGGTTTGAGAAACAAGTTCTGCCTTCTTGAATCCCTTTCCTTCAAGCTTCTCTGGCCAATTCACACTATTCTGCTTTAATGTCAAAATTACCACTCTAGTTCCAGCAAGCTCCAGGCATCCTGTGACTACTGCATATTTAGGGCTGTATTCTTTTTCTCCTATTAGTGTCTCCAGGCTTACTCTCATGATACCCAGACTACATCCAAGAAAATGTCATGTCACACTCTCAGCACAATCTATAGCATTCTCTGCATTTTTCTTGCCAAATCGGTATATGGTGCTGATATTACATTTTGAATATCTTTGTGTGGCAAAGCATAGGTTTGGCATAATTCAGCATTCACCAGCTTTCTGTTTCAAGCATTGACGTCATCCTATCTTCTAATAATAATATCTATGCATTCTCTGATGAATTTTCAGTTGTCACTTTGTTATTTTGGAAATTTCTTCTGTGCTAATAAGATAGTATCTTCTTAGTAGCAAACAGATCACATTGATACTCTGCAAGACTATTCTCAGTGAAGCTGAGGATAAGAGAGTTAAAGATATCATTTAGTGGCCTTCCTTAAACACATAGAAATATAATATAAGGAAGCAGGGGTACAGCGAGCCCTTTAAAAGCAAGTTGTAAGTTTCCATTTCCAACTGTTTTGTATGCATCATTGTAGCTAAAAATTAATAGCTTCTGTATTCCTGAGTGAACTCATTAGTTGGGCTGTTCACAAACTATTACACTTAAACTCAAAAATTTTCAGATCACCATTTCCTTTCTTCCTTGTCCTCTACACCTTTCAATCAGTATTTGTTTTCTTCATCAGTTATTTCAAGAACTCAAAAAGATGAACCATCAATAACCGAACTTTTCTCAAAATTAATGAATAAAATGGATACTTTGACCAAAGTTATGGACAACAGAGATGGGATTTTCAGAGAACAGAAATATGTTTCCTTCATTAGTATATCAATATCCTTTGCTTGTTTGGCCTTAATTTTGGACTCAAACACTAAGAAAGTTATTTAATGCCATCCTAAGTCCAAGTGTGTCTTTACTAATTTTTAATAGAGGCATATATAAGAAGTTATTAATACAGGATGGCAGCAAAAAGACACTCGGATCTACATCTGATCCCATGTTAAAGCCCAAGAAGTAACTCATGTATCACGGGGCCTTCTCACACTACCTTGTGAGCAGCACTGTCTAGTATGTTTTTATGGACTCCTGTTCACAGACACACATAGTCTGTTTCTTCTTACATCACAGGTACCTTTAATCCTCAGTTTCCAAACATGGTGGGACATAGAACAGGTATACATCAGGAGGAGCTTTCACACAGCTTTCTCTCCTCCACCTGAGCTCTCCCCTTACTTCCTGTTCCTCCCAATTCTGTAACCTCCCATTACTAAGCCAATTACCTCATTAGCACAACAATTGCCACCAACTGTCAGTAACCCCACCAGGAACAGGTTGATTTAATTCAAATAAGCCTGTAGCATCCTTTGTGACCAGGATGCTACAACTACTCTGTCACATAGTTCCCCTCCTTATTTCAAGTGAGACCTTTTCTGGCCTTCCTAGTCTGAGCCCTGCCCTTTTTACAGGTCTGGGGTTCTGTTGGGATTTCTCAGTCTGGCCTGTCAGTCTGGCCTTCCATGGGCTGCTGGTGAGGATCTCCTGCATTCCATCCACAAGAAGTAAACTCAAAGAATGGAGATTTCCCCTTCATGTCCATCTCTGCCTATAGGTCATCACACCAGTTGCATCCTGTGGGCCTTTTCTCTTAAAATTTTCCTCTGGTGTATATCTGCTCTAGTAAGTTGTCCGTCCAGGGCCTCAGTGTCAGGATTCCTCTCCTCCCCTGACTTACCTTGCCCCAGGATCAGGTAAGTTCACCTGCCAAGGCTACTTTATCAGGACCTTTTTCTCCCTCCTTGGTATGTCTTTCATCCTGGGCCTTGTCCCAACTTGCTCCTCCTGGCAGTTGGCCAGACCTGTGCCTTCCTGTGCTGGGTGTCTCTGATCTTTCTCTCTTGGATGGTGACAGGGCACAGTACTGACCACTGGACAGTGCCTCCTCCTGCCCATTCTGAGAATTAACTCTGCCATACCAATGCCTCTTCCTGCAATTGCACTTCGTCACTCTCTGTCTTTCTCTCACTCTGAAGCTCCTCTCTTGCTCCGGGACATGCAGCTTTCTCTTCGTGACTCAGCCTTCCAGCTAGGTAACTAAGTGGTTTTCCCCTCTGGGGTAGAGTTCTCCAAAGTCTTTCTGCTCAAGTAGAATCAGGCATTTCTCATTCCTGCATCCCTGCCTCTGTCAGTCCTGCAGCCTCTCTACACTATTGCCAGCCTCCTGGCTTTGTAGAAGCTCCTGCCTGTTCCCTCACAGGTGAGCTTCTTTCTAATCAAGACCTCTCCACAGAACCTAAATCTCCACATCACCTAATTCATGTCTCTCGGGTCCAGTGTGTGATTTACATGCCATCACATGGATCCACTTCCCCATCCCTCTTCCTCTCAAATCCTCCAGCATGTTATTCTCTCTGAGCTTGTTGTCTAGAATCATTATATAATGCACCTGGAAGACTTCCTTACACAGACCCATTGTTTGGGTCTCCCTCTTTGTCCTCCGCCCTTTTTACATAAGAGGACAGAATCCAGTCAGTTCCTATCATCACGGCAACAATTTTACCATACCCACTCTCTGCCACTTAAAATTTTCCTTCTCCTTCCAATGGCATAATTGCCAGGGCATAAGTATTCTTTTTCCCATGTACACAGTGGATTGTTATTGTCTCCTCGTTTTGTTACCTTGATTAAACTGCAGTGGCATTTCATACATGGTTACATGTGGCTGCTGAATCCACCACACCCCATATCATTCTCCAGCTACTAGGAACTGTCATTATTCTAGGCCTGCCTTTTTTGCCCACCCACCCACAAAACTCCGTGAACCCGCAGTCCATGTATGGGCAGTCTTCCTTTGAATGTCCTTTGCCACCACATTGGTAACAAACCACTAAGCAGGTGCTAAGGATACTCTTTTTTTCCTCTTGCATCCCCTTCCCAGGCTTTGATGAAGGCGGTTCCTCAACCATCCATTCCCCCCTCCCTAGTGTAGGGGAACAGAACTCTTTTCATGGAAAATCTGCTTCCACATACTCCTTTGTTAGTTTTACGTGACCGCTAGTGATTCCAGCTGATGATTTTGGACCTAAATTCTCGTATCCTCAGGGAGGCTCTGCATAAAGTGCTCAAATATAATTGCGCCCCTTATGCATCTGTGTCCTGTCTGTCTGGCCTCAACCACCAGTTGGCCCAGTCAGATAATTTTTGCACAAAAGTCTTGGGATATATCCTGTCATTCCATCTGGCTATTCTGATTTTTGACAGTATTTTTCCGATGATGCCCATCCTGTCCAGAATAGTGGCCTTCAGCATATCATAGTCTTTGGCTTGGTGTTCACTCAGTGCCATAATCACTCTTGAGCCTTGTTGGTCAGATAAGGGGCTAGCCATAGTGCCCAGGCATCATTGTCCCACCCAGCACTGACAGCTACTGTCTCAAAAGTTAGCAAAAAAACCCATCAGGGTGATGCCCTGGGGCCATCTTACGTAGTCAAAGTTCCACTGCCTGATTTCCAGTTCTCTCATTGGAACTCACCAATCTGCAGTAGCTGCTGTTGTACACTGAGACTGCTAATTGATAAACTCCTGCAGTGCCCACAGCTGCTCCACCTGCCAACCCAGAAGTACTTGCCTCTCTGTCTGCTGGGTATTCTACCTCCCTTCTTGTTGTTCAGTTAACCAGTGCAGCATCTAATCCATTGCTCCCCTGCCCTCACAGGGATGACCTCTCAAGCCTCCTTCTCTTCACCAAGAGGATTAAGATCATAAGCAAGTCCCCACATGTCACAGAATCCTTCTCATGCTACCCTGTGAGCAGCACTGCCTGTTGGATTTTGTGGTCTGTTCACAAACACACAGAATTTCTTTTCCACCATTTGTGTCTTTAATCCTCAGTTTCCAAACATGGCAGGACATAGCACAGGTATACAGCATCAGCAGAAGGAGCTTTCACACAGCTTGCTCTCCTTTCCTCTACCCAGCTCACCTTCTGAGTTCCTCTCAATCCGATATCTTCCCATAGTTCAGCCAATCAATTTATTAGCCCTACAGTTGCCACAAGTGTCAGTAATCCCCACCAGTAACAGCTGATTGATTCCAATTAAGCCTACAGTCTTCTCTTTACTGCAGCAACTTCAGTGACCGGGGTGCTACAATTACATGGCAGAACTAACCATGGCTGATGATGATAAAATATTTCTTAGATCTTCTAAAAAGTAATCTCCAGACCTGTTTCCTTCCTGAAACAACAATAATTACAATTAAATACTGTACTCTGAAATAATGAAAACTTTGTATGCAACTCTATAGATTTGCACAAAAAAAGAATGCCTCAGCAAACTTGACTGTATCCTACTGAATTCTTAGCAGAAAAATAATAAATAATATATGGCTACATTTTCATATTCATATTTCAATATCACAGTTCTCTCTGGGACAGAGTTAGAGAACTGGCACAATCACTGACTGAACCCATGGCCATTTGCCCTTTTTTGTTTATGAAAAAGGAAAGCCGCTGGTAGAATACTAACCAAAGATGTCTACAGATAGCAATGTAGCCTTTCAAATAAAATCCTTATGCTGCAACCCTGAGAAAATTTGACTAGTGTGGAATTTCCAGATTTGCGTTTTCCATCTTGTGTCTTGTTGAAGGGATAAATGTGATTTTGAAGCAGACTGATCAAATAAATGAAATAGACAAGCAATAAAAGCTGTGCAGTTATGCTCACTTAAGAGACCTCTAAGCATACCATTAGCTCGCAAAGCAGCAGTGGTCTTCTAAGTAGATGTCACATAGATCATGTTAGTCTCTAGGTAACATAAACCATTGACTCTCCAACTATCCTCACTCATTTTTATATCTTTTACAATGAACTAAGCAAATGATCTGTTTCAGTGGTGCTATTTTTCATTTCCTGCTTTACAGAAATAACTTCATTTATATTACCATTCTGAAAAAAGCTGTAGCAACTTCTGAGGAGATCTGTAATCATTAGACTCTGTTTAGTTTTAATAATCAGATTTGAACTTTCTAGAATTTTTAGAAGTTGAAAGATGCCATTTACTATGAAGCGTATAGGCCAGATCCTCTGTTGGAGTAAGTCAACATAGTTTCACTGAGGTCATGAAATGATCATAACTCTTTGTGTTCTTATCTACTTCTTTAATTCTTACCCCTGAGATTAAGGTCTGAATTTGAACATTTCTGATCCTTGCTAACATATGGGAAATGAATAGATTTCTAACTCTATTGTTTATGAAAAATCTATAAAGCTATACTGATTTACACCTACTGGAGATCTGGCCCATAGACTTCATAGTAAATTACAGTCATCAACTTCTACAAATTCTAAACATTTAACATTTGGTCATGGACAATAAGTAGATTCTGAGAACTTAGGGTCTTCTCATGCATTTTTACATGATAATGTAAATGCGATGGGTCCTCCTTCAAATTGTAACGATAACACTGAAACTGTAAAGTGAATCACCAATTTAAAACAAAGTTATATCTGCAGGAGCAAAAACTAATATAAGTAAAAAAGTATCAAAAATGAATATTAATCCATAATAACAAACAATTTATATTAATGGCACCTACTCACCTCTGATTTATGACATTGGAAGCAAATATATAAAACATTTTTTAAGTGGTTTGGCCAAAAACAGATTTTCAAGAGTGTATTATGTTACAGCATACAGTAATAGCTCTGAAGTTCAAGCCATCAGTCATATCTTTATCTTTATCCATCCTATTTATACAAGAACTAGGTCTGCCCGCTGCCAAGTACACTTCCAAATGGGCAATGACTGTATTGAGAAGGCCTAACTCCTAGATAAATAAGAAATTTTCATTCTTTCCTCCTGCTAATCTTGTGAAGGTTTTGCTTCCTGGGCAGGCTAGGTCAAGAGATTAATTTCAGATTTTTGATACATTTAGTTTTTGACCTCAGGAGCTCTGACAAGTGTAATTATAAAATATACCCTATGGTTAAACTTGGCAGAAATTGATTTTTATTTTTTTTATAATTTTGACCGTTATCAATGTTGATATTTAAACATTTTTAATATTTTACTGAGTTTAATTTTCACAATTGTGCAAAACTATGGATCATAAGCATTTATATTTTATCAATTGTAAATTGTCAGTTGCTAGAAATTAGGGGGGTTGACAGCAGGGGGATCAAACAATAATTATTTAATGACCATAGAGGTTGAGATTCAAAAAAGTAAACTTTATACTCATTAAAACACAAATTTTCCATATCACATCTCAAAATATACAAAGTAAATATCATTAAATAAAAGCAGCATTTTTCTTCCTTTGCTTATTTGTAAATTTCTATTACAGATTGAAATATTTTTCCATTGGTTTCTGTGTGTGTACAGTGAGTTGATATATACCGACATTAAGTGATAAAAATAAAGTTTACTTATGGTGTTTATATGCAGTACTTGTATGTTATTAGCAGACCTACCTTTCTTATTCCCTTATTATGACTTCTTAGTCCAACCATTTCCCTTATTTTTGCCTATTTGATAGGCATACCTATCTGAGCTAAAGAAGCAAGCAGAAAATGGACTCTTTGAGTTATTTACTCTAAAGGAGACTTTGTTCCATAAGCGTTGCTCCTTCCTCTTTTTGCTGAATTACATGTACATATATCATTTTCTTTCTTTTGTTGATTTTGTTGGCACACTCAAGTAAAGAAGTCAGATATTGCAACACTCTTTTCTCTGGAGAAATGCTTTTTGGACCAAATTCTGCATTCCCTACTTGAGGAAACTTCCTACTGAAGTCAGAAGAAGTCTTGCTTGACAAAGGAATGCAGTGTTTGGATCATAGTGACTGGGCAAGACTGCTGAAAATTCCTCTTGGACCCTGTCGATAGGGTAAAGTCCATATGGTAAGTGTATTGCAGCATGCAAAAGAAACTAAAACAAAAAATGTATGGATATAAAAGATTTACACAAAATTTCCAAGTGGTTCATACTCCAACAATAAAGTCTTTCCTTTTTTCTGTGTAAAGAAAACAACATTCGTTTAATCCTTTAACCTAATTATGATTGTTGGTGTTAATATCAAGAAGCAAAAGGGCATTTTATGTAGTTACTGTCTCTTTTTACAAATTAACAATGTATAACTCAATTTAAGATTACTTTTTAGAATGTTTTGAAAGTCATAATTTCAGTAAATTTGAACAGATTAAATTATAGGCAAAGCAGCTAACTGTGCTACAGGTAAAGTTCCCTAACCCTTTCCCTTATAAGACTCTGCTCTTCTTCAAGTGATTGCACACGTCCAGTTCCACCATAGGTGTGCATACAATTCATGCACAGTTGGTGCTTTTCCCTCAACAGTACGAGGGCGGCACGAGTGCTCTCTGCTGCCTTGTGCCACTGTGCACAGTTATAAAGGGTGGAGCCACCCCTAACACATACCCCAGTTCCTTCCTACCATCTGTGATGGTTGTTGGAGATGGTATTAGTTTTAGGCTAGTTTAGAGTTTTTGTATATAGTTTTGGATATAAGATTAAGTTTAGATGAGTAGTTAGTAGCTTGGATTTATTGGTTCCCATTTGGGTACTGATACCAAACTCAGGCCTCATTCTCCCAGCTTCAGGTCCTTCATGCTTGTAGCAAGTCTATCCCAATGAGTGATCTGCACCCCAGCTGCCTGAAGTATCAGGGGAAGGAGCATGTGAGTGACAAATATCACATTCGTAATGAGTTCAAACTCCACTCAAAGAAAGGCAGGACATCCAGATTTAAGTGTCTGCTGATGGAATCTGCACTTCACTCACCATCAAAGAGGTGTTGAAGAAGGTGGCTGTAGCTCTGGATATCCATCCAGAAGAGGGGCAGGAAAAGTAACTAGGCTGGTGGACATTTTGGCCTCGGCTATCCAGGCTGTCAGGGTGCTATAGCAGACCCTGTTTTTCCTGTCTCCAACTATAAATAGGGTAGAGAGCAGCTATTGTGTCCCTTTGCAGAGATTCGAGTGTTTGCCTCATTCATTGAATGTCTTGTATATACGTTATTTTCATGGACTCTGTGTACTGGAAGTAATACTACAAGATGTTATACATGTATATAAAGTTTCAGAAAAGAATTATATTTATATATTGCGTTATTTGATAATTAGTTTCTTATTTCAAAACTACATTGTAATTAATATGCACAGGAGGCATATTTAAGTTTGCACATGCAGACTTAACTTGGCATTGTCTGACTTGAATGCTTAACCGTGCAACCTTAATATATTATTTTAACACAGACCTTTTGATAGTGTATATATTACTGAACTGCATGAAGTAACATGCAGTGGCGTGAATGTCATTAAAGATATGTAACTGGATGAATTGGCAGTGGAAAAGTGGATGGCAGTACTACAAGGTTGACTTGAACAGACAAAAACCTGGGTATTAAATGGTTCCTTTTCTACTCACTATTAAGAAAGATGCAATGATAAATCTAGATTCAAAACTAAAAAAAGTGCATAGTAATCATAAGCTACAAAACAATATGGATTTTTGGAATACTATGGACAATTCTGAACTCTGTGCGTGTGTGAGAGAGAGAGAGATCTTCAGGGCCTTATCTTTTTACTGTGAAGTGTATTTTGTATAGTATATGTTTACAGTGCAATATGAGGGCCTGATGCAATGTCTATAGAAGTGGTTCTGTTGACTTAAATGGATGCTAGATCAAGCTATAAATTGTTAATTATGATTTTATATTAGAAGAGGGTATTACAGAAATTGAGAAAGTACAGAATTTTTCTTAATGTATCTCAACTATGGTCAGAAATAAAGAGAATTAGAAAGGATGTTAGAGATGGGTACAATTTTGTGTTCAGCTTTCTGAGAAAATCGCATGGACAGTGAAATGATGCATTCATACAGTGACTTGCACTGTTGGGTTACAAGGTAGTGCCTGACCAAATACTGAACTCTAATGCTGTCCCTATGCCAGAGCCACCTAAGACTGGGTTATTATTCAACATGTTCCCAAAAGTAAATCAAATATTTCAGTTTCTCCATTGGAATTCAAAGGAAAGCTTCTACACATTTCTAAGGGATTTGCTGATTTGAAAGTCCAGTAGATTGCTTACTTCTGGACAAAAATAGTATAGTTAAGAATGTCAAAATATATCGGTTCAGGAAAATCCATAGGAAGAATTAAAAGATTTGGAGGTGGACTGGTTTCAATTCATCACCTTCGGAATTGTATGGCTCTGGTAGAAAGGCAGCTGCTTTCCTCCTTCCTTTCATCTCAAGAAATATTGCTGTAGCATGAAACCCAGGCTCCAGAAAACCACTGCAAAAGGTGTACCAGTTGGAGTCATGGTTACAATGGATGTGAAGATTTATTGCAACCATTGCTGCCAAATTTTTTAGACCTTTTTAATTATTTAGACTTAAGAAATTCCTACACCTGTATGTTGGGACCATTGTGGGACTCTCAATGATTCCTGATATGTTTAGATTTAATAAACATAGGAATCACCACAGTGGATCAGAGCAGTGGATCATCTAGTTCAGTTCCATATATCTGACCATGGCAACTACCAGATGCTCAGAGGAAGATACAAGGAACCTTATAATGTTCAATAATGGGATAACCTATCCACTGAGTAAGTTTCCTTCTAAACCTTGTCAGTTAGTGTTGGTAGATGCACTGCAGCATGACAGTTTTATATACCTTTATAGAACGTTATTTTTATCTGATCTAATGTAACTGTGGATGTTCTTATCCATATGAAACCCTTCCTGTCCAAGGAGCAAGTATACATGTTTTCCTGCATACTTTAGGGGGCTTCTCTCTTAGATCTCACAATAAATTTACTTTAGAGAGGCAGTATATTGAATATCAGTGATCTCCAACCATGTGTCCTCAGAAAAGATTTCTGGACCAGCAGAAAATGCTTTCCTGAACAAGGAATTTGTTCTTTCTTGTGACAAAGTTGTTGGACGAAGTATTCAAACTACAGTACATCAGAGCCTTTTCATAGCTTAATATAGTCAGCACTTTCATCAAAAACTAGTTCCCTTGTTTTTCGGAGACTCCTTCCAGGCCTCGTTATACCTTTTTATATGTCTGGCTTATCAATGTGCCAGACACCCTCACCCTCAAAGCGATGTCTCCCAATGTCTCCATCAAAAGGATGTGGGCCTTTCTCTGTTGTTTTTCCCCAAAGTTACTCTACAGTGTAGTTACTACTTTAGATATGGAATTTATGTTCCTGTTTACCTCTGGTTTTGTAGTTGTTCTGAGGGTCAAATTACCATTTCTGTTAAGTGTCCAGAGGTTGGCAGTAAAAAGTTCAAATGCTTTGTCCAACTACAGAGTGCATCTCTTTAATAGGGTGAACATATTTCCCAAAGGGAAACTGGGACATGGCTTGGGGCTGACCCGAGGCCTCTGCTCATGAGGGCTGGCCTGAGCCACTCACTCAAGCCGTGCCTGTCCCCCACGCGAGGCGCTCACTCAGGCCCTGCCTGCCCCCTGCAGTCTGGAACCATTCCTGCCCCCCTGCTGGAGAGCTGCCTCCCCACCTGTGCAGAGTGGGTATCGCCACTTGCTCCCCCACACGTTCCTCCCACCACACCCCACCTTTTTGACAAAAGGGATGTTTGATCAAGTTGGCAAGAGCAAATGGAAAAAATGCCCACTTTTGCCAAAAAAGTCGGGACAGGGCATAAAAAAGGGATTGTCCTCCTGGCCAAAATGGGAAATATGGTCACTCTACTCTTTAAGAAAGTCAGGTACCACTTTTAAAGACAATTAAAGACTTCTTTAAAAAGGTGACTGTATTTCTGAAACCTCTTTCCCTCTGTCTGTTAATTTACCTTTCTTTTTATTCCCCTCCCAGAGCATCCTTACTCCGGAGCATGTTGTGAATTTTCTCTGTTTTCTCCCTAACTCTTCCACCCTTAGAATATTTTTCTCAAACCCCACCATACCAGTTAGTGTTTCACTCTTCTACCACTGGGGATTTTTCCTTATCCCAGCTCTCTTGCATTCTCCCCACGTGGCGATCCTTTATCTCCTTTCTCTTGTCCCCTTCCCTTTTTATGGTCCTCCCCTTTTAGGATCCTCTCCCACCCTCCTTCTTAGGGATCCTGTTCCCCCCCTCCTTCCCTGTCTTTTCCCCTCCCCACCCTTTTCTTTGTTTTTCCTTACCATTCTCCCATTCTCCACTTCTTCCTTGCAGATTCTTCCCTCTTTCTGTTCTCCCACCCACCTCTTTAGGGATTCTTTTTTGGCCCTCTTTCTGTACTCTCTCCACCATTGGAGGAGTCTCTTCACCCTCTCCTACATCTCTTCATCTCCACT
Organism: Chelonoidis abingdonii; assembly: GCF_003597395.2. Classification (NCBI taxonomy): domain Eukaryota; kingdom Metazoa; phylum Chordata; order Testudines; family Testudinidae; genus Chelonoidis; species Chelonoidis abingdonii. The sequence goes on along the minus strand of NC_133773.1, from coordinate 57,936,286 downwards.
CCCTTGCCCCCATTTGGAGATTCTCCTTCTGGGTCCTGTACTCTGGAGAAAGTAGAAATAGAGAAGGAGCTGCTTCTCTGAATCTGTCACTAGGAGGCCTTGTTTTGAACAGCTTTCCCATGAATTCCCCATGTAGATAAGCCCTTACTTCAAGCACCCAAGTAGTTCCACTGAAGTCAGTAGGACTATTCAGGGGCTTATTTAGATATCTTAAGTACCTTGCTGAATCAGGGCCTCAAAGTACATTTGCAATTATTGCAGTTGTGAACTTAAATCAAATAATTGTACACACAAATGGCTAAATACCCAAATTATACATGTGATTGCACATACATTTGTGCCTCAACTGGTGGTAGAATCGAATGCAAAACTGTCATTTTTCTGTATGTATTTTGTTTTAATTTTTTTGGCACTGTTCTCTATATCTTGTAAATTTTTGTAAAAATGTCAATTGTAGAATGCATAAGAAAAATTCAGATTGGTTTTAAAATCAAATCTCTCCATAATTTTATTTTATAAAAATTGCATATAAAGCATTAAAGTAGTATTTAAATAAATCTTAATTACTTGTGCAAATGGATTGACTAAGTTTAGGTATGCAATTAGATGACTAATTATGTGGGAAATCCAAGTGCATGCTTAAATAGATGACTGCGCCCTCAGGCTCATCTAGTTGTTCCCATTCACTTATTTAAGCATGTAGTGTTATCTTTGATACAAAACATCTCCCATTACATATTTTTAAAGCTTATGTGAGCATAACCACAGTCAAATAACTCTTTTTCTCCTGTAACAGAAGTTCATCTTTTTGAATATTTAGGCTCCTATCATACAATAGATAGTAGAATGCAGACAGACTATATTATGTTTGCATGGACCCTATTGGAAGTCAATGGGGCTCTACGTTGGTGTAGCGGTCTGCCCACCTACTATCAACTACAGAATCAGTGCCTTTGTTGTCTGGCCTCTGACTGGAACTACAAAAAATAAAAGGTGTACTATGTATGAGTAAGAGCAGAATACAGCTCTAAAACTATTAATCTACAGTTAGTGGCATCTTTTATTATAATTAATGTATTGCTTTCTGTCTTCCTTCCCTATTCTGTAGCAAGGAGTATTTTCTTGTTCTAAGTATGTGATTTTGGTGGTATAATTGAAGGAAGGAGAGGTCAGAAAACATAATCTACTGAGTACAGTTTATTTACAGAGGACCCATTTCCTCAGAATTTTACTCCCACTGAATTAGAAACTTGTCATGTAGGTAAAGGTTACTCACATTGTAGCAAAATTTGCAAAACAGAGTTCTTAGTCACCTCCTGCAGCACTGACTCAGGTGAGAAATCCCACTGTATTCTATGGACGGAGAAAGGGCTGCAAGACTATTCCCCATCTGAGGAAAAAGTTGTAGGCCGAGCACATGAAAAGAAAGACAAAGAAGCTAAAAATAAAAGTTAATGTGAAAAAAGACAAAGTATTTAATTGAAAAGTATAAAATATTAAATTTGGAAAATGTGAACTCTAGGTAATGTTTTAGTGTTCATACAGAAAATAGGAGAAAGGATATAAATTGCAAGTAAGGGGAGAATTCAAAATGAATGGTTGCACTTTTTTACAAGGAAAGATTCAGAAATATGTCAAATCTGCTGGGCACACTTAAACTACAACACAGAGGTTATTAAATAAACACAAGGTAGAGTAACTGAAGGGAAGGGGATGATTTAAACTAGAAAGGTGGTTCTTAACTGGCTGAACAGTATGCATTTATTCTTCCCCAATTGTAACAATATTTAATGAAATTCATCTTCATATCAATTTTGTTATTTTGTGTAATTCCCAAAATACAATAATTACCGAAATTATTCAAAGAGGTTCTAGATAAGGAAGTACCTAATCTTGAGTGGTACCGAGCAGCTGCAACTCTCCTTGAAGTAAGTGGGAGATGCAAGGGCTCAGTATCACTCATGATTAGGCCCATCATGCTTAGGCCAAAACACTGTATATAGGCAGGTTGTTTTTCAGACTGGACCTTCATTGCTGAGTATGCAATTCTGCATATGCAATTTTTCACCTACAATTCATGTAGCACCAGTGTTTTCCTTTAGATATCTAAAGACTTGTCTAAACTTGAAATGCTACAGCGTAACAACTCTACCGCTGTATTGCTTCAGTGTAGACACTGCCTACACCAACAGAAGAGGGTCTTCCATCGGCATAGGTAGTCTACCTCCCCGAGAGGCTGTAACTAGGTCACCAGAAGAATTCTTTCATCAACCTACTGCTGTCTACTTAGGTTGTCTTACTTACATCATACTCAGAGGCGTGAATTTTTCACATCCCTAGGCAACTCAGTCAAGCAGACTTAATTTTCTAGTGTAGACCAAGTCTAATGATCGACACCTACAAATTGGGTTTTAGGCATCTAAATGGTAGTATTTGTGCCCACAGTTATTTGCAGACATAAAATTCCACCTGAACAATGGAGGACAAGTTTAAAAAATATTCCCATAAATTAGTGTTTCTCAATTTATGGGATGCAGCTCATTGAAGAGCCTTGAGCATGGAGATGTCAGATCACACCCCCAACATTTGAGAGAAATCAGAACAATTAGCAAAATTTGATAGATATCAGGACTCAGTGGGAGTAGGGGGAAGAGATGATTGCCCATTTCACCCCTTCTACTGCTACTTCTGATCTCTTCCACTCTTACCCAATCCCTACTGCTTCATTCCCGCACCACCACCCATTTTTCTTCCACTACATTTGGGAAACTGCCACTTCAAGATGTTGTGAAATCAACTGCTTTCACCCCAGAGCTCCAGCTCTGCATTCAGCCTGCTCAGCAGCATTTTGAAGGGTGCTCTTTCCCTGGGGCAGATCATCTCTAACAAGCCCCTGTAGCAGTTCTTTTGTGGCTTGACTTTTAAGATTAATAATATCAAAACAAATGCCTGTTTTCTTAACTAGGTTTTGTTGGATATCACATATTGGATATCTTGTCCATTTGTTTTGTTTAAACAATATATACAGGGTAGTTCATTTAATATATTCTCATATATAGAGTGAAATAAATAGTAAAAAGATGTACATTGTATACTACGTTGATAACAGAGTAAATATAGTAATATGAAACATCTCCTGAAGCCAGGTTAATCAACAGATTGAAACGTTCGATTTTAACTGTTTTCTTAACATTCCAAAGCATTGAAGAAGTGGCAGGAAAACACTGTGGTTATATGGGAGCGAGTGAAACTTCCCTGTACTAATAAAATTGTTAATTATTATGACTGGAACAGGTCAGTTATGATCACCAGAAAAGAGTTTTCAAGTTGATACTTTTGAAGTTTGACTCCTATAGTTTCACTTTTTTGTGGTAAAATAAAATAAATACATAAAAGCATTTCTTTCTCCCTCATGAACATAATTATAGATATGTTTCTGGGAATGTAATGCATTTATACCTGTAACTGTGTGTATATTTATATGGTGAAAATATATGCTTACCCTATATAAAAGAGAAAAAATGCAAATATATACAATATAGTGGGTGAAATTCTGTTCTTAGTTACATGTACAAAATCCAGTTGATTTCAGTTGGATTGTATGGGTATAATAGAGCAGAATTTGACCCAGTGTGTGTATATTGTACGTACAATCCAACCCCTTTTATCCTCAAAACCATTCAGATAAGTAGAGGGTTCGAATAATGCAGAAGTTACTGGGTATGAGATTCATGCTGGGGGACATAACCTAGATTCAGATATGAGGGAGTTTCAGATTAGAGGGATTTGGATGAATATGTTTTTACTGTATTACATTTTTCACTTCAGAATAGCTTACTTTGAGCATTAATATTGAGAAATATTAGAAAATAAATTACTCGCTAATCTTATTACTAGTACATTAAAGGAATGATCTTCTGTCACTAAAGCTCCTGAAGCAGAAAGATGCATATAGAGTTCTTATATGTTCATAGGAAAACATGGGGTTAAAGTGGACTATATTTTAGGCAGTATTCAGTTGACTTGCTGTGTGGGGAGAGACTGAGCAGTCCTGGCTAATGACTTGTAGGTACTGAATCCTCAGGTCTCTCAGGTGGTTTCACTCGATCAGTTTCAGCAGAATGATGAAAAGGTTGAGATAAAATAAACTGACAGTTGCTACTATCGCAGGCAGCAAGCTGTACCCCAGCAGCTGAGACCCTGGGAGCCCTCTTTTTTTAAACAAAGGCTTTCACTGCAGTGAGCAATGAACTCTACACAAAAAGAGAGAGAGAGAGAGAGAGAGAGAGATTGGCAGCTGGTGACCAACAGGAGGAGGGAAAGGAGGGAAACTGGGAAACACAGCAATTGTTGGCTAATTAGAAGCCATTCCCACCTACTTAATACCAACCCATTAAGCAGAAAACACTTTTCATCTTACTCTGACTGCTACACATGACATTATACTCCAATCAATACCCTCCCACTGGCTGCCTCAGTGCCCACAAATGAATACATTGCAGTTCAAGAATGCAGTAATTGAGCTGGGGCAGTGAAACTGCACCTCTCACAGTCAAGATCTTTCTCTGAAGATACTAATGTAGTATTTGTGATGCTCGGATAAATAAATCAAATCTCTATATTGACAGCTGTCAAAAATTGACAAATGGGAAAAGAGTCAGTGATTAATCTATTTTAACCTTTAAATCAAGAAATGAAGCAAGTCTGATTTCCCTCTTATTTTTTTTCAGCTTCAGTAAAACACCTACTTTATTGTACTCAAGTATTGAGCCTTACATTGGGTCTTTTGAACTCTGATCCTAAGTTTTACCTGCAAAATATACACACATATACCAGTACTTAATTGTATACATGTGATATACATCTGAGCGTGCTTTTTTTGGAAGGAGCCCCAGTTTTAAAACTTTGACCCATTAACAGCATTAATGGTAGTTTATTTGTAGGAAGTGTTTAGTCAGGATATTATTTTTCTCATCTTAAACAGAATTATTTGTCTCCTATTTTTCAGAAATATACTTAAAAGTTTACAGTTTGAGCTGAGTGCCACACATAGGATCTGCATGTAGGTTTCAAGCTTAGTCCTTTGCACCCTGAACCAGCTGAAGTTGGGAACATTGTGGAGTAGTGCATACCACACACTACACTTACTTCTTATGTCACTCTTAAGCAACTCTTATCATCAGCCCTGTAGATAACCCTCCTTGGCTAAAGCGTATGTGTTTTGAAAGTGCTGGAAGGGAATCCTACAGCACAGAGGAGACCCTGAAAAAATACCTCTTTCCCTCCTTCCATCCTCCTCCACTCCCTAAAAATACTCTTTGATTCCATAGTGGCCTAAGTATCAGTTCAGGAATACCTGGGCTTCTAGGGCCACGTCTATACGACACACCGTATCGGCGCGTTACAATCGATTGCTCGGGGATCGATATATCGCATCTCATCTAGACGCGATATATCGATCCCTGAGCGCGCTTACATCGATTCCGGAACTCCACCAAAACCAACGGAGTTCCGGAATCGACATGGCGAGCCGCGCACATCGATCCCGCGCAGTGAAGACGGGTGAGTACATCGATTTTAGATAATCGATTTCAGCTATGCTATTCTCGTAGCTGAAATTGCGTATCTAAAATCGATTTTCGCGCTTCGTGTAGACCTGGCCTAGGAATCACAGATTCAAATCACAGCAGGATTAACTTTGCCCATCAGCCTTTTGAGGTCTGTACTCTCTGGACCAATGCTATTTACTAAGTGTGGCTCTCCAAAAGAAACTTTCGAAACTATGATCCTGCCTGCTCTTCCTGGACACAAATAATCTCATACCATTTGTAAGAGTAGAGTTTTTTCTGGTTTTCTTGACCAGACTGTTTCCAGGTTCTCTATGGATTTTTGTACATGGCAGGATACTTGTGTTGTCCAGCTTCCTGTATGATATCTGCTTAGCTGCTGCCCTGTATCCCTAAGTTAACCTGCATTATTTGATTATATATAAGGCCAAATTCTCAGATTCTTTCTCAGTCAAATTCATGTTGTTTCCTGTTGAGTAAAAACTGAATAAAGACCTGGAGATAAGTAATGTGGGATCTGTTAAGATAAAAAAGATTAAGTGACTATCGTGTGAGATCCAGCTGTCAGTGTGTGATTGTGTAGTTAGATTTTTTTCCTTCTCCCAAACCGCAGTTGCCATATTTTTTAAAAATCATGCTGCTTCCAACATGTTTTCAAGCTTGCTATAATTAGTCATGTTAAATATGTCTAAGTCTTTTAGGTTTCAAGTTGTGTTAATAGTAACAAATTAGTGTGTGATAATTTAAATTAAATTCACCATTTGATCTTACTAAGAAAAAAAAAAAGTCTAAACATTTGTCACTGACATTTATTTTATTTCTCTGGCACTTATCCAGAGCTCAAGTTACCTCCCAAAGTTTAAAATACATTTAGAAAATCTAAATTTTTCACTACAGTACTTTGAAGAATTTGTAATTGGAAACCTGCTTAATCAATAAATAGGCATTCTCACAATGACTAAAGACACTTTACTCAATCATATATTTCTCCTCTTCCTAAACCATTTTTCAGGCACTAGTGCCCCTAGCTTATGGAGCCACCAAATCACTATAAATGTCTGTGAGAACAGATGGGTTTTGCAGTGAGGCAGAAGGTTAACAATTCTGCATACAGTTGACTGAAGGAGGAAAGCGAATTCTAGAGTTAAGAGGCCCCAAAGAGAAAACACCCTGCCAGCAGCCCTCTCATTTATATCAAAGGAGGTCCAGCTCATGTCGCTCCACTGATATCCAACTGTGGCAATATGATGTGGAGAGAAAGATGATCTCTCAAGTAACTGGGTCCCAAACCATTCTTGTCTTTACTATGTTAAAACCAGCACTTTGAACTCCACCTGAAAGCTCAATGGAAGACAGGTCCAGCTCTTGGAATATTGCTGTTATATGTTGTCTATGCTGTACACTGCTCAGCAAGTAGGATGCCTCATCCCTCACTAGCTTCAGCCATTGGGTAGTCTGAATAGGCAGCCTCGTGAAGAGCACGTTACTGTAGTCTAGTCTTGAGGTGACAAAAGTAAAAATGGTGTTAGCATGGTCTGCATTGGAAAGAAAAGGTCACACCTTTCTAGTCAAGTGTAGATGGCAAAATGTTTTAAGTAATTGCAACCATCTATCCAGCCACCTCCTACTGCGATGTTCTGAGGGTTGCTTTGATAAACATTAATAATGGTCTTGACAAAACATGTGGATGCTGGCCTCAACATAATGGTGAAAATGAAGGAATAGAATTTTCTGATAGAGAAAACTAAAATGAACTAAATCACAGCAGATGCAAAAATCTAAGCTATTTAAAGGTTCAATATAGTATTTAAAAGTTCAATGGGGGGAGTGGGGGCTGAGTTCTTAACATGAAAAATTATATTTGCATAGGATACTCAAAGCCAAATTAAAGTTTCTACCTAGGAATGCTCTCCTTAAGAAGTGGTTTTGAAACATTTCTTTCTGAAGAACCATAAGATTTTGAATGGTTCATTTTAACACAGGCTTATGAATTCAGTCTTACTTTGACTTGATGCCAGTGCAGTCTTCCATTAACAGAATCTGAGGCAGACTAGGGGAAATAGGAGGAACAACTGGCAGTTTTACCAATTCTGAGTGCCAAAGCCTGTGGGGTTAATTTGAAGATACCCTGAATCACATCCAGGCAACATCATTTCTACTCTTTTCCATCACCCTGGAATATGATGGCCTAGAGTGAAACATATAAACATGAAGAGAGGAATTTTGTGATATGATGTAAAAATATCTATATAAGCTGGCCTTCCTAAGAAGAATTAACTAGTGTGAAATATTTTTGTTACTTACTATTTTATAGCACGCAAAAGTGTGGCAGGCACCACACAGAAGCAAAAGCAAAACATGTTCCAAAGATCTTATCACCTAAATGTAGAGTGGTGTGTGACAGTAGAGAGCAATCAAGGAGGAAGGTTGAGGATTATAGCCATACAGTGTAAAACTGCTGAGTTTAGCATCAGAGCAGGTTAGGTTTTATTTCTATATACTGTATGTATAAAAATAAAGGAGTTAAGTGGGTGAATACTCATTCTTGAATATTCAAGGAAGAAGTGAGGTTTCAGGAGGGATTTAAATAAAGAGGCTGGTGGCTTAACAGAACATAAATTTGGCAGAATCACTGTTGTTTCTACCAAAAAGATCAATTGTAAGAATACCTCAGCTGTCCTGAATTAAATTACATATCATGATGTCAAACTGTCTGGAGTGGCTCAAGAGTATGAGTATCAGCCTCAGGGCAGACTGTTAAGAAGCAGGGCACAAACCCCAAACTGATGGTGAGTTCTATACTGAGATTTCACCAACCAAGTGTCACATGTAAACTCCTCATGCACTTTAACAGCCCAACCATGGAGTCACAGACAGTCCACTTGGGTATTCCAGTCTATCTTGCCACCTAGGCAATCTTGTCTTTTTATAGATGCTCCCTTACACCAAAAATCACAATATTCAGGTCACTGCCAGTCCCAAAGGACCAGTCACTTACCTCAGGTCGACTGATGGATGGATCCTTTCTTGAGAAAGAGGATTCTTTTTCTCCTTAAGTGAATATTTTACTGTCTTATGATGATGCTATCCACCAATCCAGAAGCAACCACCATTTGTTACTGTTTTTGCCTATTGTGCTTGAAATTATATATTTTTGTCAGTTATTAACCACCTTTTGCTTGAGATTTGGATTAGTTCTCCTGGAGTATCTGCAGCAGCACTTCAATCTTCAGTGCTTCTCCAGCCATCAAAATTCTCAACCAGTTGTCTCTGAGGATGTGGCAGTGGTGGTCCTACCCAGCACTGAATCGTCTGTTTGGTGGGTGGTTACAGCATGAGCAATAAAATTTAGATAAAGAAAAAAAATCTTTTTTCCTGACCTTGTAAGTTCTGTGTAATGTATGGTGAACTTCATAGTCTAGATATTAAGGAACCTGTTGCATTTTATTTAGGCTAGATTGAGATTTTTTTGTCAGCCTCTGTGGATAAAACAAAGGTTTAAGAGTTTCTATGGTGATCATTACCTGATAGATTGAAAGACTGTGTCCTCCAGTGCCCTACAAAGAGGTGAAAAAAGTTCCCCTCCACACCCTTCAATGGCTATTCAGTGATGTTCTAACACCAACCTGATATATGCACAGTTGATGCATGTAGGGCTGCTAGTCAAGCTGGTTTAAAAAATTCATTTACTATTTTAATGAAAATGTTCATTACAAATTGATTTTTGACAGGAAAAGAAACCACAAAATTTTGGTGGTGAAGGGGTTGATCAGCTACAGTTTTTTTGACACAGTAACTTTTGAAAAGCTCGATTTAAAAAATTGTCAAAAAAATTATTTTTGATTTTTAAAAAATCAACAAATATGTTCAGATTTTTGGATTGGCTCTAGCTGCTACATAGTCCTTGCTACCTAATTTTTTTCTCTTGTTATCATATTACAAGGTTCATTTTGGACATAGATTTCCTTAAGTGCAGGTTGGAGAACTCTGTCTTCTTATATTCACTGTCACTTGCCTCTCTGCTTCCCTTTCCTTTTGTGGTATGGAATCTTGTGCTTGGGATGGAAGAAAATGGGACGTACAACAAGATAAAATCATGCATTGGCAGATGTGTATTTTGTAATTCTTCCTTTTCTCCTATCCTATCTGGCTCCATTCAGATTCTCTAATACTTGTTTTGCAATATGCATCTATGTATCTTTAACTCTGCTGAGATTTTGTTGGGCTTTAGGGGAGGAGTCTGATTATAACTCTGATATAACTCCTGCTGCCTGATAGTGGAGCTATAATGCACGCTATAAGGAATCTTGCCTTGTAAGGTGGAAGGAAGGGAAGAACTGTTACTAAACACAATTACCAAAATGTAAAAGAAAAAAAAAAAGAGGGTTGGTCCCTTCATGGCCCACCCGTTTTTTAGGGAACAATAACAATTGTATATGAAATCCTAATAACTGAAAAATTGGGCCTAGAATGTTAATCTAAGGGTATGTCTTCATGATCCAGCAGGGATCTATTTATCGCGTCTAGTCTAGTCTAGAAGTGATAAATTGACCCCTGAGCGCTCTCCTGTCAACTCCTGTACTCCACCGCCGCGAGAGGCGCAGGCAGAGTTGACGGGGGAGCAGCAGCGGTCAACTCACCGCAGTGAAGACACTACGGTAAGTCAATCTAAGTACATGACTTCAGTGACGTTGTTCACGTCACTAAAGTTGCGTAACTTAGATTGATCCCCCCACCAGTGTAGACCAGGACTAAGTAAATCATAAAACAGTACTGGCCGTTACCTGTATATTCAGTATAGTTGAATACTTTTTAAAGGGGAAGATAGTTGCATTTCAAAATCTGTACTACTAATAAAAATTGCCATGAAGAATAAAATCTAGTTCGACAGAAAAATATCTCCTAATTAAATGAGTAATTTTTTCCTTGAAAACTGAAATAATGAGACACTCAACAGGATTATTCTAACAGGTGTCATGTCTTTCTTTAGTCTACTTTTTGTGTAATTTAAATGGGAAAATAGCTTAGGATTCTCTGCAGCTTAGTACAGCTCTCCCACCTAATTTTAAAAACATCAGAATTCTACTATCTGGATGTTTTATTGCACAGCAGTGTAGGGTACCAGAATGTGAAATGGCATGGAAAAGTAGGTAGAAAATTGATCAAAATGTGAGGAATTATGTCAACAAAAAAGTTTAAACCTATTAATAAATGCAATACTAGGAACCTTTAAAGGCAGTCTTATCTTGTTTAACTGACATTTACAGGGCTGCTAACTCACATTTGAAAATCATCTCTGCAGCGTTACATCAAGAATAGTTTTTAAGGATAAATTATGTCTTAAAAAGTTCACCAGTGTACAGTATTATTAGATATACTCAAGCTTTTTTTCTCAACATTGGGGATGCCTGCCATTTAGATCCATTTTTTTATATATATTTAGGGCTCGACTCGGTTTTATTGAAGTCAGTGTGAGCTTTCCCATTGACTCCAGTGGGAGGAGGATGCTGCCCTTATTTTGGGCAGTGCAAAGAAAATCCCATTCTTTATTTATGTTTGTGCTCCTGTAGTGCTCCAAGACAATAATTACATACAGGGTGTTGTTTCATAACCATGTCCCTTTTGTAACATTTCCCAAATTACCCTGCTTTTGAACATTTATGGTCATTTCTTTTAGCAAGTGGAGTTCTAAGGCCAAATTTAACACTGGTGTAAGCAGGCTGAGGTGAGATTGAAGTGACTAGGAATTGTGCCCACTTCCTCCACAATTGAATTTAGCCTCTAGAGAGTGCAACTTGATCCCTCTTAATCATACAATAATTTTCTGTGACAAAAGCAACTGAGGCTGTGGATGCAGCAACTTGTGCATGAACACAACATCATACAGCAGCAAGCCTCTTATCTTATGCAATAAAGCATTTCATCTTATTTGTACTATTCAGAGATGGAGGTTGCCTGTTTGGTTGCTGAATAGTGTGTCAAGTATTAAATCAGTATTCAGATTTATGCATTCCTTTAGATGCTCAGAAAAGGAGACTCCTTCATCCCTGTGCCTGTGTCTGAAAAATCTGAAGTCAAATTGAGATGCTAGTGCACAGTTTTCATATTTTGCAAATTATTTTCATAGAATATCATTATCAATACAAGTATCCTGCCATGTACAAAAATCCATAGAGAAGCTGGAAATTTGAAGAGTTAGAACTTTGCAATACAAGGTTTTATTTTACATCATGCCTTCTTTATAAATTCCATTTCTTTTCTTTAATGTGAAGGGAGTCTTCAAGAAAATTGCTTATCATTTTGCTTTGATATAAGTGTGTTTTTAAAATGTAGTCTAAATTCAGTGCAGTGGAAATCATGTTCAAGATCTAATAATATGGGTGCATTCAAAAATGACTAGGAAGCTTATGTTACTGAATCTGGTTAAAAACAATGGTTTAATTGGGCAGAAAAATGTAGTTACCAGATGATAAAGATATGAAGTGAAGGGCAAGATGTGCCTTAAAACAAGCATTTTGCTGCCTAAAATTAGGCAAAGTTAATAGGTTAAATTTTGTTTATTGAATAAGAGAACCCAATGTTGATTGATATAGTAATTTCAGCATTTGCTATGGCAAATATTTAGCTCATTATCAGTTTTAATAGCATTTTGCCGAACAAGCCTTTTCTTGACATGCAGAAAATACTATTAAATTTCCCTGCATAGATACATTGTTATGACATGCAATAACTACTTGAATATAAAGGGGATTAATAATTTAAAAGGTGTTAACAAATTAGGGCCATCATTAAAAATAGACTTTGAACCATTTTGTAGAAAAATCAGATTGAGGTAATGCTCTACTCTTATGATAAAGAATTACAGCATTAATTCTGCAAAGTGAACTTATTGCTCCTATTCGTCTCCAAAACCCTGGAGCATTAAAAGACAGGAAGAATGAAATGATCACTGCGTTTTTTCAGGCACAACAGCTCTAATATTTCCATCACAGTTTCACAGCTCAGCTTGCATGGCTGTGCTAGAGGAAAAAGCCCACAAACATCATCCTTTCCTTTGTTTTGCTTTTGCTGGGCTTATGAAATCAGGTCAGATTTTCTCAGACAGTTTGTAATAATATATTGAGAATTTTGCTTGAGCAGCATCTGTGTTCAGTAAAAAGCAAACATTTCTTTTGTCAGCAGCTGTCTTTTTCTTGATTTAAAAATATAATCTGCTTTCTTTTGTTTTTTATTTTTCTCTCTTGAACGATTACAGGTCAGATGCATTTCACTGCTGAACTCTGTTTGGTTTACAAAATATTTTTGTGTTTGTTCTAACTTGATATAAACAGTGAGGAAAATAATAATACTTTTGAAACCTTTCATCATCATTTCATGTCACATCTAAATTGTGCACAAAAACATTTCTATCCTATTTGTGTTACCATAAATATGTTATCCAATATATTAAATAGGGCCTTATTTGTAACTCTGGCTCATATGAGCAATTCCTCCTCATCTGAATAGTTTCTCTGAAATCAAGGTCAAAGGATGGGACCCCTATTCTGTAAGTAATTAACTCTTTCAAACTCATTGGTACCTTCACCAATCAAAGTGTTTAAATCAGTTTTATGAAGTTCAAGCCTTTCTTTTTGCTTCATCCTTGCTTACTGTTTTTCTTCTTTCATACCTATTTTGGAGCAGAAAAAAAATAGTTTCTGGGATTTAAATACTTTACTTCACCTTGGTGAGGAAGATGCAAACAGTTCATTTTTAAAATCTTGTTAAATCTTGTTAAATAAGGATTGTTAAGGCAGATGTATTTTATTTTGGGGTCATTGTGACTTTATATACACTATTTTTTTATCCCTAAAGTTTTTCACTGGATTGGTTCTTCCAGCAATAGCAATGGTGGAATCACTCATTTTAGATAACGTGGTGGCACCTGGAAGTGTTTTTACCATTATGTCACCTAAGTTTGATCTTAGCAGAATTAAAACCATGGGGCCATTTACATCTGCCTGCATTAGCACTTCCACCAATGCTTCTTCTGGAAGAACTACAACAATGGGAAATTTTAGGGGTGGGAATACTCATGTAGACACAGCCAAAAAGAGTAGATCTATTCTGACTTACTAATATACAATAAAACTTTATTTTCATAACTTTTTTCACAATAAGTGAAGTATGAACTGATTTCCAGGGATTAATAATAATCATTGTGGATGGAGACATTGGAGACATTGGAATATATAGACAGAGGGAACAGTTATGCTCTCAGATAAGATATGAAATCTCTTGAAATCTCTCAGATAAAATATGAGAGTTAGTGTGGCGAAGAGATACAGGAAGTCTTTTTCAGAAGGCACTCACACCAACAGTGTTGAGATTATGTGAAGGGAGGAAGACAGGTTCGTGGGAATAGTAAGAGAGAAACAGAGACAGACACTCAGCATAATGCAATAGTCTAGTAAGTACATGATAGCTTAAAATAGCATGGGCCCATTCATTCCATCATGTAAGTCAAAGGGAATTGAGCATACACAGTTGAAACAATAATTGAAGCCAAAAGGTGTCATTTTAAACTGCATCCAAACCTGTGAGATGGGTTGGTGGCATTATCTGGGAGTGAATATAGTTTTACTTCTCTGTATTAAGTGGGAAGGCAGGCAGCAGCATTTGGAAAGCTGGGATTTGAGGTGCCACTGAGAAAACAGTGTTGCCTAGTAGATAGAGAACAGGGGATGGACTGGGTTTATTTCTAGCTTGGCCATACTGACTTCCTGGGTGCCCTTCAGCAAGTCACATCACTGTTTTGTGCCTCAGTTTCCCCTTTGTAAAGCACTTTGAAATCTACTGATGAAAAGCTCAGTATAAGAGATAGGAGTTGTAATTATAAATAGTTGAGGCAAGTAGAAAGGAAAGTATTTAAATATATAGGGGAAATGGTTGCAAATTCCTGATGACTGACATTGACACACTGTAAATGCTGTGTTTACAGTATACTTTACGCATCTTTTCAATATGGATGGAATTTATTTCACTTGCATAAAGCCTGTGTAATCGGGTTTTATATGAGTGAAGGCCATGGAAATTGGAAATGTAAAATTCACTGTTGGCACCTGAGAGCAGGGTTCAAGGCTGTTGCGCAGAAGCCCCCTCCCCCCAAATGGCTGCTACTCCAGTTTATGGCTGGAATAGCAAACGAGCCTCTCCATGCTACATGCACTGAATATGCATCATCATGGCTCCTTTCACCTCTCTCCAGGCCCAACCCCCAATCCTTCCCTTTGCCAGCCTGTGTGTTGCCAGCACAGAGATCCCTTTCACAGTGTGCAGGGAATGCAGAGATCTCTTTCATTGGCATAGAGCAGCTACAGGAGAGATCTTACAGCACCTGTGCCACTGTAAGGTAGACATAGCCTTAGCACTCTTTTTTGCAAATACAGAAATTTTCAAATACAAATACACAAATAAACACAATGTGAATATACTGAGTTGATTCACTCCCTGTTAATGGAACCTGTGCTGCAGGCTTCAGTGGTGCAAAGTCTGTCCCGAGGGAGATCACAGCAGTACACTGTGCCTGCAGCACCCCTCTCTGCCTGGGCCTGAAGGCATCCAAGAGTGCCCCAAACTATGGCTAGAGAGAGTACACGGACGAGTGCCTGGGAAATGCAGTGATTCAGCATATTGCTAAGAAAACCTCAGATGAATGGTTTCTCCCAACTCATATGAGCAGTGCAGGTGCATGTACGTATTTAAGGTACGTGTGTGTGCATGCATTGAATAATGTGTTTCTGCATGTGCTGCTCTCTTCTAGCAGAACCACCACCCCGAGAGAGAGAGAGATCAGTATGTGATCACTATCTCCCTCTCATGAAATGAGTCCTCTCTGCGGCACACATGTGCCTTGTGCCATCAGGAATTATTCAAGTCCCCCATCTGTAGAGTATGCAGCATGTACTTGGTATTCTGATAATGGCATCAAATTTGGTCATTGTGACAAATCCCAGGGAAGAGTTCCAGTACAAGTTATTTCAATGACTAAACAATGGATAAATGGCACACCGACCCTGTTTAAAGGGCAGGCCTGTTGTGATTGACAGTAGTTGAGAGATGAGAATTACTTTTTCTTCTTCAAGTGCTTGCTCATATCCATTCCAAGTAGGTGTGCGCGTGCCGCGTGCACGTTCGTCGGAAGAATTTTCCCCTAGCAACACCCAGCGGGTCAGCAGGCGCCCCCTGGCGTGGCGCCTTTGCGGCACCGTATATATGCCCCTGCCGACCCGGCCGCTCCTCAGTTCCTTCTTACCGCCCGTGTCAGTCGTTGGAACGTGGAGTGTGGCTTCGTTGACCTCCACATCCCTAGCGTATCACCCGTTCTATCTCTAGTTCATTGTTATACTGTAGTTAGTGTTGTTTAGTACTTCTTCATAGTTGTTAGGTATAGTTTCTAAATAGTTTGTATATAGTTTGAGGGCTGAGGTATTTTCTTCCTCGCCCGATCCGGGACCCGGGCTCATGCCTGGCTCTCCCGGCTTCAAGCAGTGCTCGGCCTGTCGTCGGCCGATGCCAACGGGAGACCCCCACGATCGTTGCCTAAGGTGCCTGGGGGAATCCCATCTGACGGACAAGTGCCGAATCTGCAAGTCCTTCAAAGCGAGGACAAAGAAGGAGCGGGACTCCCGTTTGAAACAGCTCCTTATGGAGGCCGCCCTGACCCTGGTGGTCCCGGCACCGACCGCACCGCAGCCCGCACCGAGAAGAACTTCGTCTTCAGCACCGGAGACAAGCGGTACCGCCTCAACACCGCGGCACCACAAGTCTCCAACTCAGAAGCCAGCCCGGCAGCGGGCACGCGCCGGCTTGCGCCCTTAGGACGAAGAAGGCGATAGCTCACTGCAGGTCACGACTCCACGCACCGCAGTCCGAGCCTGGGAAAACTGTGCCGGCAGGCACCGACATCCTGCCCGGCAACTGGTGATACCCCGCACCATCGACTCCAGGCAGGCAAGGAGCCGTCAAGTCCGTGCTTGATAGCTCCCCGGCCACGTTACTAGTTGGTCTGAGCTCACGGTTCCATACTCGCCGGCAAAACCTGTGTGCAAACGGACGAGGGTACGCTGGATCGCGTTGACCTGAGCCTTCCCTCCTCAGCCCCTCGGGCACTGCGGTGTGCTGGTGTCCATCATCTTGGTGAAAGCCCAGCTATGCTCCAGCCACCATGCTCTTGGAGCAACGGACAAGCAACGGTCCTGGTCGAGATCTCCGGCACACGATCCCCGCTCGACTGCCGTCGGTCGCCTTCTTGATCCGGTCTCGCAGTCCGGCACTCGATCCTACTCTCGCGCCAGACCGGTCATTACTACGCGCGATGCACCGTCCAGGATCCGATCAATGACCGACGCTCGACGCGTCGTTACCCTCGCACCGCTTCCGACGACGAAGTCACTATCGTACCGTTCGCTGCACTCGATCCCGTCGACTCCCGGCACCATGGCTGGTCGTGAGGTCCCGCTCCTGAGTCTTTGTACCTGTCAACCCGTCGCAACCTTCGGCCGTTTCTCTCGCACCGCCTGTCAACCCCGCACCACGTCATACAGCCTGTCCGCGCCCCGCCAGCGGCCGTCGAGACACCCTCAGTTCCTCGCGGCAGACAGCGCCGCTCTATGGAGATGTGGACAGGTCTGGAACAGCCCCACACTGGTCCTTCCGAGCCTTGGGGCATACCATCAAGCCCAAGGTTCGATCCCGCCCAAGTCGAGATCTTACATTATCCATCCGTCGGGTACCAGAGGCAAACTACCATGACTCCTCCGTGAGCCGTATTGCCGAGCCCAGGACCCAGAAGACCGCCCCGAGATCGAGCCACCCTTCGTGGAACAGGCAGCCTACGGATGAGCCCCGATCCCGTGCCTCGCCTCCCCCTCCCAGATGAGGCAGTGGCGAGACACTTCGAACCTCGGCCCGCCCCCCATGACCTTCGGGCTACCAGGACCTGCTCCGCAGAGTGGCGTTGACATCAAGCCTCCAGTGCATGAGAGGTTCAGAGGTTGAGGATCCTGTGGTGGACCATTCTCTCGTCTGCGATGCTACCAACGGAATGCCCCTTACCCTTCATCCGTCAATCAATCCAACGGCTAGGATCTATGCATCTCAACCTGATGGCCATTGAGTCGGCTGCTCGCACGCCAGACGCTCTTCGTGCGGAGAGGAATACAGGTACCCTCTAAAGGGTACGACTGCCTGTACACCATTCCTCCTTCCATCCTCTCTGGTCAGTCCAATCCGTGAATGAAGGGAGGCGTCATGGCCAGCAGCCCACCCCAAAAATCGCCGGAGGCTAAAACGTATGGACCTGCAGGGTCCGTAAGGTATAACTTCCGCAGGGGGTCTACAGTTACGTGGTGGCAACCCCAGCCAAGCTACAGCTAGGCTGGTACATGTTCTAAACCTGGCAGTCCATGGAAAAGTTTAGTGACTGATCCCGGTAGACGCCTGTCTGATCAAGAGCCTCTTAGAGAGGGGAAAAATCTCTCTCTTT
>NC_133773.1:57780784-57914563 GCF_003597395.2 Chelonoidis abingdonii | reverse complement strand
CGCCACGCCAGGGGGCGCCTGCCGACCCGCCGGGTGTTGCTAGGGGAAAATTCTTCCGACGAACGTCCACGCGGTGCGCGCACACCTGCTTGGAATGGATATGAGCAACACATCTCGAAGAACAACAGTTACAAGGTGAGTAATCGTCTTTTCTATTATACCACTGTGTGGTCCTTTGTTCACTTCAGGAAACTTCCCTACTCTGCTATTGCTGGCTAGTGATTTACTATTTCATGAGATTCCTTCACAAATCCCTATGTTAAATCATTTGATACCATATAATTTGCATATTGTTTCTTTTTTTAGCTAACACTGTTCAAAATTGAGAAGGGTTTTTCAGTTAAAAAATTAGATTTTTGTATATTGCTATACCATACATTTCCAGTTTGCCACAGGGTTGTGTACATTTTTATTCTGAAATTAGATATCAGTATTTAAAAAGTCAAATACGTTTTGTACAAATTCTATCATTTTACATTGTTTTCTGCCTCTACTCAATAGTGAAGGATTGTGTACAGAGAAATGAAGCATTTAACATAAATGCAAAAACATTTTTATTATGATTTCAATTAATATTGAAGTTATTTAAGTATTTTTCCATATTTATTTGCCTCTATAGGTAGCAAGTATTTAAAAGCTCTGAAATTCACACTATTTGGAAAATGAAAAAACAACATACTAATTGTACTTTAAAGTTAAAAATATATAGAATTCAATATTTTCCAAACACTACCTGAAATCATTTCAATTCTTTGATTGTATGTTTTGTCCTGTAGAATGTTGGTAGTTGGTTTAGAATCTGACATAATAAATATGACAGAGTCAAATATGAGAATTTTTATAAAGAGAGATAAGTGATGCTAGCCTGAAGGTTGAACTTAATGTCAAAGAGGGTATTCATGCAAAGTAAAACAGTGTATCTAGTAAACTAGAGAAAGATCATCTTTGGGGGAAAAAATCTCTACAGATTTTATGCCACTTTTAACCAACAACAAAACAAAAAAGCTCTAGTGGAACCTCAGGATATTATCAGCCTGTTTGAACTGAATTTGCTCAGTACATTTTTGTTCTTCAGTGCTGTCTCCAAGCATTCCTTTACTCACTCATAAGACTCAGGGTCTGGCTATCTTATTTCTTTGTAATATTTTTATCATCCGAAGATAAAAAAAGTCAAGTACAAGTGATGTAATGGAAACAAATGATACCTGTGTCTGAACATGAGCAAAAAAGGGTTCTTGTATACATTGAATCACTGCATTTATTCTGTCATAAAAATGATGCAGTTTTTAAAAATTATTGGTGATTTTTTTTTATGGTTAGCAAACTGCAGCTAGGCTCAGAACTTACGTTCAGTAGCCATCTCAGAAATAACATTTCTCAGGATAGCTGAAGTTGAGCGTGTTGGGGGTATGATACATTCAGACTCCGTGGGAGAGGATGAAGGCTGTATCACTCTTGAGTAGCCCCTGGAGGTTAGCTTAGAGCAGCAGTACAGCTTTGGAGGAAGCTGTCAGCCCTCTGGGCTACAGGGATATGCTGTTTTTAATAAGTATATTGCACAAGACAGTATCTATGAATTGGAGTGCGTTTTCTCATAAAAAGGTATTTTGAAATATAGTGATTAATAAGTTCTAATGCCAGATAGTTCATTTCTAAGGTGCATCCTGTGTTCAGAATTACCAAACAGTCTTAGTGTATGGCTTTATTCAGATGACCAAAGCCTAAACAAATTAAATTCTACAGATGGGCAGTTTGGCTCAGTTCCTTTTTCCCTATTCTCAATCCCAATTCCCTTGCATTGCCAGTCATGCAGAGGTTGGGGAGATGGAGTTAAATTCATCCCAGTCAACTATGTGTTAATAGTGTGTGTTCTTTCTAGCTAAATACTGTTTAATCTCAATAGTTAGTGTAATGTTTCTAGAACAAAATTTAGCAGGGAGTGTACATATGAACATTCATCTTCCATACCTCAGAAAGAATAAAGATGCACATTGAAAAATTGCTTTTCTGAATAGATGGTCTGTATGTGCAGCAGTCTGTGAGGTCATTGTAGATGACTTCCACTTTCAGTTCTCATTTTAGTGTCGGTGATGGTGACAAAAAGAAAACAACATCTTGTATATCTCACAGTCTTTACATTTCTGCTGCTTCTCCTCTCAGTCAATTAGCCACTGAAAGGATTAGGCCTTTTTACTTGTCACGTAAGTAAACACGTCAGGAAGTTATCCGATAAATACAATAGCACACTGTACTACTTCCTATGAATGTAAGCAAAACTCAGTTACTTGCTGCCTTTGATCGAACAATCTAAATCATATAATACTTAAACTTAAGATGAGGTGAATAAGAGTACTTTTCTATTTCATAGCTTTTATGAGTTGTAAAATTTTATAAGTCTGAGATCCATAGCCATGACTCTGAAGTGTGTATTGGATTTGTATGGTTGTAATTAAATAAACCTGTTGAACTTGCTGAATGTCACTCATGAACTGATCTACGAGACCATGAGATTTCCTAAAATTGTGTTTTTACAAGTATACATGTTTTGCCAAAAATGGAGAATGAGGTTCTAGTTGTTTTAGAGTTGTTCTGAGTGGAGATTACACAGAGGTATATGGGATTGATGAACAGAGATCAGAGAGACCAGAACATGAATGAGGGCAGGAGGGGAGGAATTAGGAGATCAAAGACTCTAGAGGAGATGAAGAGAAACAAAGGCATTGTCTTTACTGCCAAAAAATGTAAGTTTTCACAGTGAGGTAACTAATGCATGTGTTAACTTCCTCTCTGTAAGATCCAAACTATTTGAGCAATGAAGATGTATCCTGAGAGTGACTGAGAGGAATATGGAGAAGTAGTTCCAGTATTGCCAAAAGCAAACATTCAAAAATCTTGAGTCAGGGCCCAAAAATCATGAGATTGTCTGTTAAAAACCATGTTCTTTTAAAAAAGAAATTAATTTGAATTCTTTTCATTTGCCGCCACATTTTTAAAAATCTTATCCTTTTGGGTGCACTTGGGTCACATTTCCAACTTTTTGCTGTGACCGTGAGGGATAAAAGTTGTTTTTTTCTAATGCAAGCTAAGATTCTCACATAGTCTCATGAGTCCAGGAGCTGGGGCTTGAAGATAAATGCCAAATATTGTGAGATTTATGAAAAAAGTTTTGAGGGTTTGCAACAGTCAGAGAAGTCCATGCATAGCAATATGGTCCAGGTGAGAAGGCACTGAGGAGTGTGCAGCAGAAGACCTGAATTCTAGTCTTGCCTCTGCCACTGACTTGCTGTGTGATTTTGGGCAAGTCACTTCAACTCTCCATGCCTCTGCTTTCCCACCTGTTAGATTAAGATAATAACACATTTCTTTGTAAACTGCCTTGATGTCTAAAGATGGA
Source organism: Chelonoidis abingdonii (assembly GCF_003597395.2). NCBI lineage: Eukaryota > Metazoa > Chordata > Testudines > Testudinidae > Chelonoidis > Chelonoidis abingdonii. The sequence continues at coordinate 57,911,169 of NC_133773.1, read as the reverse complement.
AATGCTACAAGAGCTTAGTATGTATTTATTTATATACTTTTTTACCATGAATTACTTAATAGCAGTCCAGAGCTCACTGAAAATTTAAGGGTAAATTTTCTGAATTTGAGTATCTGCAGTTAAGCACTTAAATCCATATGTAGGCATCTAAATGAATGTGACATGATTTTCAGAGATGCCTATCACCCACCGTTGAAATCACACTGATTGTATAGATGTCTAGATATGGATTTAAATGCCCAAATGTAAGCACCAAGTTAAAAAATGTTGGCATCAAGTTATAAATTTAAACTCCCAAATAATGTCTGTCCTAGTCATAGATTTGAAGAACTTTGACCAGTTCTGTCTCTTGTTGCCAGTGGACAACATTTTGTACCAGGGTATTATGCAAAGAAGAATCTAGGAGGGCAGTGATTTATGTTGGGTAGATGTTTTAGCAGTTTCCTTTTCCAATGATACATAAGTTGCTATAGAAAGAAATTAGTGTTAAAAAAATGCTTTCTAGTAGACTCAGTAATGGTGAAAATTAGATACACAATAGAATTTGTTAAATATGAAACAAAGTTTATACAGTGCTTCAAAGATGTAAATTGCTGTAGTTCTGAGTATGTTACTCTGCTATAAATGTGCACAGAAGCATACCTTTTAAAAGTATGTATTAATCCTCATATTAACATCTGAAAGTGAGCTAAGACAAAACCTTCTTGTCCACAAAGGTCTAGAAGGGTAAAAAGCGATGATAATTAATTAAATTGAAATGATGTATTTTCTGAGCAACAAACTAAATCTACAGTATTTTCTTAAATGTGCAGCAAAAGAATAAAGTTATTAATAGAGTAAACTTTCCTCAAGGATTATGTATTTAACAGTATACCTTATCTAGGGAGTTGATTCTTTGTTTAGTGTAAGTAGCATTGGGATCACAGTAAAGAGAAGGCTAGCCTCCTTTGCGGTCTGCAGAGTAGATTGCCTTAAGAGACATTGAGACCAATAGAAAAAAAAGAAATTACACTGATCCAATAGATATACTGCTGAGAGATTTCTATTATATTCCTAACTCAGACATTGTACCACCATTAAATTCACACTTTCAAGCTCTGGGAATCAGGCCAGCATGACAGAGAAGTTTGGCTAAAATGAATCTACTATATTAGTTTTTGTGAAAATGATTAAGCTCTGTGGGTTCAAGATCAGTACTATTTTTCGAGCAGTTGTTCTTTTGAAGCTAGGCAAATAAACCCTAATACAAGAGAGAAAATGAGAGAGATAGAGATAAAATTGAGTAGCAGAGTAAACAGACTACCTGAATACATGATCTGAACTAGAAAACAACCAAGGTCACTTGTTTGGCATAGTAAAAAGAAAAAAATGCTGCCAGGCAAATATTTTTTTAAAGAAGTGTTTTAAGTAGACTGCCCATCAAATAAGCATAATTATAATCAAAATTCTTACAACGTTCACAAAAAATCCTAAAGGCAATTGGCTGCACTCAAATTAGTAACTCAGATAAATCACCATTAATTAGCTAATATAAGCCAGCAAGTGGTTTTGAGCCCAGAGACATTCCCTGGTTATTTAAATTATGTATATTACACTACACCAAAAATAGATTAAGTGAAAGGAGAACAACAGACACAAGTCTATAAAAAATAAAACCAACCCTGTTTAGGACTAATGCTCAGCTAAAGTCTCCTGCAGCTCCCAGATCCTACCCAAAGGTATACAAGGCAGTTTTGACCTCCTCACCGCCTCACACACACCTCAAATATTATAATCCGTTAATGTTCTGTGCAGATCTTATTTCAACACTGATTATGCATGTGCTGAACAAAGTATGAATTGAAAGCTTACTTGAATATATTTGTTATAAAAAATTTTATGATGACTAGAGGATGGACTGAGCAATAATTGTGTTTTTTTTTAAATATATATAATTGATGATGCAAGGATAGCATCAAAATACTATCACTGTAGTCATAAATACAGGCCAGCATTTTCGTATTTGAGTGGTTGTGGTAGGCACCTAAATAAAACTGGCCTAATTTTCAGAGGCACCCCAGCTCCCACTGACATTCATAGATTCATAGACTCCAGGATTGGAAGGGACCTCGAGAGGTCATCGAGTCCAGTCCCCTGCCCTCATGGGGACCATCCACGATAGACATTTATCTAACCTACTCTTACATATCTCCAGAGATGGAGATTCCACAGCCTCCCTAGGCAGTTTATTCCAATGTTTAACCACCCTGACAGTTAGGAACTTTTTCCTAATGTCCAACCTAAACCTCCCTTGCTGCAGTTTAAGCCCATTGCTTCTTGTTCTATCCTTAGAGGCTAAGATGAACAAGTTTTCTCCCACCTCCTTATGACACCCTCATTCATGAGAGCTACAGGTACTCAGAAGCTTTAAAAGTAAGGTCACTTCTATTTAGTGCCTAAATAGAAATGTATATGCCTAACTTCAGTTTAGAAGTTGGACATTTTAAAATAATTGGGTAAATCTTTGCACAAGAGGGTGGATTTATGAGGGTCACCATTAACATGGTATGCTATCCACAGAAAATGGGGAAATTAACTCAATACTTTCATCACAAGATACTGCTGCCCATAGTGCTCATGTTTGGTAATCACATAAAGTTGGGTATCAGTTATATTCTACTGTGTTTTTTGCTAGCAAGGACAAGCCACTGCCACTGTGTATCAACGACGTCAAGACCAGCATGAGCGTTTGTGTTTGTGTTTATGGCATTTTGGGGGTCTGGGACTGTGGGAAATTGAACAATACTTGAAAGGATAGGAAATCCTTCCAGGGGCTACTGAATGATGTGCAGGTCTGGTAGCAATAGTTACTTCTACTGCAAACTCTTGGTGGTTTTTATAGCAATAAGGTGGGGCAATTCAGTCTATCCATGCTTTGTACATTAGCAGTGCACAGCACAGCTCACTGCAGTATGCTGTTTACAGAGAGCTAAGGCTGCATATCACATCATTCCCACTGCTGTTTCTGTCACAACTCGTATCTGAAGTGCTCTGTGGTACATTACTGTATATTTCTTTGCATACCTTTCTGTGTATTTCCAGTCCATCTCTCTTTTTTTCAATATATGGAAATATGTGATCTGCAGAATTGCTTTGCATGTGCATTGAAACATAGCTTTCTGTAAGTATAATATGCTAGACGTTGGGACAGTATAGAAAAGAGTGAATGTTTAATTTTGCTAAATTCACTGTTGTAACTCATAAATTCTGAAGCCTTTGGGAGTGGTATCTGAGTAAAGTGAGAGTAAAAACTGAGTGCCAGGCTATCTCCACTCCTCCTATGTGCATATTGAGGGCACAAAAGTTGACAACTTTGGCATGGTAAATAAGCACCCCGACTTTCACAATAAGCCAAAAATCAAGCTAATCTCATTTCAAAACAAGGCCAAAACAAGCCAATCCCTAAGAACCCCATCACTCTATATGACTGGATCCCCCCAGCGTGCAGTCTGGGACTGTGGTGGGCCCACTGTGCACCCCTAACTCCCCTACCCCCATTGCCTCTGCTTGCCCCCACCCCAAACCCTTGCTGGGAGCTGATTGAAAAAAAGAAACAGCAAAGAGCTACAACAAGCTACAAGCCAAAAACTAGCCAACAAACAACTCACAAGCCAATTAAGCCAAAAACAAGCCCAATTTCTGCAGGGTTTTTTGCAGGTTTGGCATGACTGGTGGAGGGAACTCTCCCATACAGATCTTGCCTTTCCCACATAGAAGGGGAGTCAGCTGCTTCCAAGCACCTCCCCACAACACTATGCCACATGGAGCTTACCCCATGGATCCAGTGTCTGCACAGGGGAAGGGGATAGAGACTGGGTGGACCAGGGGGGAATAAGGGGGATGGAAGCCATTCACAGACTCTACAGAAAAAATTATACTGGCTTTTTATTCTTTCCCATTGATTCCGTCCCCCTTCCCAACCCACCATTCTAAGGCTGCCTGGACAGCCAGGGTATTTGCCAAGTTTTAGGACAGCCCTGCACCTTGTTCTTTGCAGAAAGGAGATGCAACTCCACTCTTTTCAATGGAACAGACAGACTATCAGATTTCCTTCCCAAAAGTGCTCTCACTCAGGTTCTACCACATGAGGGGACAGTCTTGGCCTGAGTAGGAGCTCAGAATATGACCTCTTAGTAATATAAAATATTTATAAAGAAAGGAATGATTTATGTGAAGCTAATTACAACGTGTGCACTAAGCTTACGTCACTTGTGTTTTATTTCTAAAATATTTTCTGCATCAAATGTAACTTTCTTTATTACCTTAAAATATTTTTTTCCAATCACGCTATTGAAGTACTCCACAGTTCAGGAACAAAGATACAGACATGTTGCTCAACACATGTAACAGTGCCCTTTGATATCTTTTTTTGACGTTTGTAATAATGCTATGTCTACTGCTGTTCACAAATATTTTATTTATAAAAACTATCCTCCCCCAGGGCTGGTGCACATGATCTACAAGCTGAAGGCTAGCCTGTGAACACCATTCTCTCTAGGAGACTGTGCTTCTGTTTTTAACATCAATGGTTGGGCTGGGAGTTTCAGCACAGTAACTAGCAGTTTGCTCCCAATCTCAGTATATAAAGCAGAAGATCTCTCTTCAAATAGCTGTCCCATACCCTATCTCTGGGGGGAAATGACAGCATTGATCAACTAGATCAATGTCCAGCCCTTCTATGACTGTTCTGTCATGCTCAACTGTGGACAATAGTTGCAGGAAACAACCCTGATGCTGCACATTAGCACAACAGAGAAAAATAATAAAGTTTTAGGGATGAAATTAAAAATGGGCACTCAGGTAAAAAAATAATACAATTTGAAAACTGTCATTTTTCAATAATTCTTGAAGGAAAGCTAACCGACCGTTATTACCTTGAAAATATAAGATTAATTCGATGGTTTTAGATAACCAAATTCAGAGAATTGAGGCAATAATCAAAACCTTTTCATAGCGTTTAAGACAGGTGAAGTTACACCAGGCTTCATACAACCCCAAGTTTGAAGGGTTCTTATGCAGCTTTTTAACTTGAGCCCATCTCTACAGTTTTGTGCTTCTTTGTTACAATAGGACAAAATGTCACAGTCTTCTGTAAATTAATTTTTCAAGGCATAACCAATTGGGGTTACTAGTTAAACACACAAACTACAAAGGAACAAATGTCCTACATGCTATGGTGAAGCCTGTTCCAGCTGCACAGTCCCAATAAAATAAAGCTAGTGTTAATGAGAGCTGAATTTGGCCCAAACATATTTGTTTGTCCATTCTTTGAATTCTTTCAGCCTTTACATTGTGGGAAAATACCGCTGAGATTTTGACATTGCAGATGTTGCCACTAGAATTCAGAATAAAAACTCATTGTCAGCAGCAGCTTATGAGTGAAGTTATTATAATTCAGGGGTGGGCAAACTACGACCTGGGGGCCACATCCAGCCCTCCAGATGTTTTAATCTGGACCTTGAGTTCCTGCTGGGGACTGGGGTCCGGGGCTTGTCCTGATCCATTGCTCCAGCTACAGAGTGGAATCAGGGGCTTGCCCCACTCCGCGCAGCTCCTGGAAGCAGCGGCACATCCCCCCTTCGGCTCCTACACATAGGGGTAGCCAGGGGGCTCCACACACTCCCCCCGCCCCAAGCGCTGCCTCCGCAGTTCCCATTGGCTGAGAACCACAGCAATGGGAGCTGCAGGAGCGTCGCCTGCAAACAGGGCAGTGCGCAGAGCCACCTGGTTGCACCTCTGCTTAGGAGCTGGAGAGTGGACATGCTACTGTTTGTGGGAACTGCTTGAGGTAAGCGCCACCCAGAGCCTGCCCCCGTCCCACCACCCAACCCTCCAATCCCCGTCCCACCTTCTGAACCCCTTGGTCCCAGACTGGAGCACCCTCCTGACCCTCATCCCCAGCCCCACCCCAGAGCCCGCACCCCTAGCTGGAACCCTCACACACACACCCCACACTCCAACCACCTGCCCCATCCCAGAGCCCTCCTGCACACTGAACTCCTCATTTCTGGACCCACCACAGAGCTTGTACCCCCCAGACAGAGCCCTCACCCCCTCCTGCACCCCAACCCCCAATTTCATGAGCATTCATGGTCTGCCATGCTATTTCCATATTCAGATGTGGCCAATCAGGCCAAAATGTTTGCCCACCCCTGCTATAATGTAAGATAGATGGTCTTAGATTATAATAGCATGCAACAAGTTGCTGTAGGCGAGCAGGATATGGAGCATCTGAAGAACTCTGTTTTGCTAACAAATAAAATCTCCTTTAAATAACTTTAGAACACTCAAAAACAGGAAAGTTCGGGGATTTCCACTTTATGCTACCCGCAGACAAGGACAACAATCTTCATTCTGACTAAAAGCAAATGAAAACAATCTCAGACTTTTCAAGATCACAGCCTAGCACACCACATACAAGCATGCAAGCAGACTGCAGCACTTGCAGGAAGATGTGGAGAACAGTGAGATACTATTAGAAATATGCTGAAAGAAATCTTACCTGGACAAGCTAAACTACAAGTGGCAGTGACAGGGGTGTCAAATTCAGAATATAAGTCCAAATTCCATGTTTCATTATGGTCTGTGAGCTGGGGTGTAAATTCAGGAATATGTCCTCTCCATAATGCACAGTGGAATGCCATTGACATCAATGGAAAGTTTGCACAGAGATGAATGGTAGAATATGGTCTTTATGTAGTAACTAAATTATTGTGTCATTCATCGCTCAGTCAGAAAATCTTCTGTCCTTTATGTCCATCACAGTTTCTGCCCTTTGTTTCTTTTCCTTCCCTATTGTGCTTTTTCTGTATCCCACTCCATTACCTTTCTTTGGGAATCTCCTCTATTCTTTTCTCTGCATTTCCTTCCCTGCAAGGACTCTCAAATCCCAATGCTGTGGGCTTTGTTCCTTTTCCACCTGCTAAATTTATCAGCAATTAAATGGTTGCATTTATAAAGATATAACACTGGGATTTAGAGTCAACATGCCAATCAGATTAATGGGGAATTAAGGAGTTCACACCCCTGAGTCACTGTTCCACACCACCTGCTGACTCATGGTAACATCATTGCATCCATTACTGATTGGTCTCTGGAGAAAGCTTTTGGTTCTCTTTGAGGAAACAAGTGGGGAGAAACAATTCAGTGGAACCATATTGGGATTCTTCAGGTATGTATACATAGCAAAGAAAAACCTGCAGCTGGCACATGCCTGCTGAGTCGGGCTTATGGGGCTTGGGCTCAGGGCTGTTTTACTGCTGTGTAGGCTTCAGGGTGTGGAAGTCTACACAGCAATGAGACAGTCCCACAGCCCAAGCCTTGCAAGCCCAACTCAGCTGGCTCAGGCCATCTGTGGGTTTTTCTTTACTGTGTAGGCATACTCTCTGAGCACTTGAGACTGAGCCCTGGTCTAACTATGTGGTTAGGTCCAATTTAGCCGTGTTAGGTCAATTTGATAAGCAATGCGTCTACACAACCAACTCCATTCCATTGACCTAAAGGGCTCTTAAAATCAACTGCTGTACTCCTCCCTGGCAAGGGAAGTAGCACTAAAATCAACCTTGCTGAGTCGAATTTGGGGTTGGGCAGACACAATTCAACGGTACTGGCCTCCAGGAGGTATCCCAGAGTGCTCCAGTGTGACCACTCTGGACAACACTTTCAACTCTGATGCACTAGCCGGTACATGGGAAAAGCCCTGGGAAATTTTGAATTTCAAGCTCAGCAGCACGCGTGACCATGCAGTCCCCACAGAATCGCAAACGAGCTCCAGCATGGACTGAACAGGAGATAGTGGATCTGATTGCTGTATGGGGAGAAGAATCTATGCAGGCTGAACTCCAATCAAAAAGAAGAAATGCTAACATATATGCCAAAATTGCACAGGGCATGGTGGAGAAAGGCTACAGCAGTGCCACGTGAAAGTTAAGAAGCTCAGGCAAGCCTACCAAAAGACAAAGGAGGCAAACTGTCACTCCGGGTCAGAGCCCCATACATGCTGCTTCTATGATCAGCTACATGGCATTCTAGCTGGGGACCCTACCACTACCCTACCACTGTCTGTGGACACCTTTAAGGGGGGGGGGGATCTCATGAAACAGGGAGACGGATTTTGTGGATGAAGACGAGGAGGAGGAGAATGCACAGCAGACAAGCAGAAAATCCATTCTCCTTGGGAGCCAGGACCTTTCCATCACCCTGGAGCCAATACCCTCCCAAGGCGGGATTCCCAACCCTGAAGGCGGAGAAGGCACCTCTGGTGAGTGCACATTTGTAACTACACTACAGGGTTCAAAAGCAATTGTGTTTAATGTATGATTTGCCCTGAAGACTTGGGATGCATTGGTGACCAGTACAGTTACTGGAAAATCTGATAACGTGTCTGGGGATGGAGTGGGAATCCTCCAGGGACATCTCCATGAAGCTTTCCTGGAGGTACTCTGAAAGCTTTTGCAGAAGGTTTCTGGGGGAGGGCTGCCTTATTTGGTCCTCCACGGTAGGCACTTTACCATGCCAAGCCAGTAGCAAGTAGTTTGGGTCATTGCAGCACAATGGCAGCGAATGGTCCTGGGTTTGGTCACATTCAAGCAACATTAGTTATATCTTCTGTGTTAGCCTAGGAGTGTATCATTCATGGTCACCTGTTGAAACAGGGAATGTTTGTAAGGGAACATTGAAAGGACCCCGTTCATGCTGGGCTGTTTGCACTTGGCTAAAAGGGATCATCTCTGAGAATAGCCAAGCGGTTGGGGTAGGGTACGGGTGTGCTACACATCCATGCAAATCGCGCCCTCTTTTAAATGGCACCCAACCAGCATTGTTTGCTATGGGAAAGGAGGGTGCTGCAGTTGAAACCATTTCACATTGTTATGAAGTGGAAGAAACAATCCCGTTATCCTTTGGCTTACCATGTCACCTGGAAACCCATTCTGTTGCTCGTCGAGTTGATGTGTCACATACCAGCAACGTCATATAAAAGGTGAAATGCGACCTGTACCTAAAGACATGTGCTGCCTGCTATGAATTGTTGATTCACCATGAAAGAGTCCCCTTTGTTTCTAGAATGTTCTTCTTAATTTACTCTCCCTTTTTATCCCACCAAGTGCAATGTTTCTATGTCCCCTTCATCCCCGTCCACGGTTATCGGATTAGAGGCAAAAAAAATGCACTCGCAGTGACATGTTTTCTGGGCTCATGCAGTCCTCCGCTCGATAGGGGCAATGTGATGCTGGAGGCTACAGTGACAATGCCAGGAAAGCATACAGTGAGCGCAATGAGCAGAGGCAGGAGCGATGCGAGGCTAATGAGGGAGCAACAGACATGTTCAGGCATCTGGTCGGGCTGCAGGAAGCCAACAAGAGCACAGACTGTCCTGCATCATTGTATAACACCTGCCTTCCTCCCAGGTTTCATATCTCTTCACTCAGACACCAAGAACGTGGCAGGGAGACTCTGGGCACCCCCATCCCTTTGAGAGATGGCCCAATAACAGAAGGCTGTCATTCAACAGTTGATTTTAGTTGGCTACAATAGCAATGCGGCCTGTCCTTCCTTCCTCTCTCCTCTCCACTCTACTGGGCTACTTTGTCCAGTTATCTCACTTTTTTTTAATTTTAAAGAAAAGAATGCATGGTTTCAAAAACAATGTGACTTTATTTCCTTTTGCCGCTGTGATCAAGGGAGGGAGTGGGTTAGCTTACGAAATTAAAATCAACAAAGGGCAAGTTTTAATCAATAGGAAACACACACAAATTGTCACCGTAGCCTAGTCAGTCATGAACTGGTTTTTCAAAGCCTCTCTGATGCACAGCATGCTGACTATGCTCTTCTAATTGCCCTGGTGTCTGGCTGCTCAAAATCGACCACCAGGTGGATTTGTCTTAACCTCCCACCCTGCCATAAATGTCTCACCTTTACTCTCACAATATTTGGAGCACACAGCAACAGCAATAACAATGGGAATATTGGTTGCATGAGATCTAACCTGTCAGCAAACAGCGCCAGCGAGTTCTTAAATGTCCAAGGCACATGCTACACCATTCTGCACTGATCAGCCTATGTTGAATGCCTCCTTACTACTGTCCAGGTGCCTGTATGGCTTCATTGAGCCATGGGAAGCGAGGTCGGTGAGTCTCGAAGATAACTATTGGCATTTCACATCCTCAACATATTTTGTGGTCTGGAAGTAATCTTCTTGCAGCTGTTCAAACAGCCGGAGTTTCAGCTCATGTACCTTCCGGCCATCCCCGCTGATGTCGGTGAACTCCCTGTTGATCCCAATGCTTGCAGCACCATTGAGAAGTACCCCTTGCGGTTTACGTACTGGTTGGCAAGGTGGTCTGGTGCCAAGATAGGGATATGCGTTCCATCTATTGCCCCACCACAGTTAGGGAAACCCATTGCAGCAAAGCCATCCACTATGACCTGCACATTTCACAGAGTCACTACCCTTGCTAGCAGAACGTTAGTGATTGCCCTGGCTACTTGGATCACAGCAGTCCCCACAGTAGATTTGTCCACTCCAAATTGATTCCCGACTGACTGGTAGCAGTCAGACATTGCAAGCTTCCACAGGGCTATTGCCACTCGCTTCTCAACTGTCAGGGCAGTTGTCATCTTGGTATTCCTGTGCTTCAGGGCAGGGGAAAGCAACTCACAAAGTTCCTGGAAAGTGGCTTTACACGTGTGAAAGTTTTGCAGCCACTGGGAGTCATCCCATACCTGCAACACTATGCAGTCCCACCTGTCTGTGCTTTTTTGCCAGGACCAGAATTGGCATTCCACTGTATCAACCTGCTCCACTGCCACCATGATGTCCCAATAGCTGCATCCCTTGCTTTCAGGAACGTCTGTGTCCATGTCCTCCTCACAATTGTCCTCATGCTAGCGGCTCCTAGCCAGATTCTGCACATACTGTAGGATAATGTGCGAGGTGTTTATTATACTCACCACAGCAGCTGGGAGCTGATTGGGCTCCATACTTGCCATGCTATGGTGTCTGCATGGGTAACCCAGGCAAAAAGGTGCAAAATGATTGTCTGCTGTTGCTTTCATGGAGGGAGGGAGGGGAGACTGACATGTACCCGTGACAATATTTTTGCCCCATCAGGCATTGAGAGCTTAACCCAGAACTCCAGTGGACGGCAGGGACTCTGCGATAGCTACCTAAAGTGCACTGCTCTGTGAGTCGATGCTAGCCATGGTATTGAGGACACACTCCACCGACTTAATGTGCTTAGTGAGGACACACACAATCGACTGTATAAAATCAATTTCTAAAGATTGATCTTATAAAATTGACCTAATTTCGTAGTGTAGACATACCCTGAGAATGAGTTTTGAATGCAGCAAAAAATAAATATCTTGTGAAGAAGGAAGGATTTGTATCTTCTCAGAGTTTACCCTACTACCCAGGCAAAAATAAAAGATTTGAAAAAAATCAAATAATTTTTTTTAAATGGGCTTTTTTATTGTATTTATCCTTTCTCCAAACTTTGAACAAAAATACCTTTCTTCTCTCATATTTCAGCTTTCACCCTTGTTTTATCTGATACTCTGATTTCACTAGTTCACTAGCCCCTATTATTTCTGGATATGTAGACAAGACCTAAATTTTCAAAAGGCAAAAAAATTCAAGTAGACGTTTAAAGGTCAAAAAGATGTGACCTTATACTGATATTGCTTTTTACATTGACAAGGGCTTTGTCTAGTGATCTGTGCCATATTTACATTGAAATGTTGTTAAGTAGTATTGCAATGGAATAGCAAACACGTTTTCAAATATCTAGACTTTGATTTTTCTATTGGATTTGTTAGCATAAAGTATGCATACAACAAATGATAAATACTTAGAGCCTGTCTCAAAGCTCATTGAAATCAGTGGCAACTGATTATTGTAATAGCCTTGTCCTTAAGGCGTTTGGTGCCTGGTGCAGCTTTGGGAGAGGGGACTGCAAAGGTGGCTTGCAACTGCCTTTTTGGATTAGTAAGGCTTGGGATGCTGAGCACTGGCCCAGTTGCAAGGAGAGAATTTAGGGCTTCTCTAAGGGTATATGTACACTGCAGTCAGAGGTGTGACTGCAGCACATGTAGACCTACCTGAGCTAGCTTTATTCTAGCTAGCACAAATACCACTGGCAGTGATTCTGTGCCTCTGCAGTGATGGTCAGTTGGCAATTACCCTGCTCCTGCTCCTTTTTATTTCTATTTTTTCCATTTTGGGGGGAAATGATAAGCAGTTTTGATATTTCAGGTTTCTTTTCTCCTCCCTGGGTCAGTCTTAACCAGTCTGGTGGTTTAATCCAGCCTGAACCTCTGCTGCAGTGTCTCCCTGCCAATTCCTCTGCTCCTATACAGGCATGGCAGAGCAGCCAAGAAAGCACCAGATCAAATCCAAGTGGTTCTCCATTTGTGAGGCAGCCTTCCTGGGTGCGGCAGATGGTGAGTTGTGCCCCAGCCTGTATTCAGCCAGCCAACCCTAATGCTGCCTTGGGGCTCTGAGTCAGACAGGCATGTAGGATCCCCTATCCAGCGAAGCAGCCATGTTTCCAATGTGGAAAAAATGGACCAGGAATCTCAGAGCAGGTCAGGGAAACACTGTATGTGGAGGGTTCCAGCCAACTGACTCGGGGTGAATCCCAAGGGACCTCTAGAGAACAAAGAGGGAAGGCTTGTGAGTCCACGGATCCTCCCCTGACCCCCACCACAAGTCTTCAAGTGAGTCTGAGTGCCCTGGGAAAAGGAGGAGGTGCTCTTAAACAGCCACCCTTCTTCCCAATTCAACCATCAGGTTCTGATCAAAAGTCCCACCTCTAGAAGGAATGAGACCTAGAGGGGAAGGAGTCGGGTACAACTTTCTAGAGGGCTGCAGGCCTTATGGAAAGGAACTTGCAAAAGACCTCACCAAAGCCACAATAGAGCTCTTACATCCACAAAGCATGCAAAAACAGTAGAAAAATCAAAAAAGGGGGAAGAAAAAGCACAGAAAATACAGAGCTACAAGCCCTCTGACTCTTCTTCCTCTTCCCCCTCCATGACTGAGGAAGGCAAACTATCAGCCTCTGAATCCAAACTAGACTGGAAGAAAACACAACAGAGGCTTTTTCCCCCTAAGATGTTTGAGGCCACATGCAGAAAGATTGTATCCACAATTCAAATCCAACCCAAATGGGCTCTTGAGAGCAAGCCTCAGAGTACATTTCTCCCCTCAAAATCCTCCCCTAAAGCTGCAATCCCCCTGCACTCCTTCAATGACATGATCAGGGACAAATAGAACAAGTGTCATAAGAGCAAGTACATTAACAAAAATGACCTCAGGTTCTACAAGATACAGGAGCCAAAGGCCTCTGTCATGGAGGAACCACAGGTAGACGCCACTGTAGCATTGTACTCCCTCCTATGAGCACTAAATACCCTCAGGAGGGAATACAGACCTGCCTTTCAACAGAGATGCTCCCTTTAAGCCCTCACCCTCACAGAGGCAACAGCGAAGGGGCAACAGATTTTCCAAAGGAAAGTCATGGAGCTCAGGTTCAGGGGAAAGCCCAGAGGGAGATCTGCCTCCACACCTGCTGGCCAAAGACAGTTTAGACAAAGATCACATAGGCCTCCACTCAGACCTGAAGTTAGGAGGTGGACTTTCCCGTTTCCCAGAGGACGGGTTCACATCAGCCATGGACAAATGGATGAGGAAGCTAATGAGGCAGAAATGGTCCCTTAATATACTCCATCCATTCTTTAGCCAGTCTCCCATCTCCAATGATCCCATAAAGTGCAATCTGATCCAGAACAAAATATCTCATCATCTGAATATTGGAGTGATAAAGAGCTCTCCCTCAGAAGAAAGATTCTCAAGCTCTGAAGAGCAGTACCTCCCATTGCTTGAGCCAGAGCATTATGTATGATATTTACCTCATGCTTTTCTTGCAACTCGGAGTGTTTTTTCTCTGTTTTTGTATACAGTTATACTTAGTGGTAGTACCCTTAGTGTTAGATTCATTAGTTTGATCATTTGTTTTTGCCTGGTATAATGCCTGTCCCTCATGTAGGGTAGTCATTTCCAATAGTGATCCCCATACTTGCTACTTATTCTGCTTGGGGGAGAGGGGCATATTAAGAGGAAGTGTCCCATTTTCAAATCCTTCAAAAAGATGATGCAGGTGGCTAGAGACTTATGCCTGAGGCAGCATCTGATGCTGCAACTCATGAGACGTGCTTTGGTACTGAGGTCAGATCACCTGGCTAATCAGACACCTTCAGTGCCACAGTGAGACTAACTCTTCTCCAAGAAGCAGAAACTGCTCTCTATCCTCTGAGAAACAGGACTCATAAAACTGACCATAGTCACTCTAATGCTTGGGGAGATTCATCATCCTCTTTTAAGGCTATGTCTACACTACAAAGACAAGTTGGCCTATGTTTGGTCAACATACAGCCACTGCGTTAATTACTGCGGTGACTGATGTCCACATTACCCTCCTTCTGTCAGTGGTGTACATCCTCACCAGAAGCTCTTCCATTGACTGAAGAGGGGCAATGGAGGGAGCTGAGAGCCAGAGCTTTCAGCTCCACCAGGAATCCAGCTGTCCCCTGGGGCTTCTCACCTCTGGCAAGGAGATCCATACTGGGAGTCTGGTCGGCTGATATACTCCTGGTAGAGAGCAAGGAACCAGAACCCCAGGGGGCAGGAGGTCTCCCAGTGAGGAGCCAAGATAGCAGCCCAAGCCAGAAGCCTGCGTGGCAGTCCAGCTTGGAGCAGAGACCAGGCAGCAACCTGTAAGCCAGCTTTCTTGTCAATTTCATGGCTTCATTGACAAGAATGACAGCCAACAGCTGATGTAAGGAACACAGTGTCTATACAGGCACTGTGTTACCCTAACTACACTGACACAAGCCCTAGGCCTCTCATTGAGGTGGTTTTGTTATGGCAGCATAGCAGAGGAGTTACATCAACAGAAGGAGCATTTCAGTGTGTATACCTCCACTGTTTTGTTGACAAAAGCTAACTTTTGTTGACAAAACTGTGTAGCGTAGACAAGGTCTAGGAGGAGTGCTGGCTGGTATCAGGATTCCTCAAATACTCAGGATAAAGTAGGGCTGTCTACCTGTTCTCTGGTACCAAGATAAGATCATTGAGGCACCATACCATCAACTCCAGTATGGTCAGTGGGACAGCCATTGAGTCCAGTACTGACAAGATTGGTCTCATCATTGACCATCTCAACACTACAGGCTTTTCAAGCAGCTACAGATGTACTCTGCTTCACTGTTCTGGATTCACCTGTGATACTGGAGTCCTCATCTGTGGTAAGGTCTTCTGTGATCCGTGGAACATCTGGGTTGATTGTCTCACAATATGGGCTGCTGCAGGCATTATCTCTGGCACCACTTAAAAATCAGGCTGTAGAGAAAAAAAACCTCTCTCTGTGTCAGTACTGATCCATTGCTGGTGCCAAATGCATCTTCAGCCCCAGAGACCATATTGGCTTCTACAGATCTGGGACAAGACAGAGCTATGAATGTGGTACCATCCTCTATTTTGTATTAACATCTATTCCACAACTGTTAGTGGTACTTCTATGACACTGCCTGTCCTCCAAGACACCTACTGGTTTGCCTTCTTTAGTATCAATGTGGCCCACATACTGGGCTTCTAATGAATCAGGACATATGATAAGTCCTCTAGGGATGGCTCCTCCATTCTTTTCAGATTGTTTGGAGGGTTCCTCCTATTCAAGTTCAGAATATCTTCCACTTCTCCTTCTTCATCCAGACATCAAGCTCAAAAGTCCTTGTGACCTTAGAGGATCACCATTGGTACTGGAATTGGTACCTGTCTCACAGTACAGATAGGTTTGTGGCCCACTTCCTACTGGCCATAGATGCTATATCTGTTTCCTCAGTGGCATTCATGGTGCCCTGGGGATGTCCCTCAATCTCCAAGGATGTGATTCCCAGCTCATTCCAGGGCGCAGTCACCAAACCCTCCTGCTATCTCACCTCCTCACCCAACTAGGCTAGAGATGCATAGTGAAGTTGCTTCCTCTTAGCTGATTCAATCTGAGCCTTTATTGCAGGAGCAAGCAGGATCTCAGCAGATCACAGTGGCCTCATTTCCCTCTTTATCTTCTTCACCGCATTCATTGCAAAGACTTCGTGGCATTCCCAGCTTCCTTACCACAAACAGCGAAGCACATTAACAAGTGGTATTGTGAGCGATTCACATAAAAGGAGACTTGAACTAAAAGGCAAACTGGCTCAGCAGGCACAGGGTCAACAACTCCAAGTGGTGCTTTAATCAGGAGGTCTTCATCTAGTCATGCAGACATTCAGTCTTCCTCCAGCTGACGTACAGATCGTATGAATGCAAAGAGACCAAATACTTCACCAGGGAGACAGTCTCCAGATCCATGGGAACAGATGGCGTATTACACAGATGGCTTACCCTTCCCACTCCTAGGGAAGGTTGTCCAGAAAGCGAAGTGAGAGCAGGCCACAGTAACACTGATAACTCCCCATTGGTCAAGGAGACCTTGGTTTTCAGATAGAGCTGCAATTGGAGCCTCCACTTCAGCTTCTGTGGAGACTGGATATTCTCTTGCAAGGTCCTTTTCTCCATCCAAATCCAGCACTTCAACTAACAGCCTGGCTATTGAGTGGGAAGCACTAGTATTGCTGGGCCTATGCTCCAAAGTCATCAAGACTTTGCTTTTGTCTCTAGGATAATCCTGATACTAAAATTATATTCCTCTGTCTGATCCAGATTCAGCAGTTGGTGCCAAGGTCATGGTGCCAATTTCAGAAATCTAAGAATTGCAGCCATTTTGGATTTTATCTAAGAAGGCATTGAGAAAGGTCTTCAGCCCAGCTCCGTAGCATGTCAGGTGTCTGCTCTTAATAGAGTTCTGTTTGCAGGATCCACAGGCTTCCTGGCCGAAAACCCCCAAGTAACAAAGGTTTCTTAGAGCAGTCCAGCCAGCTAAGTCAGTGATCAGACCACTTTTCCCAAAATGGGACCTGCCGCTCATGTTGAGAGCCTTGACATCCCTTCAAACCTCTGACTTCAGTGTTGGCATTCTGCCTGTTCATCAAATCTTTCTCTTTCTATGCTAACTTCTTCCATAATCATCCTTACATCTATTCACTGCTCACTACTTCCCAGAAGTCCAGAATTCTAGGATACACCGGGCTGCAGAACAGAAAATTTCCTTCTGATAATTTCTTTTCTGCTAGCAGCATCTCTCACAATTCACCCACCCTAGATGTCTCATGAGCCAAAAGTCAGATCCTAAGTGAACATGCACATTTTGTTCATTACCTCTGGAGTATTTGTTAATATTGTTATACACCTTTGAAATAACTCACCTGTCAGCAAGTGGGAGGAAAGAGGGTGTGGTGTCAAATCTTTGATCTGCCTCCATGAGCTGCAGAGTGCAGGGAGCAGCCCAGATGTCTAGGATTATCAGAGATACTGAGCAGAAAGGAAATTACTGGTAAAAAATTTTCCATATTTAACCATGAGATCCAAATAACTTTGGTTCTTCAATGTGAACATCTTGGCAAAGCTCTCTGGAAGCAGAATTGTGTCAATGAGTCTACTAATAACTTTCTCTTGATCTCTTCAGTCTCCTTGAGTAAGTTTTCCTTATATGTTTGTGGGACTTTTTCCTGGCTTTAGTTCATAGCTTGTAACATAACTGACTAATCCAGATAGGGAGTAAATATGCCCAGGGCTTTGGGACATATTTCTCTTGTGAAGTCAAGCTAAGAAGTAGGCTAGTGCTGTTGCTGGGGGAAAAACTACTAGGGGAATTTATTCTGCTAGCATATATTTTCTGCATACCTGGTTTGTTTAAGCTGTTTTTTCAATTTCTTTTTCTGAAAAATTTTATCTTAGCAGAAAAGTACAAACCTACTTTTAATATGGTTGGTGTATTATATTGCATTTTATTGGTAGATTGAATCCAGGGTAAAAAAAAAATGATCTAAACCTTTAAAGAAAAACTCTTACAGTACAGAAAATCTTCAAATACATCTTTCATTACATCATTCATGTTGCAATACTTTGTCATTTTTGTTACTTATCAAAAATATTTATTGTTTAAACAAGAGTAGTCTCTCAAGTGTCCATCTGCAATCCCCACTTGACATTTCATTGATAGCAGCATTATGTTAAATATGTCACTGAGTAATAAAAGTTAGCACTAGCACTTGTATAACACTTTTCATCTTCAAAACTTAACTGCAAAACAATTTCTATGGAATTATTCTATGGTAAGAGAATATTTTGTCATAATCAAAGGAATGTGACTTCACTGCAGGATCAAGTAGAATGAAGGAGGTTGGGTGGTGAGAGAAAGAGCTCTCATTGAAAAACTATGATAATAATAGCAAGGACAAAACAGCTATTGACACAAGAAATTGCTTTTTGTTTCACAGTTTTGCCCAGAGTCTAACAGTATCATCCGGTTTGAGTTTGCTGTAACCTAATGGTTTATATCCTATCCATATTCTAATTAAGAAAGAGTGAAGCACCAATTCCTCTTCTTTCTGTCACAGAGAATGAATTTAGAAATTTCTTGACCCAGACTCGTGTGGAACCATGAGCAATAAAGCTCGCCATGTTGATAAAAGTTATTGAAATTGATTCAAAGATGGCTCCTTCAGACTTACTACAAATGGGATGGTATGAATTTTTGTTGTCTCAGTACCTGTTTTACTAGTATCTTCAGTCAGTACTGTTATGTGATTAGACCTCTTAATAATAAAGTCTCTCATAATAATTGTAGAACAAAATCTGTTGTTACACCTTGTCAATTTGAACAACTCCATTAAAGTCAATGAAATTAACCCAGATTGCCACAGATGTAACCAGGAGCGGAATCTGGCCCTAAAATTCACTATTTACCAGTTGTGTGACTAAATGGACTACAGTTTCAATCACCTAATTCATTCCCTGTCTCTCTAAGATGATGATCTGATATTTTAAAATCGATGGACTGAGTCACTGTGCTGTAGCTCCACCAGTGCTATCAGAACTCCTCTCTTGCTGCTCTGAGCTAGTCATCTCATTGCAATTAAAACACCAACAAATTAAAATTGCCCCTTGCTTCCCACTCCTCCAAAAAACACAGAAACTTAAAAATACATTCAAACTATCTAATTTCATTATTGTGAAAACAGAGGTCAATGGCAAAAAAAACCTCATCTAGGCAAAAGTGAAGGTTCCCCTTAGGCAAGAGAGATTGTGTTGCTAAAGGGTATCCACAGAGTATGTGAAGTAATGGCCAAGAGCTATTATGAGTGGCGTTTTAGGAATGTCTGTGTGTAGATGTGTATGTTTTATTTCACATCATCCTCACCTTGCTCTGTAAGGATGACTGATAGCCTCACTTTGTGATTTCCTGGCTTTTAAGAGTGTAGTTTTATTTATTTTTTATGACCAGCCTCACACTTGTTAAATGTAATTTTTGTTTCATGTAACATAAAAAAAACCATCAGCAGTGTCTTGTCCCATGAATTAACAAGAATGACTGAACATAAGACAAGAAATCTTTTAAAAACATATGTTCACATTAAATATCTTGACTATCTCAGTAAAGGGGGTCTTACAGGGTCATATTTGATGCAGCACAAGTATACCATTTCTGCTCTTCTGAAATAGTTTTTTCAGGTTTATACTGAGTGTGTATAAAGGCATATTACATAAGAAAGGCTTAGTTTGTACATTAGCATTTTATATCTTGGATTCTTACTAAATCCTTCCTTTTACCAACCTGAGCTGAATAGATCTATATTGATTTCTGCTACATGTGTTTATGGTGTTTATTTTGATATGTCTGGGATTAAAAACAAAATTAACAAGCATAATCAATTGTCTTAATGGTAAAAAAAAAACTGGTGCTTTAGTACCCTTGGTTACATTCTTCTAGGGGGAAAAAGAGAGTGAAGGAGATGTTATAATAAAAGAATCGATTTATTCAATCACTGGGTTTAAAAACATTAGCCCTAGGAAAGAGCCTTCCTCTAAGAGCTTTAGCTGCCCAGTCGCACTTGTGTGGCACAAAATGATTTGCATTTTTAGAGAAATTTCATGTCTTCAGTGAGTCTAGTGAAACATGAATAAATTGCTTTCTCTTCCTCTTTTTCTGACTTTATGAAGCTGAATCCATTAGGGGCTGAGCCGAAGTGTAATGAAATAAAGGCAACAGCTGACATGATGGAAACCCTGGATTAGGTTTCTTACTAGTCCAAGCTCAGCTGTCATGGCCTACATGTCAAGTTAGTGGTCTTCAGGGAGGCTCATGAGTACATGTGGATATTTTTTTTTTAGCTGCTACATTACAACTGGTCTCCAAAGCAGCCAGAAATTAAATAGAGAAGCAAAGATTAAGAATTAGATAGACACACAGGAAGCAGTTCACCAGAGAGAGTTGGAGTCAGGCAATAAACCTTTCCAAGCTTGCTAACTCACTTCTGTCTGCTAGGCAGGCCTGCTTGTGACCCACCTTGCTCCCCTTGTGCATACTGAGTTTACGTGATTGCTTACGATGCATGTAAGAGATACTGCTGTTGATATTACTGAGTACATTGGCCTGGCCTTGCACTAAAGCAGTCCACAGAGTTCAGCACAAGGGAACATCACTCAGCTTGGGAAGAGGACTGCCAGAGGTTAGAATTTTAATTCTTCAGTGTTGTACAGCTTCTGAAGTATTTGTGTTAATTGGTGCCTGATTTGGCATTGGGTAAAATCCAAACTGGACCTAGAAAGAAATGGAAGTAAGATTGCTAGTTTTATTTTTAATAAATGTGTTTGCAAATCAGAGATCAAAATGGGACTTTGCAATTGGGAGACCGGCAAGTTTCAAGATTTGTCTCTGTGAAACATCCATACTTCTGCTGTAACAAGTCTGGCTAGGACACGTTAAAACCTCAAAGCAGGAGCAGACATATTTGAAAGAAGCTTTAATTAAACTTTATTTTGCCTTGTGAGTTTCAGGATGGGCTTAGATTATGGTTTGGTCAGAACATGATGAAGAATGAAACAGACACAGGGTAGATTTTAAAGCAGAAAGCTGCAACTAAGGCTGATCAGAAATTTTCCAACAGTCCATTTTTCCATCAAAAAATGCCAATTCATGAAAATCTAAACTTTCCATAGGAACATGTTGATTATGACAAAATTTTGACAGAAGCCAGACAAAGTTCCAACAGCATCCTGCCTAGTTTCTTGACAGCTCACACCTACCTCTGCCATTCCTCCACAGCCCAAGCTATCCAGCCCCATGACAGCTCACATACCCAGGAACCCTAGGCTCCTCAGCAACTTACCTGGGAGGCAGAGGAGGTAGAAGCAGGATTTTTGAAAGTTTATATTCCACAGGAAATTTTGCATTTCCAGCTTTTTGTTCTGAATCTAACACATTTTTTTCAGAAATGAGAAAATTTTCACAGGGCCAGAAGCTCCAGTTCTTGCCCAGTTCAAAATGCAATTATATTAACTTTAAGGGGGAGTTACCTCCAAAAAACAACATGCTTTATTTGAGTCCAATATTCTCTCAATAGCGCATAATAAATATTCAGAGTTGGTCCCCTTCAACTAATCCCTAGAGTTCAACCCACTTCTGAATCTACTAGCCCTCTCCCAGTAAGGAGGAGGAAGGATATATAAGAGGGATACTTTGGTCTTCAAGACTTAAGGTCTTCTTCAAGCAAATTCTGGCAAATAAAGTTCAGGAATTATCTCCTGGGTCTCATGTTTACCTCTGGAATTGGCCCCCATGAGGCTTTTGCCCTCACTAGTACAAGTTGCAAGGAAATTACAAACCCACTCACAACTCACATCCTTGCTCTTTATTAACCTAAAACCAGGCCTCTAGGATACTGCAAGAAAGGTGAAAAAACTCACCAGAATCCTGTTAATCTTGTCCTGATACACTGTGCCAGTACTGCCCCAAGGGAGAAATCCCTTCCTGGTCCCTAATACTGGTGACCTGGTCAGACATACAGTTTTTTGGAAATAAAGTTCAAACTAGTATTGGACAGGGAGGCTGGGGCAGCAACTGCAGCAGAATGGCTGCTGTGTTCTCTGAAGGTTTCACGTACACCAAAGGGAGGATCCTGCCTCCACTAATCAGTGGTAGTAAATAGAGTTGGAGAAGTCTCTCCTCCTTCCATTTATTTCCAGTCCACCCAGGAACAATTTTTGTGAGACTTCTGGCTGGGAGGAAGGTCCCAGTCCCTTCCTCTTGGGACTGCAGGGGTTTTCTTTCCTCGGCCAGGCTGATCAGACATCTGTCAGAGTAAGACTGTTCTGTATGAGTTCGTATACTGCTGTCCTCACCATAGAATGGGACCGGTGGTAAGCGGGGGGGCATTGATTTTAAATTAAATAAATATGTTTAGTAACCTGCTGGAGGTTTCTAGAGCAAACAATGTGATTTGTATGGCATAATCCAAAGAAACTGTTAATTATTAGAGTAATACATTTTAAATAGCTCGTAATTCTTTTGATACAATTTAACATATGGAAGGCCAGCTCCTCAACTGATGTAGTTCCATTGATTTCAGTACAGCTGCACTATTTTACACCAGATGAGGACATTTTTAGCAAAGCGTTTATTTTTAAATTCTATCGCTTGCTTACATGTTCTTAAAAATCTCTAAAGTACTATAACTTTCTACAGTAGCTCACAAACCACATGCTGACTTCTAATAAACAGAACATCCATTTCCATTTTTCAGTATAATCTTTTTCATGTGAATCTGTTTCTCATAAAAAGATCTAGATTGACTGGTTGGAAGGCTGGAGTCCTCTCTTTTTCCACAGAAAGAGGAAAAAATGGGCTGTGACAATGTAAGCTTTCTCACACTGTCCCACCAACGTACCTCCACCCTGATGTGGAAGAACAGACCCATTAAATCCCAACGCCTAAATAGATAAACCCAAAAATTCTATGTTGTACCAGTAGACTAAACTAAGGACTTACCTATCTTTTTAAAAGTAGATGCTGCAATGTCAGATCTAATTAAGAGCATTGGGTCTTATTTCACTGTCTGGTTGTAAAATCAGCCATGGGAGTCTTTCAGGTGGAAATCTCCTCAAAGTTTCCCATGCAGAGGTTTCTTACCTATTGGTCTGTCTGGATGGTGGAGGATGCAGGGACTGCCCACAAACATGGTTCTTGGTGTCCAGCACTTATCATTATTGTGTGTATGTGTGTGTGTGTGTGTGTTATTTGTATTACCATTGAACCTAGGATCCCAGGTCATAGACCAAGACTCCATTGTGCTAGGCACTGTACAGAGACAGAACAAAACGACAGGCTCTGCCACATGAAATTTACAATCTAAGTGTAAGACAAGAGATAACATAGATGGAGACAGAGGAAGCACAGGGAAACAATGAGATAGTACTGGTGTGCCTGATAAGCAGTGATCTCAGTACACTAGCTGCCTAACAGTTGTTAAGTGTTTTGTAGGCTTTAAGGCAAAGGAGAGTTTTAAGGAGGGATTTGAAGGAGGATAATGAGATAGCTTGCAGATGTTTACAGAAAGCTCCTCCCATACATAAGGGACAGCATGGAAGAAACAGCTCAATCTGTTTAGCTTAACAAAGAGACAATTAAGGGATGACTTGATTACAGTGTGTAAGCATCTACATGGGGAACAAATATTTAATAACAGGCTCATCAATCTAGCAGAGAAAGGTATAACATGATCCAGTGGCTGGAAGTTGAAGCTAGACAAGTCTAGACTGGAAATAAGGGATATATTTTTAACAATGAGAGTAATTAACCATTGAAACAATTTACCAAGGTTGTGGTGGGTTCTCCTGTACTACCACTGGCAATTTTTAAATCAAGATTGCATGTTTTTCTAAAAGATATGCTTTAGGAATAATTTGGGGGAAAGTTCTAGGGCCTGTGTTATACAAGAGGTCAGACTAGATTGTCAGAATGGTCCCTTCAAGTCTTGAAATCTGTGAATCTAGGTGCTTGTTTGAAAATGTAACAAATAGGCAATGAAGGCTGTCATCACTGGAAGAGTTGAGGCAGGTTCTCCTGTACTCCCTATCAGGTTCCTGGCAGCACAGTTCTACTTGTTCCCTGCTGTCAAAACTTTTACAACTAGTAGCTGCCCAGTGCCCCGGTGCTGTGAAGGTGGTAAGTCCATCTTCTATGGAGGAGGAGAGAACTCTATGCATGAATCTTAGAGGAAAAGGTGGGTCACTGCAGAGGATAATTTTCTTGCTCCCAAAGAACTCAAGATACAGGAAAATGGATTCTTCTGTAAAGTTCAATTGTAGGGATTCTGCCTCTGCTTTGAAGGAATCATTGTCTTCTATCTGCTTCTTCCATACCTTCTTAGCCTGAATGGACGCACTCATAGTAATACTCCTTCAAAGATGTAAAGATTACAAAAAAAAATCTCCCTGGCATCCTGTTTTGTAGCAGATACATTGCTAAATTTTTCTTTGCTTCACTGGCTTCGATTTCTGTACCCAGAAGATACTTTTGGCTAAGATCTTGGAAGACAAATTCCCAGGCAGAACGCTAATTTATAGTGTTCTCCAAATACCCAGATGGCAACAGTTTGGCAGCCAGTGGGCAAAGTAGTCACTGTCAATGCTGAAAGGCAGAAGTACATATAATTGTATAGAAGAGTAGGCAGGCCATTAGAAGCTAGCAAACTGCAGGGCCACATTTTAGAAAACAACAATGGAATATTTTTTCCAGAATAGGAAATGCTCAATGAGACTGCACAGAGCACTAGATTAAAAAGCAAAAGAAAGCTAAAATCAAGGACATTTATGTTGTATCAGGACAATCTATCACTACATTTGAAAATCAAGATGGTAATAAAGTACAATTCAACAACAGCAAATGTTAAAAGATTTAGTGATGACTAATGAGATCTTCGTCATCTTGAGACACCTCAGAGGAGCCCTGATTTTCAGAACATGGGTACTCAGCACTTGCTGATAATCAGACACTTTGAAGACATCACACATTGGGCACCCAAAAATTGACCCCAGAAATAGTTAGTAATTTTTGAAAATCTTGGAGTGAAAATAAGCCAGCTCTGTGCCTGCTGGGATTCCCCTTTGCAATGGGGACTCCCCAACCAGATGGTTTAGCCGACTTTCAAACTGCTTTGTGCTGCTGGAAAATGTTGAAAGAATGAAAGAATAGGAAATTCCCAAAGCAACACATCTGAAAAATTTCTTTCTTGACTCCTCTCAAACTTGGGAAGTGGAGTGCAGTAGACTCTAGCCACAGATAAGATGCTATATTCAAATTTTAGGAGAATAATTTGGGTGAAGTGTGAGGAGGTTGAAGATTAGGATAATAACAGTAAACTGTCTGCATCTTTTTTTTTATGAAAGGACCAGTTCCCCCATGAAGAGGACCTTGTAGAAAGCTATCAGTGTTTTTGAGGACCAACGCTTGTTTATGTCACTAATGTTCATTTATATTTGCACAGATCACTAGTGACAGTCCTACCATCCTTTCTCTTTTGTTTTTACCTGATAAGTTCCTTTCTTTGTCTATCTGTAGCCAACAATCCAACCTATATTAAGGAAGAGCCCATTCAGAGTTAAGTATTCAATAGGTGGCTTTTGTGAAGGTATTATCTCACTATATGCTACACTAATGTGTAGTTTTCAGGATCATTACAGGACTGGAAAGATTTCCAGGTTGCCCAAAAGTCTGATGTCTTCCCCAACCATGAAAGAGAGGAACTTGTCTGATGGCTGTTGGATGTATGCATAAGCGAGGAAAGGAAGTTATCAAGTAGGGACAAATGTGTGTACTATTAGGCCTTCCCATCCTAATAAAAAAAATTTGTGCTCTCCTTACAGTTTTTGTGGTCCCAAGAGTGGCTACATTTAACAGAACATAAAGTAAGTTCTGCTTCCAATTCATAAACCTGCCCCAAACTATTAAGCCT
This sequence comes from Chelonoidis abingdonii, assembly GCF_003597395.2. Classification (NCBI taxonomy): domain Eukaryota; kingdom Metazoa; phylum Chordata; order Testudines; family Testudinidae; genus Chelonoidis; species Chelonoidis abingdonii. The sequence continues at coordinate 57,885,177 of NC_133773.1, read as the reverse complement.
TTATTCAAATAAACCTACCTGTTCAGTATACGTGCTGTAATTTGTTTAGGGCTCCCATCGGTGCTCATAAAGACTCATTCATTGCCCCGTATAATACATAATCTCAAAAGAGAACCAAATAAAGCATTTTTATAATCTAAATTAGACAACTTTGTCTAATGAAAGTAGAGGTGTCTCCTTCCTAACTAGGCCGGAATTCCTAAGGGTCTTGTATTTATTTATTTATTTATTTATTTTTACATTTAACAAATTGGCCTAGGAGGATCTGAAAGCTAAGTAACTGAGCTGACTCCATTGTTTCTCTTTTTCTGCCTGCTCACCAAGCCTGAAATATGTGCAGGCAGGTCTACAATTGACTGTATTAAAGTAAATATTCAGCCACAAACGTATTCTAAAATGCAGCTGGGTAAATTTCCATCCCCTTGCTTACCCCACCACGTAATATCTCTGATGTTCAGAATTCAGCTCTATCATAGGTGGCTCTTAAAAATATTTACGCTTAATAAATTCTGTGATTCACTAACCTGGCTCATTTGTATTGTTTCCCCCATGGAAGCTTTTGCCTATGTTAGAATCTAGAGACACTCCATGCTTACGCTGCATGGCGGAACAGTAAGATGCTTTCAGTCTCATGTGATGTTCAGGTTTTAGTGTAAAATAAAATTAAAGCATCCACAAAATGGAAACTACAGATAAAAATCTCTTTTGTGTTAAACAGTGAAAGTATGTGTATGAGATAGAGAGAAAGAGACCCTAATCAGCAAACATTTTTCACTAAAAATGCAATTTGGGGCAAATATTTAGATCAAAACCAGTGATTTATGGTACAACTCCTCCAGTCAACTATATGTTTTTTGAAGATTAAAAACAGTACACTTTAACCAGTTTCATAACTGTGTATTGTTTCACTGGTATGATTAACCTAGTAAAAATTACAAAGCACCAATTTAAAATGGTAAACAAAATTATATGTTTATTTCAAGTATGACAAGTTATTCTCCATTTTGCAGGCATTTATTTTAAATAGCCTTTACCTTCAGTATAAGGGTACACCACTCTTATCAGACTGTTGTATGGTTCTCAGTCACTTCACATAGCTTAAGAGAATGTATAGCATTTTTACATTGTATGATCAACTTTTTGACAATACGGGGCCAGCATAGCTAATGGAATAATAGCCTGAAGGGTCCAGCTAAATGATATATGAATATAATCAACCTTTGTGATGACTATTCAAAAGTAATCCCTTTAGCTTTCAACTGCAACATATATTTCAGCAATGCAAAGCCATATGAGGAAAATCTCTGCAGACTCCACTGGTACAATATGGCCTTCATATCCCTACAGTGTGTTTGCTGCTCACAGTGAGTTTTAAATTTAAGGTAATGGCTACTGTATATTCATGTGAGCATAGAACAATACCTTTGATTTATTGGAGAAACACTACATTAGCTACCAAGGGCCCTATTCAGTAAACTTTGACACAGCCCTTATACACGGTTTACTGCATACCCTGAATAGAATGTGCCTGACAAAAATGCTCTGCATGCCCAAATTATACAAACTCATTAATCTTTATATTCATAAAGACACCAAGTACAATTGCCTCTATTTTAAGTATACCACTCAGAATACAGAGCTAAAAGAGGAGGCCAAATCTGCTTTTAAAAAGAAAGCATTTGGTTACATTTCATTTATTGGAATGGAAAAAATTGGAAATTCTTTTGCAAGTATAGGACACAAGTTCTTTGCTAATTGTGGCATTATTTGGTATAGTATTTTTATTTCTGCCTCACCACGACATTCTACAGCCTATAACTAAGAACAGCTTCATGAACTTTCAAAAGGCAAGTGATTTTTAGATGAGAAGAATGGATCATATCTCACCATTTGGTTTAAGCCAACTTGACGACATACATAGTATAGCCTATCATGGGTAAGTTTTATAAAAAGTTTAATGAAGAGCCTATAATACATATATAGCTGGCAGAAAATGCCATATTTGCTAATACTGAGTCAAATTATACGGAATATGTTGTATCAATTAGAATGCAGTATGTTGCCTTATATTAGTGCTTTGGTAAGTATAACATGCGGCAATGAGGTAAGAACTCAGATAGAAACAACAGGAACATCTGCTGTTTTATATATATATACACACAAACAGCAACACATGTATATGTTGTTTTGCATGTGTGTGTGTATATATGTAGGTAATACAATAACACCATTGTTAATTTTTATTTGATATACTAACTTGAATATTTTAAGGACTTTGTATAAATTAATAGCAAAAGCTGCCACAATGAAAGTAATCTCTATTTATTTCCTTTCCAATATAGTCCAGACTGTGTGTTGCTTTTAGCTTATTTTTTAATTTGGGGTTTGGTTTGGTTTGCTTCTTTACCTATAACCAGAGCTACAAACAAGTCCACTGAAATAAAAATATTTGCATAAAATTTGTTGTAAATAGCACTCCTCCTCCCTCTCCTTCCCCCAAAATGTCTTTTCTTCTTTTTTGTGGGGAGGATTCCTGCATCAGACAATAGGGCTGTTGAGAATTCTCATTTTATTATTAGTTAGTTAATTATCATTAAGTGCCAACTTTCCTGTCCTGCAGAATATACAGTCTAAAAAACAGATGTTATACATTTCATTTTCATTAAAAACTTCTGAGTGCAGGAGTTTGGGTGAACTCTTGTCCTCACTGATGTCAACTGGAGTTTTACCATTGACTTCAATGGGGCCAGAATTTCACACTGTGTCTGTAAAATTCCATGCACACTAATGGTGCCAGACAAATAATGGGCCATATTTTCAAAAGAGCTCAGTTCCCATTTAGACACACAATGAAGTAGCTAAATTCTCAAAAGTGTTCAGCACTTAACAGCTCCCACTGAGGACAAAAGGAGCTGTCGAGAGCTTAGATGCTCTGAAAATTTGTCCCAGTAATTATAATTGCCAATATAGAAGCAATTATAATACATCAGAAACATCTTATCGTACATGCAAGGTCCCTCTTTTCCAGTTTTTTATTTTGTTTACAATTTTCTGGGAATTTATTGGGGTTTTACAAACATTTAAAAATGGATGAAAATCAGTGCAAACAATTAACTTCACAGTTTTCTGGGTAAATAGTGGGATTAATATTGGGGGATGGAAGGATCAAAAAAAGCAACAGGTTACCAAGATGCCATTGCTCCTTCTGGAATGGGAAATCTGATCCAGGGAGTTCCAGCATTTGCCTTTTTAGGACTCAGACATTGACATACACAAACTGACATCCATGCACATGTGTGTATCTTCCAATGCATTGACTTACTTTAACAGACAGCCTTGCATATACACTTAGACTAATTTACTGTTAACATAAAAACATCTACCTAATGTCATGGATTGGATTTGCTTACATAATCAGTATTTTCAGGTACTTAAGTGGTCCAAAATTAGGTGAAAATAGGTACCAAAAAAAACAACAACAACAACAAAAAACAAAAAGCTTTTGTAAAACCCAGGAAATTTTAGGTGAAAATCAGTAAAATCTGAAAACAAAGGGCCTTATGTATATTATGTCTGTCCATCTGTATATCTATCTGTCCATATTTATAAACACACACAAAATGACTGAGAGAGAATGCATGATAGTATGGTTTTATTGGCAAGAGTCTCATTGTTCACAAATGGGAAAGCCATGGCTGAGTTGTGTAGAAGATTATCCCATAGATGTGCCAGTAAAATATTCAGCCCAACCCCCACCATCAGTGTCTCCATATATGTTACATATTTTACAGGAGAAAAAAACTCTTTTGAAAATTATTTTTAGAGGATATTTTAAAATTTTATTGGTGCCAGATTTTTATCCCTCCACCTGTACAGGGGACTGACTGTATAGGCTGTATGGGCTTTCAAGAAAAAAGAAAGTTATCGCTGTAATTCTGATGAATTTTAGAAACATCTAAAAATTATCTAAAATAACTTTTTTCATACTTATAGTGTCACAGTTTAAATATCTAGTATTTCAAGACCAACTAGGGCTAGAAACAATGGCTGTATGTCAGTGGAATTCCTAGCTTTCCAATAATATAGAGCTCCTATTTCTAGCCCTAATGGGTCACAAAATACAGTAGAAGACCTTGAATATGTTACTAGTCCAGAGTTGACTATTTCCCAGTTTAAAGGGATAAGCTGTTGGGAAATATAAATATTTGTGACAGGCTGTTCTGGAGTTTTTTTGGTGGTATTTTGAAGCTTCTCAGAAGTTTAGAATGTTAGAGTGACAGAAATAGCTTTGTCCCATGCATCCGACGAAGTGGGTATTCACCCACGAAATCTCATGCTCCAAAACATCTGTTAGTCTATAAGGTGCCACAGGACTCTTTGCTGCTTTTACAGATCCAGACTAACACGGCTACCCCTCTGATACAGAAATAGCTTAATGAACAAATGCAGGCAAAAGTTTCAAAGGTGTACAAAAATGCAATTTATCACAAAATTCCATCATTTTTCATGTGAGTATTTCCACCACTTTTGTAGGTATCCATGTATGTCAGATAAATAGATACATGTAAATACACCTCTACCTCTATATAATGCTGTCCTCGTGAGCCAAAAAATCTTACTGCGTTATAGGTGAAACCGCATTATATCGAACTTGCTCTGATCCACCGGAGTGCGCAGCCCCGCTCCTCTGGAGCACTGCTTTACTGCATTATATCCAAATTCATGTTATATCAGGTCGCATCATATCAGGGTAGAGGTGTATGTGTGTCTATATATCTATATTTCCACATATATACACATGCAACCACTCTGTTACTAGCTTTACAACATTGTGATTCCATTGAAATCGGTGATGCTGCTGTGCCAACATAAAAATGTCATTGCATGGTGATGTATCAGGCCCTTTATTGGCATCATCCTACAGTGCAGTGTTGTCAGCTGCTTATGGGAGTCAGGACTTCTAAGGCCAAATTCAGAAGTAAGATGTAAGGCCGTGAAGTTAGTCTCCCTTATACCCAGTTAAAATTCCCTTAGGCTTACTTATTCCCAGCCTGCTGCTGAAAGAAGCTGAGTTGATACCTTAGGCCTGGTCTAGCTGAGAATGTTTTAACTGGAATAACTAATTGTCTCAATAATACTGGACAAACCTCCTAAAATAGACATGCAGCCTTGGCACAAAGTGGAGTTTAATCTGGTTTAGTTTAATAGTATAAAATGTTTCATAAATTTAGTTATTTCCATGTTAATTGCATACAGATATGGATACAGTACTAATATGAAGAGATAGTGAGCAAAAGCATATATGTTGAAAGTTTCATTTTATTGAGTCAGAGGTCCTGTTCTGTCTGCTTTTAGTGAATTTGAAACCTGGCACTGATGTGGAGATGGGACCGAATGATTTTTTCTAACCTTCATGATTATAATGCTAAGGAGATGGTGCATTAATGTCTTTGGTTTGGGGAAAAAATTAGTTCTGCATCTCCTGTATTCCATGTCTCCATCTTGTTACAATCTAAGAATTTCTATCCTCTATTACTATATACTGTGCTGTAGGCTGTTCACAGAAGCCTCAGCTTTGCTTAAATGCTACTGTGCGAGTCATATGTTTAAAGCACTAATTCACATTTTTCTTAACAGAGCTTGCTAAAGACACAAGTGGTGTTTTGGAGACCAATGAACTATTTCTGCAGACCCCAGTTCAAGAACCTCTATGGTATAGTATTTGCCCCCATTCTAAACTCTATAGGCCTGTTGCCTAATAATAGTCAATTGATAAGAATTGATAATAATAATAAATATGTTTTATGGGTTTGAATTTAGTTAATAATTAAGATAAGTCAGCTTGATTGAGTTTATTAAGCAATTGTTATTCAGCATGTAACAGAAAGGCATATGTTACCCCAATCTGGAGAATGCCTTGCAGCTAGTAATAGTCTGATTTTGATGCTGTCTGGTTCTGTTATTTGCTTATAGCTTGACACTTTTATATGCAACTTGTTTACAGTTTCATTTGTATTGTTTCCTTTTCTTCACAGACAGACATATCTTATTTTTAGTATTTTTCTAACTTTTCAGCTACATAATCAAATATATTTTATTTACTTTACTTTATATTTTGCTAACTCAAGTATCTGTTACTTGTTGTTGCTAGTGCGTTGCTAAAAATAGTATTGCTTACTTTAATTCTTGCAAAGATAATCATATCTTTTCTGGTAATTCGTGGCAAGCTGGTATTTTTCCTTTTCTTAACATAACTGCAAAGCATCAGTCAACAGGCCCATATTTGCTATTCTTGCTTTCGCAAAACTCACAGTGATGTCAAAGGGAACAGTTTACTCTGACTTTCCAGAAGCTGTTTCAATATCTTTTTTGTTTTGCTCTGTCCAAATACAATATTTTTCCTTCTCACAAAACTGACAAAGACATAATTTCACACTTTTTTGCTGTTAGCATCGAACTGATTTTTGATTGCTGAGCAGTTAATCTCCTTTCACTTTAGGGGTAGAAACCTCTGAGGCAGAAACAAATCCATTAACAAGCTGTGGAGTCTGGAAAGAAAAATCCCAAACTTACACTACATGAAACTTACAGTGATATAATTTGTTATTTTTCATTACAGAGAATTCCAGCTCACTCAGAAAGAAAGCTCTGAACCCTTTTGATGAAGTCAAGAAGATCCTTGTTAGAAAATATGCAGAAAAACATTTGCATTTCAGCTTGTAATTTTAAAAGAAGCACAGGGTCCCTGTGCAAGCGCCCAGCAACAGTAGGCCCTTGTGTCACTGGTGTCAGGTTCAATATGTGTCGCAAAGTTTTTTATCTTAACTATCCTGCATTGTTGAAATAAAATATAAAAGGAATGGTAGCATTATAAAGGAAAACCAATATAGTTACCTATTACGTAATCTATCCTACAGTGTGCCTCCTGTGAGGTGCTGAGCACCCTTAGCTCCCACTGAAGGCAATGGGAGTGGGAGTTGAGGATGTTCAGCAAGATCATGCTCTAAACATATATGCTAATTTTAACACTAATATCCAGCATGTCCATTTCTGTAACAGTACACTCAGATTTTGACCCCTTTTACACAGGGCCTTCAGCTGAGTTTAACAAAAGTGCTTAACAGCTGTGACTCAACTGGGTTTTAACACGGTTAGAAAAGATCCAGCCTGGTTGGTGCACTATAGCATGGTTTAGATCTAGGTTATAATACAGTTTGGCCCTAACCAGCTTCAGCCACAACTAGGTTTGTTTAAGCTGTGATTAAGCATAACTATTAAACTCTGTTGAAAGCCCTGTATAAACAAAGCATTTGAAACGCTGTTTACCGTTCCTAGTAAAACAATAACCCAACGTAACAGTGAAACAAATATATTGAACATGGATATTTTTTGTCATATTGAAAATCTGTATTTAACATGTTCAAAGCTACACAAGACACCTTTTAAAAGCGCACCCTGTGCTTGTTCTTGTAATCAAACAAACTAAAATCCATGAAGACTGATTTTAGCTAATAACCTGCTAATAATCTAAAACTCTGATTCCTTTTGTACGGTGAAGTCAGCTTGGAGAAATTTATTCTAGTTTGAGTTGATAAATTCTTCTTGTCAGGAGATTCCCCTCATGATTCTTAGCAGGCAAACTTCAATAGGCTTCCACTGTTCTCTTTGGCCATTTTCAGGGCTGCTGTAACCCTTGACTTGGATAGAAGCTAGGAGGATAGAAGATTGAGATTATCCTTCTGAGAAATGTAGTAAGAGTAGAATGTTGGGACCCTTGGAGTTTTATTTGGAAAAATTGATTCAGTTTATCATATATCTCAGAAAACCAGATCTTAGATCTTTCAGATCTAAATAAACAAAGGTTTATGAGTCCAAATAATTGAGATTTTTTTCTTTAACAACAAAGCCTCCCAGGTTCAGACTCTGAAGGAGGCTCCATTAGGTCTTTGGTTAGTTTTTATGACAGTCCTGTGAAAGTGAGAGCCTTAGCCATAACAATAACTCTATCCACTGGTTCTCTTCAGGGCTGCAATCTGTGGAACTGGTTAAGAACATCTGATAATAGGATTTGTTTCTATTAACGCTATGCAAAATATATATAACATTTCTAAATCCATCTGCACATTTTTAACCAGGATGCATATATGCAACACACATACAATACATCTGACACAGTGTGATGGGTTTGGTCACAGAGACCCTCTTGGGACTGTCACGTGACATGCTGAGATTACCTCTAAGCCCATTTTCCCTACCAGCTTGGGATTCCAGAACCTGCCTTATTAAGCTAGACATGCTAGCCTGCTGCAACACAGACCCAGGTCTGGTCCACGCCCCAAAAGCTGCAGCCTTTAACCAAAAACTGCTCAGCAGGTCACCTATCTCCAGCTCCCAGACACCCAGTTACAATGAGATCCAAACCCCAAATAAATCCATTTTACTCTATATAAAGCTTATACAGGGTAAACTCATAAATTGTCTGCCTTCTATAACATTGATAGAGGGATATGCACAGCTATTTGCTCCCCCAGGTATTAATCACTTACTCTGGGTTCAATAATAAACAAAAGTAATTTTATTAAAAATAAAAAGTAGGATTTAAGTGGTTAAATCACAAAACACGCACGTCTAAGCCTAATACATTAAGAAACTGATTACAGGTAAAATCTCACCCTCAGAGATGTTCCAATAAGCTTCTTTCACAGACTAGACTCCTTTCTAGTCTGAGCCCAATCCTTTCCCCGGCACAAACCTTGTTAGTTTCAGCAGACATCTTAGGTGGAAACTCAGGGTTTTCTCCTGACTGGCCCCCCTTTGTTCTGTTCCACCCCCTTTATAGCTTTGGCATCAGGTGGGTATCTTTTGTCATTCTGGGTCCCCACCCCTCCTTCTAAATGGAAAAGCACCAGGTTTAAGATGGATTGCAGTATCAGGTGATATGTTCACATGTCCTGTGTAACCCCAGCCTCCATTCTTCCTGGGCTGGCTCACACGAACGCAGAAAGGCTTGCAAGTAAACAGAACCATTTATAACCAATTGTCCTAATCAATGGGAGCCACCAAGATTCTAAACCACCATTAATGGCTCACAATTTGCATAATTACAATAGAACCTCAGAGTTATACTTCATTTCTAGCTTCAGATACAAAAATAAATACATGCATACAAATAGGAGGAATATATTCAGTAGGTTATAACCTTTGTAATGATATCTTACAAGAGACCTTTTGAATAAAGCATATTCCAGTAAATCATATTCACATTCATAAGCCTATTTCCATAAAACATATGGAGTGCAACGTCACACACAGATTTTATTTTTTTTACCCAGAAATATTTACTGTAAGCATAAGGATTGTTTCAGCAATGTTCATTTTAAAAGTTGAATACATTTTGAAGGTCTGAGAAGAATACACTTCAGAGGGCTGAGACATTTTATAGGACTGTTCCTACATAAATATATGCATACAGTCTCATAAATCTCTCTAATAAATGGTAACAAAAACCACAAAACTATAAATTAAATCCTAAATAATAATACTGTTGTCCTTTGAGGCTAAAGTGAACTGGTTTCCACAGAGTCCCCCCTTACATTTCAATATAGATATTATTAATGTGACACTGAAAATATCAGAAAAGCAAAAGACATGTTTTATAGATAATAGATGAAAATCACTTTAGTTTAATTTGAAAACCTTTATATAGGTTTCTTGACCTCTGCATTCTGTAAGTAAGGGAGCAATGGAAAGTCCTATTTCCAAATATCTGATTATGCTGTTAAGAAAAACATTATCCTATGAAGTGGAGCATTTTAATTTGTACTTCTTTACTGAAAAAAAACCTATTCATGATTTAGAAAAACAGACTATCAAAAGTATACCAAACAGACACTGACTTTTTTCTTTTTACGTGATAGCTGCCAGAAATGTTAAGGATTATAAAACATGAAATACTTTGCTCTTGTAATTGAATGTGATTTATTTCTGTCTCCCAAACTTTAACATACAAGTATGCTAATTAGCATCCATAAACATCACTACTTTTTGCCAGTCTACACTAGTTACTACATGACACTTTTTATAGGTGTTTGTAACAAAATGATTGTGCATTCAAAATATAAGAAAATAGCTTTAACACATTTTTGCCAGCGATTTTTACCTACACAGCTTTGAATGAAAATAATGAATTTTATTATCATATAATGATATCTATATATCTATATCTATATGTCGAAATAGATATATAATGATTTTCAAAAGAATCAAGGCATTGTAGGATGTCATATTTACAGAGAAAAATTAACCTGCCAGTCTAAGTCAACCACCTGTATGGTAGAATACAACCACCATTCCGCTCCAGCAACAATTCACAGATTTTTTTAATAGGGGAAATGAAAGCTCCGTTTTCCAGGTCAAATAAACAGAGGAAGTTAGGTAAGCAGAATGGAATTTGGACAGGATTCTGTGATGAACACCCCTACTCTTGCAAACAGTACTATGAGGTATATGATGTCTACAGATAATGGTCAGAACTCAGTTTAAAACACAGTTCCCACTGTCACTCTGCTGGAGCTTTGGTTCAGTACCATTTGGAAGGATGGTCCCACCTACTGAATTTCCAACTTCTAGAGCATCAGGGTTTTCTTTGGTGATCTCCCATCCAAGCATTGACCAGATGTGGGCCTAATTATCATATGAGATCTGATAAAATCTTAGCTTAATGGAACCTCTGTCTCTTATTTCCTTGCCTAAAAGGGATGGCAACAAGTTGTAGTATCACTGAACACTTTCCTGTATAGAAATCAGTCATTCTCAGCTCTGTCTGGTTCAGTTATCACTGTAATCCTCCACCCAACTTCTTCCAGAATGCCCCTAATCCACAGTCCCCTAAACATCAAGATCAGGAAATAAAACTCAGATCAATCAAAGTACGCATTGTAAAGACACCTGCAGCTTCAGTATGTCAAGAATATATAGTAATAGTTGACTTCAGTGGAATTTACTTTGCTTACACCAGACCTAATTTTGGCCCATAGCTTCTAGCTGTGCAAAGTAGTTTCAAAATCAAGACTAGCCAAAAATATTGCAGCAAATCAATTTTTTTGAGATGGTAACATTTTTGTCTTTAAAAGAAAGTTTTGCTACATAATGTAAGACCTGGCAATGACTCCATTTCACTGAATAAGTTTTTAAATAAAATTCTTTGTGGATCAAACAGATGGCATCTTACATTAAACAACAGTAGTTTCTGGCTGGGAAGAAAATGTGTGTGTTTGAAATCATTCTATTTATCGTTTAAAAAAATAAAATATTCTGTAAATTAATAGGTTGTATCCTCTGAATTAAGATATATACAATATTTCACCACTTACTTGTAAAGCCATTTTGAAAAGTACTATCTGAGTCTTTGAAAGGTCATTCTGTTCTGGAAGGAATCCTTTCATCTCAATGTAGTCCACTATAAATGTAGTGGTAGAAATACTATACATAATTACCTAGGGATAGATAGATTAGATGGTTATTAATATCACTTTTTATGTTACTGCTAGGAAGCAAATGGAAGAAACAATATTATCTTATTTGTAAATAAAATGCAAAGCATAGGTTATATTCACAGTCAACGCTATTTGTCAGCTAAGGCTCATACTATTAACTCCAAGGTCAAAACTCATCAGCCTACCGCGACTGATACTCATTAAAGACTTCACCTGGTCATAAAATCCATTTAAGCATTTCTAAAGATTCCTAACACACATAAGAGAATGAGGGTCTAAAATATATTTACAAATCTGCATCTCTTTTGCTAATGTATCTTTATACGTACATGTTTTGGCCTATCGATAGATCGATTGGAAGGTTTGCATTGTGTTGGAAGATGAAATAATAACATTTTTGAGGAAGGTCTTCATGTTTAAGTCTTTGATTGACATCACCATACTGCTGAAGAGTGATATACAGAACACTGGGTGTCAAGGAGAAGACTACATTAGTGATTGTAAAAGAGATTTCATAGGAATTTAGTAATTAAAATATAAATTTCTTTTTTATATTTGTAATATTCAGTTTCACTATTACAATATATAAGGCAGGAAAGACTTCTCACCTTTCAACTTTCAAAAGGGATAAGATTCAATGGAGATACAGCTAGTATTGGGTTGGGAGAAGGGAGGAGATGGCACTGGTGTTCTTTTAAGTGAAAATCTACCATTTAATCCCATAATTGTCTTCCATTTGCTTCCTACTTCATGAATAGTGAAAGTACAAGATTCTACTCCCATGTGCCTCAATCCTGGCCTTGAGGGGTCAATCTCCACAGGTGAGAGGGTAGTTAAGTGTCCAGATAAAGTCTCTGACCTTCTGCCTAGACTGCTAACTATTTATTAAGTAGTAAGTTTTGGGTGTTGTGTGAATCTGGTCAGTAGGGTCAAGAGTGGAGTTATCAGTTCATTTCACAGAAATGGCAACCAACTGTCAGATCGTAACAGTTTTCAGGCACTGCTGTCCTACATCAGATCTGAACTACTGACCTAAAACCTGGTCCTGAAGTAAATGAGAGTTAAGGGTGTATAATACAGTAACTCCTCACTTAATGTTGTAGTTATGTTCCTGAAAAATGCAACTTTAAGTGAAACGATGTTAAACTAATCCAATTTTCCCATAAGATTTAATGTAAAGGCGGGTGGTTAGGTTCCATGGAAATTTTGGGGAGGCAGACAAAAGGCATTATATACTGTACAGTACTGTACTGTACTGTGGTGGGGAGGTGTCCTTGTCTTCCCCTGGGGCTCAGGGCTGGGGGGCGCAGGGTTTGGGAGGGAGTTAGGGTGCAGGAGGGAGCTCAGGGTGGGGTGTGGGATCTGGGAGGAAGTTAGGGTGTGGGAGGGTGCTCAGGGTGGGGGTACGGAGGAGGGCCAGGGCTGGGGCAGGCAGGAGGTGCAGAGCACTTACCTGGGGCAGCTCCAGTTTGGTGTAGCGGTATGTAGGTGGCTCTGCTCAGCGCAGCACCGCCCCCATGGTCGTAATTCTGGGAGCTGTCCCCTCTCCCCCGCAGGCAGGGCCACCCAGAACACAGGGGCTTTAGAGGCTGCAGGACCCTGGGCTAAGGGGGCCCCGGGGCCCTGGCCTGCAGCTCTAAAGCCCCTTTCGGAATGCGGCCCTGCGAGCGTGGGCCGGAGGACTCAGGAGGAGCAGGGGCAGCCGCACAGCCAGCGGCCAGAGAGAAGCAGTGCTTTCCCCTTCAAAGCACCGCTTCTCTCCAGCCGGCTTTGAAGGGGAAATCACCGCTTCTTTCTGGCCGCTGGCTGCACGGCTGCCCCTGCTCGTCCTGAGTCCTCCAGCCCATGCTCGTAGGGCCACATTCCAAAAGGGGCTTTAGAGCTGCAGGCCAGGGCCCTGGGGTCCCCTTAGTCCAGAGCCCTGCAGCCCCTAAAACACCTGTGTTCCAGGTGGCCCGGCCTGCCAGGGATGGGGCAGCTTCCCCACTCACTCGCTCCCTCCCAAATAGTCCTAAGCGCTGCCAAACAGCTGTTTGGTGGCAGGGGAAGCGCTGGGACAGAGGGAGGAAGGGAGGGGGAGGAGGTGGAGAAGAGGAACTTGTGCAATGCTCCCTTGAAAAGTCAACCAAACAACATTATAAGGGAGCATTGCACAACTTTAAACAAGCATGTTCCCTAATGGAGCAGTGACGTAACTTTGAAACAACGTTAACCAGAAGGACGTTTAGTGAGGAGTTACTGTACCTCACAAGTGTCATTTAGTACCTTGCTGAATCAGTCCCCTAGAAGTGTAAAATGTAAAGTTCTATCTCATGTGGCATCAGTCCACACAGTAATCCTCTAAACCATCCAACTCCTCCATGTTATTTGTAATGAGTCTCTCCAGCCTCTGAGTAGCAGCCTGTCTGATTCACTAAAGCTGAATATTGACCTTATTTCATTATAGATGCAATTTTTTAAAAATATGAAATTTCTTAGAATTGGGTTAGCTCACAGAAGGGCCTCTAGAGATGTCTCCCAGCATTGTGTGATTTCCATCTTCTCTGAAGGGTGGGGGGCATGCTGGCCATTCTCTACAGTTTTATTTTGTAAGCGTATTCCTTCAGCTTCCCAGAGCTTGATTGGCTGCAGGGAATAAGCCTCCAAAAGGCCTCCCTTCCCATGTGTCTATTTGGAAATGATGTCATGCACTTTTTAGGTCAGGGTTGTGGTGTTTGTTTCAAACTATAGAATGCTTTACGGTTCGGGACCTGACTATCTTGAAGACCCCCTCCTTCTTTGTGCTTTACCTCAACAGCTGAGACAAGCTGGGACAATTGTGATTATAGATCCTTTGGTTAAAAACATGGAGCTAGTATCAGGGTTTCTTCAGGGGAAGACACACAACTACCCCACCACGCTCCCCAATTCTGACAAAGCCTGAGTTTATGGGCCCTCTGGTGGAGACCTAACTAGTGGTGCAAGGTCTAACTATCCATACTGGTGAGGACTAACTTGAGTAGCTCTGCTGAAGTCATTTGGACTATAGCATATACACTCACCAGCATGAATGAGGGCTGCATAGCCAGGCTCCCAGGTTTTTACTGGGTAATGGGCTAGGCAGTTATTTTAATCTCATTTCTTTCACATTATGTACATCTAGATCAGAGGTTATCCCACAGGCTGCTATGTCCTGCAAGGGGGAGGATTTTACCCCAGCACCCAGCCCAGCTATGTAGACAGGCATTGGCCTCTCAGTTTGCCCCTGCAGATTTACAAAAGACACACAATAACAATTACAACAGACTAATATTCCATGTTTATAATATGGGCAGAACAGTATTACATGGCCAGTGTTTCCAACCGCAGCTTATAAGCTCTGCAATAGCAATGTCTTTAGTTTTTATGTTCTGAATTGAAATAAGCCTTTATGTCTGGTGAGACATGGAACTCCTCACAGGAGCTTTGTGACTGTAGAATATTTTGAAGAATTGAGAACCTTTGCTTTTACTTTGCATCTCCCATACTCCATTGTGGGAGAGCAATATCACCAGTGCATTCAAACTTTGTCATACATGTGGCGGAGGTGGATGGAGAACTGTTTGAGATCATAACAGGTAAGCATTTCTAATTCTTCCTGTTACATTAAAGTTCTTGGAGCACTCTATACTGACATATATTTAGCACTCTGAGAGAGGTGTCCATATTCAAACATAATTCCCACTTATAATAAAAGTTACATGCACTTATCAAGGGGCGAATAGACACCTTTGTGGTAATTTATAAAGTTTAAATGTTTATATGTGGGTTGTATGGCATTCCATAACAGCAATCAGCAGACAAACGCTTTCTTAAAATCATAATTGTCGGCCAGCCTATTGGGAGTTCTTTAAACTGCTGTGCACGAGACCCAACCCCAAGGCTTGTGGAATGCTGTAGAAGCAACACAGTCAGTCGAGACACAAATTGTCTCACATGAGTCAGTAGCTACCACTCCAGCCAAAGAATAAGTATTGCTGATAAGCCTTGAAGGGAGTCTCTCCTTAGCCATAATATGAAACCTGAATTGGAATAAGACTTCAAGTCTGCTGAGACATACATTTGTGGAGGATTGGGGGAAGGGTGAATAAAAGTCAGAGCATGGAGTGACGCCATACGGAAAAAAATCATGATAGCATCTACCTGAAGCTAAACAAACAATTCACAGTGAGCAGTTTATTCAGTGACTTGTCTCTTTTTCTGCTCACAGACTATCTGCAAACAGATCGTCATTTCCATGAATGTATTTGTTGTCTTAATGTATTTGCTGAATATCTTTTTTAACTGTTTTATTATATGGATTGATTGAGAATATTCTAAATTTGGGCCAATGGTCTTAGATTGTAAACTCTTTGGGCAAGGATCACCTTTTTGGTTAAATGTGCGTACCATGCCTGATAGTGTGGGATCCTGATCTAGCTTCCAGGTGCTATTGCAGTACAAAAATAAAAAGCCTGACAATAATCCTGAGCTATGTTGCTAGTTGTGATTGATCAGATAGTCACACGTTCATGTTTTCCTATTGGGTAAATGCAAAGGCTGAAATCTGCTTTGAAATTCACATTCTGTGAACATGTATGCCAGTAAATTGGATGGCTCAAACATTTATGGAAAACCAGCACAAAACAGGTGTGAGTGTAGCTAACACTGGTTAGTTTAAAAATATGAATTCCTATTCACAGGAATGTTTTTGCCTTATTCACCCAGACCTGCTTGAACCACATCACTGGCTGTTCTTGTGTAGATTCCATCAGCACAACAATACAACTTTCTTTGAAATCTGTTGAGTTTAATCTCACCATCATATGCTCCAATTCAGTATTGCAATCCCCTGTTGTACATTTCCCAATATCAGAGATGAGTGAAATATTTTCAAGACTGTGAATGAGAGTGAAGTTAACTATTTTTTAATTTAAAAAGATGGTGGGAATACATAGTGGTCTTCATCAACTGAGAGTATATAAAACCTAGGCCTGCATCCTCTGGTGCACATAGTGAACTCTGGGTGCTACTGATAGGGAGAGTTGTAAAGAAGATATTTCCAGTTGCCCACTCACAGGGTTATTTCCATACCAGCCCTGTCCTGATGATAGTTCAGAGCAGCCTCAGGGCCAAAATACACCAGCTGGAGATTGCCAGAGTGTCTTGCAGAGGTGGCATAAAACCACCTTTTGGAACTCTGTGATGTCTGAGAATTCCATCATCCTGGGTAAATCATCAGCCTTCCCAACACACCCCCAAGTAGGGCACCTTTAAGTCCCTTTTCTACTGCCAGAATGGCTTGACAGGAACTTATGGTGGATATATCCCTGTAAGTGCTTTTAACTTATTCACCATATACAGTAATGCCACCCCAAGTGTTCAAAAATCATGAGTTTTTTCTAAAAAACCCATGAGGTTATTTTAACTAATAAATATTGGGTCTTTGTTTTTCCTCTTCTAGTTTCTAAGCCTCTGTGGAGCACTTAGGTCACATTTTAAAGCTTTTTTTCTGCAACCATAAGAACTAAAAACTTACTTATTAAATGTCAACTGAGATTTTCATGTAACCTCTTGACTTCAGAAGCTAAGACTTTAAGAACAGCCACAAATATTGTGAGACTTGCAATAAAATTGTGAAACTTGCCAACACTGCATCTGATGTCTTTACATAACTAGTTTCTATTATTTGTATATATGCATTGTTTTCAGTTTCTAGGAAAAATAAACATACAACATAAATTATTGTGCCTGGTGATGAAGTCTCTTCCATAGTTCATTTTTTATATCATAACTTTATCATTTCTACCTGCTTTTTCATATCTTTGAGTGACAGCCACACGTTTCTTCAAAAGTAATCTCCATGATCTTGACTGTTTTTTTCACTGATCTTTTTCTGGGAAAAGTTTTCAGAAGTGTGTCATTCTACTTGTTTCACACACTCTGAAATGACACTGTATTTAGTTCAAATAATATCCCACTCTTTAGTTTGCAGCATCACTGTCTCTTTATCTTTCCTGCTCAGGAAGCCGTTGTTATTTGTGCAGTGCAAATGGCCAGTCATTTTAGTCACTCAGAATCTCTAGAGACTCCCAGCCGTGCTATGGAGGGTACGGAAATGTGTTTGAGAGACAGAGCAAGTCTAAAATCAGAGTAGAGATGAGACACTGAGACTGACTCTCCTCCTCTGCTCTCTTTCTCCTTCTCCATTCAGTCACTTTCTCTTCTGTCATTATCCCCATTCACACTCTCTCCTCTCTCCTCCTCCTTCTATCTTTCCCTCTCCTCATCCATTCCCTTTCACTCATTCATTCGCTCAGACTGTCCTCTCTCACTTTCATTTCTTTTAATTAGGCATAGATTCTACTGAAGCTGATCAACATCATCCATCATGTGACCTGCCTAAAGGGGGTCATGTGCAATCACATGTTCTGCATAGTCCATCTCTGAAGCACGATGCCAATTCTGTGACTTCCTGAAACGCTTGGTTAGCCAAAGGTAGGTCACATCTCCATGAGAAACATTCACCTGCTTACCAAAGAAATCAGTTTTTCCACAGGTTTCCAATGCGATCATTCTCCTCTATTCAGCATTGGTGAGGCCTCATCTGGAGTACTGTGTCCAGTTTTGGGCTCCACACTACAAGAAGGATGTGGAAAAATTGGAAAGAGTCCAGTGGAGGGCAACAAAAATGATTAGGGGGCTGGAGCACATGACTTAGGATAAGAGGGGAGGGAAGTGGATGGTTCTAGTCTGCAGAAAGAAAAGAAATGAGGGAGCATTTGAATAGCTACCTTTCAGACTACTGAAAGGGGGATTCCAAAGCCAGGAAGGATCTTAGACTGTTCTCAGTGGTAAGCCAAGATGACAGAACAAGGAGTAATGTCTCAAGTTGCAGTGGGGAGGTTAGGTTGATATTAGGAAAAAAATTCAACTAGAGGATGTGAAGCACGGAATGGGTCAACCTAGGGAGGTGGGGAATCTCCTTCCTTAGAGATTTTTAAGGTCAGGCTTGACAAAGCCCTGGCTGGGATGATTTAGTTGGGGATTGGTCCTGCTTTGAGCAGGGGATTGGACTAGATGACCTCCTGAGGTCCCTTCCAACCCTGATATTCTATTATTCTACGGCATCTGGCTGTTAGATATTGTAATGTGATACTGCTGAGGTTGCAGGAATCTGTGACTTAAAGGAGATCAGAGGTATGTTGCACACAGGCTTTTTTCTTATAGATAATTTCCTAGGCCATATAGCAATATAGTTCTTTATGTCATGGAATATGTGTTCTGCCACACCAAAACCAAACAAACATGAATATTAAATATCTCCCAACTTAACTGATGTACGTCAAAATAAAGTATTTCTCAATTTCTGATCCATTCTACTTGCTTACATTTATGCCTCGATCCAGCAAAGCACTTAAGCGTGTGATCAAGGGCTTAGTCTCTTTAATTGGTTCAAAGAAAGCAGTACCCAATGTATTCATCACAGCAGAGTACTAGTTTTGAGAATACGCTAGGTTAATTGTCATGGTGCTTATTTTATTCATGCTTTGAGATGTTTATTTCCTTTAGATATTTCGGAGTGCCAGTTTGATGTAAATGGGTTCTGTTTTCCTTTACATAACATGAATAGCATTGAGAAAAAATTAAATTTGTTACAGGTGAAAAATATACCCACTTTGCAAAGTGGGTCAGCTGTCCCCAGGGTTCTTTGGATGATCTGTCTCTAGGGCTAGAAGAGAAGCCCTGTTATCCTAAGTGAGTGGTGTTTAGCATGTGTGGCAGAGAAAATGTGCTTGTAGCAGCAAATAGGAGTATATGGGTAGGCCAGGGTCAATAAATTCTTGACCATTTAGATGGAATTAGGTGTTCATAGCTATTGGATGATTGTAGAGATGATTATAAACAGGCCTGGTGAAGTCTGTTGATTATGTGAGAAAGTTTCTCAGTGTTTGTTGTTTATTCAGTAGATTTGAGTGACTTTTCACTGTAGTAAAACTCTTATTGCCATTATGATTTAAATGAGCAAACTCAAAATGTTAATGTGATGAAGACAAAACACTTTTTTTATTTATTGTTTTGACAATGTGGCTTTTCATGAATATAAGGCACTCCTGAGAGAAGCAGCAAAATGTTTATTACAAAAATGAAATATCAGTTGCACTATGTAAAACAGGGGTAGGCAACCTATGGCATGCATGCCGAAGGCGGCACGCTAGCTGATTTTCAGTGGCACTCACACTGCCCAGGTCCTGGCCGCCAGTCAAGGGAGCTCTGCATTTTAATTTAATTTTTAAAAGAAGCTTCTTAAACATTTTAAAAACCTAATTTACTTTACATACAACAATAGTTTAGTTATATATTATAGACTTATAGAAAGAGACCTTCTAAAAACGTTAAAATGTATTACCGGCACACGAAACCTTAAATTAGAGTGAATAAATGAAGACTCAGCACACTACTTCTGAAAGGTTGCCGAACCCTGATGTAAAATCTGACAGTCTGCGTTTAGTGTCTGTCTTCATACTACAGCTTCCACTTCATCAAAAATAGCATCAAATAGTGTAAATGTGACAGAGTGCTGGGCAACAGCAGCAGAGCCAGCACTCTGATCACTGCAACTCTAATTAATTACTCTAGAGTAGATCTCATTAAGAAGAGCTGTCTAAATGATGGATGGGGATGGGCTAAGGAGAACTAAGAGGGTAATTAGCCCACTAGGCAGATGATACAAAAGACACAGGAAGTAAGTGAGAAAGGGGAAGTAGCAGAGACTTTTGACTTTTAAAACACTGTTAATAAAATCAGTAAAAAAAAACACAGAAAAAACAAGAAAATTCAAAAATAATTGCCCATTCCAAACAATGTGCATTTCCAATAGCTTACTGCTGTATAAATTGATCCAAGTTGCTTATAAGAGTGTAATATCTAAACAGAATGTTGTTTACCTGTGACACATTGTTTTCCTTTCCTCTCTTGCACTTTCTTTTATAATTTGCTGACCTTCTGTGACTACATCCTGCAAGACAAGTAAAATGAGGCTTTCATGTGCACAGCTGTTGAAATTTGGACGTTTTCCTTAAATAAAACACATCTACGCTGGCATTAAAAACACTGTAAGTGATGTGTTTTGCAAAAATGGAAATGTCATATACATAAATATGCCACAATATGATAGTGTCTAGATCAAAGTGTTCAAAATGAGACAATTTTGAGACTGTAATGTAAGAATAAAAATAACACATCCATGAGTATCATGTAGGATACCAGTTGCTTAACTGTGGCTTACAAATCACTGCTTTTTACACATACACATTTTACCAACTGTTTAAGTAAAATCCTATCACTACATGCTAGTAGTACAGGGCTCATCACTGGGGTATCTGAGCACCTTCAATTGTCTAGATTCATTAAAAGGTTAAGAAAAAGGTAATTTTGAAACTAAGAGTTAATAGATAATGAGGAGTTAATTGTTTCAATTTTCTACTTTTGACAAAAAGTTCTGGTGATAATTACTGAATTTCTATATCGTCATAGTACTTATTCACCAAGTATTTCTTGGTCAAGCTATCTGGATTGAAGATAGCTAGTTCAAGGGAGGACTGGCTGGCTCAACAGATTGTGTATCTTTCACATCTAGGTCATTTGTTCAAATGTAGCCCAACACCCAAGTGATAAGTCTTAATGATGAATAGATGATGATCCATCTGAAATGAAATGGTGGTATCAGTTCGTAGAGGGCAAGTGTCAATACCACAAAAGTGGCACTTGCCCTTCTTGGCAGTCTCAACTGAAAAGCCTTAAATCACATGGGCAAAAGAGCTTGAACTGTTCACCTGTCTTCATAATGTGTTGCTTCCAGGTCAGTGTTGGTGATCTGGTTCTCCCCATGCCATACTTGTTGATAAGCAGCGGACTTTAATTGCTAGGATTGTTAATTCACCAAATTAACTTCTAAAATCTTGTAAGAAAAAAAGAATATAAGGATCTCAAGTAGTGTGGCCAGCATCCTGGTAATGATTTCAACTTCTCTCTATTTTTCTGGATTCAGCAATGGATTTAGAGCATACATATTTCTTTTTGTTAAATATAGAAATTCAGTTACAGTCTTCCTGCAACTATTCAAGGAGATTCAAACAGTGAAGGATATTTATTTGTTAAATATTGAGAAACAAACACGAAGCACCATTGCATAATTTCTTTCGTGTTAGTCTGTCCTGCTGTCAATGAAGACTTCAGTTCTTGTTGAGGAAGAGCCATAAAGGAAGGTTTATGCTATTATTTTTCCTAATAGAAAGCATCTAAATATAAGAAACTTGCAAGATTCAAATAGGCAAGGCACTATGTCTACTAGAAACTTTTTAAAGACCTATTTAAAAATAATAAACGGGAAGGGATGATCTGTTTTCTTAAAGATGAAAAGCTGAAGAGCAATCAGAAAATAAAGTACATTTTACAATTAAGACAGATATATCTAATTTAAATACCATAAAAAAGATGATCCCTATAATATCTCCTCCAGTCTCAAAAGATATTTCCTTCTATTAATTTGGGATGAAACTTGCTTCCATTAAAAAGGCAGCCCAAATCCTACACAACTTTTAACTCCTTGTTTAGTTTAATTTCATGCCCAGTTGATCAAATCTGTTGTTCTTAGCACTATAAGTAAGGGCTTGTCTACACTGGATATGCTACAGTGACACAGCTGCAGCCCTGCAACTGCACTACTATAGCATTTCAGTGTGGACATTACTTACGCTGATGAGAGGTGTTCTCCAATTGCCATAGGTTATCTATCTCTCCAAGAGGCAGTAGCTAGGTTGATGGAAGAATTCTCCTGTCAATCTAGTACTGTCTACACATGGACTCAGGTCAGCTTAACTATACTACTCTGGGATGTGGATTTTTCACACCCCTGAGCGACAGTTATGCTGACCTAATTTTCTAGTGTAGACTAGGCCTAAGAAATTCACTAGGGTTAACTTTACCACAGTATAGGCTCCAGCACAAGTCTTATGTGCCACTTTAAATTCCATTTCACTCTCCAAAATAGAGCAGAAAAGTATTGGTATCAATTGTGGCAGCGTTGAAAGTGCTGCTGCTATAAAATGTTGTAATTGTTGTTAAACCAGACCTTTCACTAGACCTTCAACCACCATCTGGCTTGTTTTTCGCTTGCTCAGCTGGTTTTTGAATTTTGAGACTTGAAGCCTTTTGATGTCTTTGTTAAATAAAAATAAAGACACTTTTATATAAAAAAATAAAAATGCAAGGCTCTTTGTCCATGCTGTTACATTTCCCCTATTCGTTTCCTTATCCTTCCCCTCAAAAAAATCCCATGCCAAAGGCAAAACTAATGTAATGGGACTTCCCACAGAAAACATCAATAAAAAGGGCCATCCACAAGTTAATGGAAAATTTTCAAAAATAGGTTCCAGCACTGCTCATGCAGAAATAATTGCAAACCCAATTATCACATTCGCACATGCACATCAGATACATAGATATACTAGTCAAGTACAGGTAGATGCAAATTTCTAGTTAAGCATCCAGCTTGTCTCTTTACCTCACTTGTGCTCCCTGGCCGTGAGTATATGCACAACCCTGGTTACAAATTTGTGCATGGACTCTAGGCTCAGCCACTGTGAGAATGGTACTTTCCTAGGGTGTGCTGCTCTCAGGCATTCTCTTCTCCCGCATCTACAAAGTGATTGGTTTGTTCCGCAGGAGGAAATCGAACCCCAGAGAATTTAGGAAATCTGTCTGAGGTCGCACAGCAAGTGAGTGGCAGGACCAAGAATGGAAACTGATGCTCCTGATGCCACTCTCTTCTTCTAACTGCTAGACCCCCTCCCTCCTACTATGTCCGGCGTGACCAGATCACCTTCGCACAGATAGCTCAGTTTAATGATTCAAGTGGTGACCTTGATGTGATTTGCAATTGGTGGAAGACATGTAAAGCAAACCTCTCTGTGCTGAGTTAATGGCAGGGGGAACCTCAGATATAGCACAGGGGATATCAGGGTGGTGGGACAGGAAGATAAGGCTTTCTTGTGTAACTTACCTAGAACAAGGGCCTGGATCCAGTTATGGTATTAACTCCAGCAAGGAGGTGCTTTAGATTTATTCTGTATTTGCCCCTTTCTGTGGCAACCCTCCCTCCTCCCAAAACAGTGACTGGTTACTAACAAAACAAACTCTAGTTAGTGGCAGGAGAAATATTAACAACAGAGCCACCATGTCCCATGGATTGTTTAAAATGATGAATATCCCCTTGCTTCCCGCTTTGTGCCCTAAGTGTAACACACATTTGATCTTGGGTGGATGGCATTGTGTGTAGATTTTTGTTTGTGGAATTTTGCTGAGATGCACTCAGAGGATAAGGACCCCCCCCACCTACCCACCCCCCATATTCCCCATTATTTTCCAGACTGACTTTCTTTCTGGAGAGGAAAAATTCCCCCGCCACCCCCACCCGTGGTCCCAAAACCATGTCTTTCCGCCAGGGGTTGCTCTTTGCAGCTGAAAGCTAAAGAAAGCCAGGCTAGGCTAGATCACAGTCCAACGTGCGACTCTGGCTTTTTCCCCTTTTGAACTCGGGTGCGTTTAAGAACCGATGTCTTTGCAAACATATCAGGGGAAACAGAACCAACGTGACACGCAGCGTTTGCAGAATCCTTTCCATACATCAAAGTGCCACATTTAGGAATCGGGATATGGCTCAGGCAGCCGTTAAGCAGCGGATCCCCCCTCTTGAAAGGGCCTCAGAGACGAAGCATGTAGTGTGCAACTGTGCAGCTCCAGCCTCGTGTGATGGCAGAGACTAGAGAACTGTTCAGCAAAGCAGGACACGTTTCTCTGAAGTCTTTGGAAAGATCATAAAAGGGAAAGCGCTGCTCTAATTCCTGCGCTGATGGGGTTGGTGGGAGAGAAAAGCTTTCGCGCTGAAACAATGGAGCAGGGTGAATATGCGCACGTCTGGTCCCCTCTCCCTGCTGCTCTTGAATGTAATTTTGCCCAGACTGTCCCCAGTTTTGTCGCCTTAGGCCACTGGCACAGAAAGAGCGGTGTCATTTCTACCAACTGGGCTCCTGACCCAGCCACTCATCTGTCACCGCTGTCTCATTCCTGTTATTTACATCTGTCTTTAGCATTCTAATTACTCGCTTTATTACTTTAGCCTGGAGGAATCCCGTAAAAAACAGTGGAGATGAGGATCCTACCAACAATAAAACTGCCCAAAATCCCCACCGCCTATTATACAGAGCACTTGAGAATATTTGTGCTGTTATATGACCTCAATATGTCCTTAAATTGGTCTTATTATGTCTTCCTCTTTCCCCCCTCCCCCTGCAGAAATGACCTCTTTGGGGCAGGTGGTTAAAAAACAGAATATTCAGCCAAATGTGGAGGATGAGATTATTCTTTTGTCTTGGCCCCACGAATGGAGGGTGGGGGAGAGGGGACTTCACAAACTGAATCACATCACAACAAAATGTTGGAGAAAAAGCTGCAGTTTTGTTGTGGTGGATTCCAGATTTCCTAGGTCCCCCCTGACCTCCACGCCTCTCTTGTTTTCATGCGGTTCAGGAAAACAATCTCCTGCTTCTCACTCAATGGGAGGAAATGTAGAAAACTTAAAATTTAAAAAACAACAACCCTTTTTCGTCATTTTCCATTCAGCCTAGCAATTTTGACAGGGCTTCATCCAGCTTCTATAATTTAGGGGACAGAGTATGTACAGATTGAAGATAGCGATTTATTTACCTTCCTTTATAAAGTATAATAGAGAGAGAGAGAGACGAAAAGTTTGCAAACCCTAGTTTCTTGCAGTTCAATACATTCCTGAAATAAAAGATCTAAACGCCGGACTAAGGCCCTGTAATTAATACAAAAACATCCAGGGGAGCCGGCTGCAAATGCAGATATGTTATTTATCCCTGCTAGTGAAATGCTTGTTGCACCCACACTTTTCTGCCTGTGCTAATGGTTTTTATTTATTGTGTTACACTACCAGAATCTCCTCCAGAAAGAAAAAGACAGCGTATATGGATTTTTTAGCTAAATAATAGGTGATTTATTGGTCTTTATGCTCGTCTGATGGAGTGCTTGATAGATAACGTAATAATATGTACATAATTAAGCGGGTTTACCGTACCTCAGTCAAATTAGGTTCAGCTCTGTAGGATGTCCCTCCCCCTCTCGAAGCTGAGGGCTTCACTTTACTTCATCCCTCCTTATTACTGGGTGGGGGGGGCGGATGATGCAAAAACCAAAACCCAAACTCAATAACTAGACAAGGTGCAAGCTTAAGGGGCTGCCCTGCTGGAATGAGCAGTATCTGGCTCAGGAAGCCCTGCTCTACAATACAATAACACAGACATCACCCCCTACACACACGAGACCCAATCTTTCCGTAAGGAGAGAAAGAGTGTGTCAGACAATGAAAATGTATACAGGATATGCGTTGTGGCCACAGTCTGTATGACGAACAGTGTCTTCAATGTAAGCCAAGCACTCCGAGTGATACTCATGACTCACTTTCTGATCTAGGGGCTGTTGATACGTCTGTAAGATGAGTGCTTTAGGAAATCCTTTCCGTCCAGCCTTTCGTAACTAAAGCTAAACCCTCTCCTTGTTCTTGTAGGTTGTCCATTCAAGGCATGGCGTACTTGCTCTTCCAAACTCATCTAAATTACATCAATAACAGATCGCACTCTTTAATGAGCTCTCAACTTTAAAGACTTGAAGGATATTAACAAGCCGCTTGACAAATGGTGCTTAGAAGCACATTAAAGACGCTGCTAATGGAGCGCATAATGACGGCTAATTTTCGATCAGATATAAATTAGAGCCCCAACAGTTATTTGCCTTAAGGACTTTATGTAAATGATTCTGTTCTGTATAAACTGAAAGGCGAAGCGAGCCCTGCCATGTTGGCAATTCTTGTGGATATGATTAATAGATCTGCAGCAGAACTGGGCGGACAACTCATGGCATTTCCAGCTAAAAGTCATACACTGTTTGAGTAGTAAATATTATATCTACACGGAGACAATGTGATTTGCGAGTAAATAGGTAGATTATAGACAGATACTGATACACAGCTGGGACTAAGAGCTTCTCCAGCCACTCCAGTGTTTTAGGTGTCTGACCCTAAATGGAGATAAATTTTGTATTTATCTTATGTG
Source organism: Chelonoidis abingdonii (assembly GCF_003597395.2). Taxonomy (NCBI): domain Eukaryota; kingdom Metazoa; phylum Chordata; order Testudines; family Testudinidae; genus Chelonoidis; species Chelonoidis abingdonii. The sequence goes on along the minus strand of NC_133773.1, from coordinate 57,858,494 downwards.
TGTGTAATCCCCCGCTCTCTCTGTCACACACACACACAAAGATAAATTCTATCCCATAAAACCGGGAAGCAATTTCGAGGGAACTTATCCCTGTGTGGTCACATCTGTGGTTCTGCTGCTTAGAGTGGACTGTGTTCATTCGCTTTTCTGTTGTCCTTTTCCGTTACAAATAATAATAGTAATAAGAACGGACCCCTCCTCTGAGCTGCCTTCTGTTTAATCGCACGCAGCACACAGTTCTGGACAATGTCAGGAAGCCCAAGTACTTGCAAACGAAGCCAATCTACTAGGGTGTCATGTCCCAGCCCATGCTCTTTGGTCCTGACTCGGAGAAGTTGTCACACATTTCTCATCGGTTTTCAGGTAGATCTGTTCAACTTGCAATGGCGTCGGTAACACGTGGAGCTCTTGCCCCACCTCCCATGAAAGGAACTCGCTTTCCACCCTGCCTAGGCGCTTGGGGATGGTGCCTTGCGTGTAAATCCGCCCCTTGCTCTTTGTGGTCCCAGTACAGTGCGGGAAAAGTCTGCGGTCAGTGGCAAGCCTGCACCCAAAGCACTAGCCTCCATAGTGCAGCAATATCGAACCTCGTTACCTGCCCAGGCTCTGCCCTCCTCACCCAGATGTACGGGGAGTGGGACACGTGGGCTTGCTCGAGGCACGTCAGGCTAGCCTTACCTTGCCAACCAATGGCGGGAGCGATGCTCGCACTCATCAGCGCTGTCGTGCGCCCTTTCGGGCTTTCAAACTCTCCCGCGGCAGGGACTGGCCATAGTTCCCGCTTTGAGTGCAGGCTCCTCGCCGCCTGAGCGCGTGTCCGAGAGCGCTGCACGCGGGGGCGGGGCGGTATCGTGCACGGGGGCGGGCCTGACAGTTCACCCACAGCCAGACATGGGTGTGACGTGTGCGCCCTCGCAAGGGGCCTGGCCACTCCAGCGCTACGGCTGCAACGAGCAACGCAGAGCGTTTCTGCAGGGCGCTGCTTTATGCATTCCTGCCATTTTCCGCGAGGGGCTGGCGTGCTGAAAAACTTTTGCATGAAATCGTTCAAAATCCCCAGTCTAGGTCTGATGAGTGAAATAAACTCTTGTCATTCGCATGGGCGATGCAGCTCTGAGTCAGCTTCTCCGCACCATTAATAAATGATGTCGTCGCTCCAAAGGTGTGGACATAATTCAATCCTACCAGTCTTCACCATTAAAACGCTGGCTCCCTCACACACACCTACAATAGCAAGTGATCCTTATGAGGGTGTTGGCTATTTATTCCTGTTGGGAGCCTTACACAAAAGGCAAATGAGTTATGACGGTCTCACTCTTATATAAAAAATAAAACGCATCACGCCAAACCCCTGCAAATATGTCCATTCTCTGTGCTTTTCATTTAAGAAAGTGCTGTCTTGCAATGCTTTCAACTGATTCCACTTATGGAAATAAATAGTGAAGTGACGTAAAAACAAAACTAAAAACAATCACCAAGTAAATTCTAGTCCTGTCAAGTCTCCATAGCACTGTCTGCATTTGGGGAACAAAAAAAACCTCCAGGTTATTTATGTTCACTTTCCAGTATACAATGCCTTACTTCGAGAGCTTTGATTCTTAAGCCTGTTTCACTAAAGGGTATAAATGGGGCATGCAACACCACGCTTTTCCTACTCTCTTCAACATCAGCGGAAAGCGACATTTAACTCCACAATGAATGTCTTTGTGTTGAGATCCAATTTTTCCACATTATAAAGAATAATCACTGACATCGTTTTAGCGGCAGACATCGCTTTCATAATAATTGTTTTGACAAAACAGAGGAGAAAACATGGTGGGAACTCTCCACGCGGAGCTACCTGGGGTTTTAGTAAAATCTGAAGTTGTTCTTATTAACTTCCAGATCTGAATGAATGTGATAATGTGTCGAGAGAGAACGTTGAGTACTTACCCCTGTTCCGGAGGGTATGCAAGCTTATTCTCGGTGGATGAACTTAAGGGGGTACATTACCTCAGAACCTTCCTCCACAAGGTATTTCTATCAAATATTATACATGCAGTGCCTGCAGTTACAAGTAGTGTAGGGAAGTCAATAACATTATGCAAGGGAGCAAAACCAAGAAATGTATTCTGCCTACAAGTGTCTAGCAATGTACTAATTAAAAAGTGTTTGAACTAGAATATTTGGGCTAAAAAGAAGCAAGTTAGCTCTTACCTAGACCCTCGGAGGTGCGTTTTTATACATTTTAATTTTAGTTTAAAAGTTTGAACTTTAAGTGGCAACATACACACACACAATACTTTTGCAACCTAGAAGTAACCAGATTTGCTTCTTTTTTTCTGTGTGATGGTGCCTTGGTACGTTTCTTAAAGGTGCTGTGAAAGTTGGCTGTCGAAACTCCCTGGACCAAATGGAGAGCCAGTGATTCTCCTGCAAGAAGGTTTGTTACTCTAAGTGCTGGCAGTTAATGTCTATTTGCAACATGTCCTGCGTGCATAGAATAAATAAGCAATTTCACTTTAAAGAACGTGTCCAAAAAAAACCCCGAACTCATGACACGTTTGTTTCTTGATTTGTGTCATTTGCATATAAGGCAAAAGGCAGTGACGTAATGGTTTTCATTAATTGGGTGGAACAGTTCTATTTTTAGAAGTTTTCTTTGCAAATTCTAAAGTCTAAGGCACCTTAATGTGTCCCCGTAGCTCTAAACTAGCTAGGTACATTCACTGTCCAGCACTTAGGGTCTGATACTGAATCCATTGAAGTCAGCGTCAAAACTCCCTTTGGTTTCAGTGCTGCAGTAGAGGGTCCGTAGTCAATAACTTACCTCCTTTGGCACTTCTCGGATGATTGAGACAAGCTGGATTTAGCTCCTGTTCAAGAAAATAAGGAAAAAAGAAATAAATTCTGCCTCGTTTTCTGATATCAGGAACCACAAATGAGAGAGAGGTTCCCTAGTTGCTGCATTTCTCTGCTGTGTATTTCGAGCAAGCTAGACGCTTAGCTTGCTTTACAGAAGTCCTTCTACAGGCTTTTGTCAGTGTTGTAAAGGGTTTAATACTCGCACATAGCACTCTCTGCATTCACACGTCTTCAATTCCCTTGGATTATAAATCCTTGAAGAGCTTGGTTCAGTCATGTGGTGCCAAAATAAGGAGACTAATGTGTGACAAGACAAGCCAGAGTGAAGTCATATGCCAATGGTTAGGTAAAGTTGATTGTGCTATGCTAGGTCTAACTTTCAACTTGCACCTTCATAAATATATTTCTTGGGATTGTGGCAACTAAAATTCCAAATAACTGAGTTAAGATTTATAAAGAGCTCCTTTTCAGCTCCAAGACAAGTGCTTTACTATCTGATAACTTTTTAAAAATCTGGTAAATGTATTTTCTTAATTATCTTTAATAGATAGATGATGTAGGGTCGCATTCCAAGTGTGTGATTTTTAAGTCTATTGTTATTTAAATCAAATGCAGAATAACACGTATGTGGAATATGTTTCATATTATTGTTTGAGGTTGACGTTGTCCTTTAGCTGCCCACAGAAACGGTTTTAAAACTAAAACTAGGCTGTGAGGAAATATGTGCCACTAGTCACAATGTGCTATTTTAATGTATTTCTATTACATGCTATTTTAATGTAACTATAACTTTAAAAGTATTTTCCAAATTCATTCATTCTTCATCAGCTTATTATTTCTATATTCGGTCCAGTGAAATAAAATAAAAAGAACGATGCAAGGAAACGATATGCAATATAAAATGCAATATTGTAATCACTTCAGGAAATCGGAATATATCTGATCCAACGTTATTTAAACAGATTTCATTCCAACACACACAGCCCAGAACGTTTCCCCACGGTATCTAAGCGAGCGTGGGTCGGGATTTGTTTAAAGAAACATTCCCTCAGTATTCAACTACACGAGGAGAGATGATAAAGTATGACTGCAAAAGGACACTTTCTCTACAACAGGTGACAGCTAAAGTAACGGATCTAGCCCCCAGAAAATAACAAAGTTGCAGAGGGTGTTCGGGAGACCTTAATTACTCAAACACATTAATATCATACAGGACCTGCAGTCCTTCCTCAGACAAAACTCCCATTGAAGTAAGTGGGCGATCTGACCGATGGTACATTTTTATGCCTTAAGGGCTTTTTGCTGTATAATTGAAGTCAATGGAAAGAGTACCATTGTCTTTAATGGTGCTGGATCAGTCTACTCTACGTGACTTCTGCTCTGCACCTGCCTACGCAGTGCCTGGGACTTTCGTGCATAATTTCAAACCTGTCTAAACGAGAGATTTTATTTCATTCATTTCGTGGAATGAAAACTTCTGCTACTGCTTTGCAAAAGCTAGATGCGCATTGGTGGCGCTTGAAAGCAACCAGTCAGGTTAAAAGGCGTATTGCTTCCTTCCCCCTCCACGTTTTTGAACAGGATGAATTAAATTTGTAGAAAGCGAAACCGAGAAGGGAAACGATCTGTTCATTTGTATCTGTCTGCTGTTCTTATCTTCAAAAGCAAAGTACTTTTACGTTTCCTGTGCACGCTCAGGGCAATTTTCTCTTCTGCAAATTTTGTTGGTGTTGCATCCACAGACTGGGAAGTCACAAAGTTAGAATTAAAGAAGGTTATATGGCTGGGTAGTTTCACATGACTGTGATAATTGTATGAGAATCTGCTGGAGAGGACTTTAAAGACGATACCTTTAAGAAAGAGGCATATTTAAATACCGCCACTCCTCCTCCCCGACAGAATGTTTTGTAAACTTTGCCGCTCAAAACGTGCTTAATGTTGCTTGGGAAACGTCTAAGGGAGCAGAGAGCAGATTAACTCGCAGTCTTCTGCCCCTTAGCCCCCCCAATCTGGAAGCCTCGCTTAGCTTGGGATTTTTTAAGAATAATTTATGGGTCCAGTTCTCAAGAGCATTTCCTTGGAGCAAATGGTGGAACCATATTAGAATGTAAATAGACACGATTATTAAAATACCATGGACTAAAATAGCCCGTAATTTCTTGATGACTGATTTTCACAGTGTCTCTAGAAAGAAATTGTTTTAAAGGATAAACCGGTAGCAATGTAATTAGCCAGCACAGACGTTATTTGGTGCGGCTCTGTCTTATTTATACACCAGTTCTGTGGGCTGCGATTTTTCAGCAGTGGGTAGTTTGTTGTTTGTTAAGGGAATTTGCTGAGATGAATGTCCCTGCGTATAGCAAAGGGTTGAGACACTCCTGTTCTTTTCCTCACATCTCAGATATTGTATTCGTGTCCAATCTACAGCTGTTTGTTCTGGCTCTTTCTGCCATGAATACGCGTCTGAACAAAAACACAAACAGAACTGACAATCTGTACTCACCTAAAGCTCGGGGGGTATTTGAAAATGAAGTTATACCGCAAGCAGAGCGTTTGCCTTTGCTTTCACATCCCAGACTCATCGATTTGTTTCTGAGAAACGCTGCGCAGTCTTATAACAGCTACAACCAATTAATATTGCATTACCCCTATTTAAAAAAAAATCCAAAAACACAAGAATACTGCGCCCTATCAAAGCCATCTATTATTAACGCAAATGTAATTGGAGACCTGAGCTAAATGCGTGTGTTATGGAGCAATGGAGGAGAACACAACCGTGACAGTATTCCAGAAAGGCAGGGGAGCCGAGGGTGTCTAATATTTAATTTCAGGTCTGTGGTTTTCTAATTCGAGATTAAAAGCAGTCACGTCTTTGAAGCCAGACACTTGGTGTAAATGTACAGTTAAAATATTCTATTCCATAGTCCCCAGACAGAGCTCTGCTAGTCCCAGGCTTCATTAAATTTTAATTATCATCCCAGACTGGAGCAAGGAAAGAGGGAAAAGACTGTCCATCTAATTGCAATTGATAAAAAAGAAGCTTGGATTTTTTTTTCCATGTACGAAGAACATTTTCTTTTATATGTGTAAACCTCATATAAGGAAGTATAAGCTTCTCTACATATGCATTTGTTGTCTAGAAAGATCCCACTTGAATACAAAATGGAAAGGGATGGTAAATGGGACAAAAATGACATTCTCTCTGGGAGAGATCTGGCGAAAGATCAACAGAAGAGACAACGCGCCTCTAATTAAGATTCCACAGTTAAGAGATGAAAGCTTATTGTCTCAAAAACAAAGCACACTGATTCCTTGAACCTTTCCCAGTCCGGGCAGCCCTTTTATTTTGCAATAGGAAGACAGAGGCTTTTTCTTGTACCTTTATTACGTTTGCTGAAGCTCAGATTTCTTGCTCACTGTCTCACTCCTCTTAATTTGTTATTAATCTGCATGCGTGGGACAGACACTTATTCAGAACTGGTCGAATTGCAGGATATTTTTTTATTTGGGGAACCAGAAAGCTTTCTATCTCCAGCCAGTAAAACGTAAAAAAATAAAACTCACAGCGTTTGCTTTCTAAGCAGCTTCCTATTATCACATCTCCACTTAATTTTATTTCCATTCTCTACAAGTTAAATAGAAAGACTGGCTCACAAGGGAGCTGCCATGTGCCTACAGACTAGGGATGTCAAGCAGAGAGACTCACTGGGCAAAGTTAATTTCAATTCCCGAGGAGGATTTCACATTCCAGCTCGCTCTGACCCACAGTAATTAGCTGAGCTAACTAATGATTACTTACTTATTCCTTGTAATTATCTGGATTTAATAATTCGCTGTGTAATTTATTAATTCGCCCATAATAGCCTTTAAGTGAATGGCTCATTTAAGAGGGCAAAGCGGAAGTTCAGAGACTACTCATTGTAGTGCATAAGCCTATTGACAAATACTGCCTGGTGATTTTAATTATCCGATTCACTATTTCTGTGGAATACGTAAGTGGCAGCGTGGACCTTTTTTGTTTATTTGTTTATGTATTTAGTAGCTGTTCTCTCTTCCCCTTTCTTTTTCCTCTTTTTTAAGCTCACAGAGTATTCTTTGGTTCCCCTCCTCTCCTAGAGACACAAACATTATTAACAAAGCAACTTCTAAGTCATCAATACTTCCATCACACTAGAAAACATGAACTTAATTGGAGAAGCTGCAAAATGTTGCTTTATTTCACGCCAATTAAGTGAGGAGGAGGAAGACTTTAGCTTAGGCAAATAAGGGGATTGTTTTGTTTCATTTAGCAAAGAAATGTACATATCTCTGAATAGACGTTTAAAGGGGAGAAATCACGTTTTATAGTTTAATTCAAGTTGAAATTGTGCTACTAAATGATAGTCGCTTTGCTTACACGTTGTAAACGCCGTTTGCAAGATTACTTTTATTCATTGCAGTATTGCATCTGTTTAGCTTATCAAAATGCATTTTTTCCTTCTTAGGGAATTCAGAATAACTACTTCACACCTTCAAATCGCCACAATTTTAAATCAGCCTCTTAGTACATTTTAGTTTATTAAAAAAAAAAAAAAAAAAGGTTACCAAGCAAGAGAATTGCACTTTCAAGGGATTTATTTAAAAAAAATAGAACTAGCTAACAAAGAGATATTTATGTGAAGGACGGTAACCCTAAGTATTGATAGAGAGAATCACCACTGTAGTCTGCACGTTAGTTGACAATCATTTGCCCTCCCGGTTCCCCTGTCGTTTTTGATCACTGGGATGTGGAACCGAAAAACATGAAACGTTATCCCTGGAAAGACTCACAACAGTAGCGACTACTCTGTGACTCTTTAATCTAAAGAAAAGTGAGGAAGTGACGGAAGTAAGGTCTGAAACCTGCGATTCCTCTCTTTCGCCGTCTCTGCGGTATATACATAGATATAAAATATCAACCTGTGTAACCTGAGTTTCTTCAGTTGTGTGGCTTGGCAAACATTTCAGAAACTGAGTCATGCGATACCGATTGATACACCAGTGACATACAGTAATATCCGTTTATCAGTTATCACTCTCGGCGTGTTCAGGGTATTTTTAAAGCAAAATATCTATGTAATCACTGAAGAGAATAATTAATATGTAACAATAATTTGTAGATTACATACTTTTTTCCTGTTTGGCGTTGGATTTCTCTGTCTCTTATGAAAGCCAAAGGATCTGTTCTTAGTCAAATTAGTTTTTGTCTGTTTTATTTTTCTAGTTAACAGATAAACATTGCGTCAAGTGGAAACAATAGGCTATTAAACAGATCTTTAAAATATATTGGTACCACTTTCAAAGTTATCTTTAAAGCATCTTTTTATCTAGTCTATCCATCATCATGATTTTAAATCATAAAATCCTCAAAGAACAGAACGCAAAAAGATTTGCTAGCGGGCTGGAAAAGAAAAGACAAATTCTGAGAAAATGTTGCTGTTGTAACTTACTGGAGTGAGTTTAACAATATGTGCTATTAACCCTTGACTATATCAATTCCCAGTGCAGCTCTCTATCCTAATCGATACTCTGCCATATCTGTGAAGCGGGAACAATTATTTTTATTCAAAAGATTAATTGGTTTTCTTGTTATACTTAGCTGCCTCCTTTGACTGCATTTTCTGTACTTTTAAAAAAATGTTATTTGTAAGAAGATTTCATATGGCGATTCCCATAATCCCCCACCCCTCCCCATTAACGCTACATGGAAGGATTTGTCTAGAGTGAAGTAATATTTTGTTTAATTTGCTGAGTCCTAAAGCAAGAAGCTTCCCCTCCCCCCAGTCGTTCTCTCTCTCTCTCTCTCTCTCTCTGCAGCAGGGCTTCTCAGATGCCTGGGCTGGAGGAGGCAGCCACTGGCAAGGCTGGAGGGCCGGGCAGAGCCAATCTGTCCTTGGTGCTGAAAGCAAAGCCGGCGTGAGGCAGAAGCAGTGCCACCATAACATAAAGGTGAGTGGGGAAGAGAGAGGGTTTGTATTTCAGCTCTCTCCGCTTTTACACTAAGATCTTTTATGTACAAACTTCCCCCTCCCCCCCCCACACCCATACAGCGAATAATGGCTTGTTACTGGCGAATAGACTTTCTTTTACCATCGCTGTTGGTTTGGTGCGTCTTTTTCTCAGTTTTAACAAAATAACAGCCCATAATCCCCATTCCCTACATTTGAAACGCGAAATGCCATGGTTATAGCCCCATCATCACCATTTATTCAGATTACTCTACATCAAAGAATGCAACCCCATGGGCAATCATGTTGTCAATCCCTACCTCTGTCTGACACATGAAGAACAGGCATGATACAGACCTTTCCAAGGACTAAATTAGTTCTCTGTAGCACAAGACAGCCTCGTTCTGGAGGGTATTTAAATATCACCTTCGGAATTATCTTTTCATCACGTCACCTTTTAATTTGTCCTGCGAAACAACAAACGCTCTTGGTCCAGGGCAATCCGTGGCGGCCTCTCAGATGGGGAAAGGGCTGAACTACACCTAGATCCTATCCTTTCGCCCTGCTAGTCCCTCGTGCATTTTACAATTCTTATGCACGTCCCCATGGCAGATGTCATAGGCATGAAGCTGAGCACACAAGGTTGCGTTTAAACGCATTTCACCACGCCAGTCCATACTATTAATTTTAAAGTATTTCTATTACTTCGTTGACTGTTCCTATTGCCTTTGTGACTTGTAATATCGATCTGTACTAGCCAATAAGCAAGTGGCATAATGGCGCCACATTTTAATCTTCTCCTCGGACTTCTTTGGTCCAGGATAAATGCCACCGGAAACGCCGGTCGGTAAGTAGGCAGACCCTTCCTCCTCCGTGTGTGTGTGTGTGTGTGTGTGTGTGCGCGCGCGCGCGCTGGGCACTGCGGCTCTGGCGCTGAGCTCCTGGGACCCAGCCTGCCCTCGTCATCACTCCCAGAGCCCAGCTAAGAAGACAGGCTAATTGAATAGCCATCTCCAGGCCTCCCCAGCTCCTTTCCACCATCCTTGCTCAGTAAATTTTGCTGTGCAGTTAGCAAACTATTGATCTGGCTATAGTTGGCCACACACAAGCTCTGTGGAGCTGCCTGGGAAGGAACAGTCAGCACATCCTTGGCGACCAACCGTGTGTATAAAGGTGTGTGTTTTACCGTCTGAGAGGGTAGGTAAACACAGGAACACAGTCGGCTCACGGGTAAACCCCTCCCGCCTCCAAAAATCAGGTAATGAGTTCACTTTCCGTTTGATAAATACCAGATCAGACATATAAAGATAATCCAGCAACCACCCTGCCTGAAAGGAGGAGCTGGCAGGAGCTGTAAACCGTTAAAAAAAAATCAAAATAGTCTTCCCACTTCAACTTTAAGACATGAGATGTGGAAGCAATTTAAATTCAGTAGCAGACTTTTCATGAAAAATAAAACAGCAACAATACTTTCCCAATAAAACGTTAAAATCTTTTTAATGAAAGACAATTCAACAACATTTTTAAATAACTTAATACATTACTGTAATAAATAAACCTCCTATTAACAAAAACAACAAAACTGTATCATATACAGAACTTTAGACTTCAAGTAGTCTCAAATAGAACAGCAATACAGCGAAATCTGTAAGAATATATCTATGTGTGCGTCAATTCCAGTGAAATATTTACAATACATATAGGTACCACAGTTCAAGTACCTTTCATTTTTCCTCAAAAGAATTGTACCAAATAATGTGAATTTACAAGAGTGCACTCTGTCTCTCTTTCTTTCTCCTCTCTAAATTAAATTTGGCTTTTCTACAAACAAACCTCCAAAAAAGATTCCCCTCAATGTAAAAGTATTGCAATTAAAGGAAATAAAAAGCTATCAGGTCTGAACACAGTTGTGATATAGCTTAAAAATCTAGAAGGACAAATATTGTGATGAAAACAAACCCTGAAACAACAAAACGCCACACTGTCACCTTCCAGCCACTTCTTTTCTCGCTTTAGAAGTGTGTGGTGGGGGCAATACGGGAATCCCCATTAAATATGTAATGCAGTAAACAAATACCTCGGACAGTGAATCAATCTACACAGATAATGTAGGACATCTATTATAGAGTGCCAACGCCTTACAAATAAGAATACTGGCCAGAGAAATATTTTAGTTTCAGGCGACAATTTACAGATGGCCAAAAGGGATATTTTTATAAGAAGGAAAAAGCTTAAGATAATAAATTCTATCAACACAAAGTATTTGATTTGCACTATCCATACCTTTTTTTTTTTACTTTTATAAAGACTTAGTTTAAAGAGGTGTAATTAGTTAGAATGAGCACAGAATGAAGTTGCTGGAGAGATAAAATTAATAATTTACAAGGGGTTGTTTGGCAGTAATCTAATAATAGCTTTTAAAGATCAGTGAACACAGCAGGATCAATTCTTTTCTTAAGCATAATAACGTCAGCGAAGGAAAGGATAATAACCACAGTAAAAATATATATATATATATTTATAATACGCAGTGTAAATGCAGAAAAACCTGCGATCTTTTTTTTTAAATCAAAATACTTTTGAGATGTCTTTCTCGCGGTATAAGCCTCAACTCTAGATTAAAGTTTCAGTTTCGAGTCAATTTATTTTCTGAAAAATAGTTGCAAAGTGTACTTTTAAATCTGAACACGGGTGATGTCTTTAATAATAAAAACAAATCTTACTTGATACGTCTTCGGTCCTTTAAAAAGAATTTCTTATCTGCCTTCAAAAAAATTAGTCTCTGTTTTATACTATCATTCTGAACAAGCAGTGGTTCTCTCCAAGGGGAACTTTCCTAAATTTGACAATTTACTTCTTGTTTGACAGTCTCTGTGTGTTTCTCTTTCTCTGTCGGACTTTCTGTCTGTCTCTCTGTGTTTGTCTCTGTATCTCACTATAGAGAAATATCAAAGTGTGTCTTGTTGCCGATTTTTTTTTTAAAAAAAGCTCCCACAGACTTTAAATCCCAGCAGAATATTTCATTCGTTTCTGTTTCTGTCTCTGATTACAGAACCAGACCCGGACCACGTTCTTCTTGAGGTCCAGTTTCTCTGCGATGGCCGCTATTTTTTCCGAGGAAGGACGTGGCTGGATGGCAAAATAGGCTTCCAAGGACCTCTTCTCAGGTGCAGCGATAGAGGTGCGCTTTCTCTTCTTCTCTGCTCCGTTGAAGAGCTCTGGTTTGGTGAGCTTCTCCCGGTGAGATTTCTCTGCTTCTTCTAGCCAGGCTTGCAAGATGGGTTTGAGGGCGATCATGTTATTGTGGGACAACGTAAGGGACTCAAACCTGCAGATGGTGCTTTGGCTCAGTGAGCCTACCCCTGGGATCTTCAAGTTGGCCAGGGCAGATCCCACATCTGCCTGTGTTACTCCGAGTTTGATCCTCCTCTGCTTGAACCTCTCTGCAAAAGCTTCTAAATCCCGGGGATCTGCGTCCACGTCGCTCATGCATCCCATGTGAGAAGGCAGCCCGTGGGCATGGGCCATGCTTAGAGCCGCCTGGTGCATAGGGTTCATACTGGCCATGTGAGGCGCATGGGCTGGCGTGGAGACCACCGAGCCGTCGGGTCCGGTCATGGCCCCCAGAGCCAGCCCTGGAGTGATGTGGTCTAAAAGCTCCCCTTCCAAAGCCTGGTGAGGCTGGTGGTGGTGGTGGTGATGGTGGTGGTGGTGGTGGTGAGTGCCAGACAGGGCCGAAGGGTGGGAAATGGGCACCGACGAGGAGGAGGCAGCAGAGGTGCAAGGGATGGTGTTCATGGTGTGGTAAGTAGCGTCCGGCTTGAAGGGACTGTGATGAGGCGGGTGATGGTGGTGGCTCTTGGTCTGGGAAACTATATCCACCGCCGCCAGGGCTTCAGCGCGGGCCAGCAAACTCTCATCCAGACCGCCGAATATATTGCTCTGCAATTGCAAACAGAAGGCACATATTACTGTCAACAGGGGATCGCCCTCCCTCCGCATCCGCACGCCTCTGGGCCATTAACACATCCCCAACATGGCAAAAGAGAGAGCGAGAGAGACACACGCACAACACGAGGCACATGCAACATCCCAGGTTATAAAAATTAATATGAAAGGCAAGCGCCGGGGAGAGAGCCGGGGGGTGCTGGGTGATTTGCTGGACAGACATGAAAGAAACAGCGTGCAGATCAAGGGGGCCGTGGGCATGTGCCTTAAAGCGGGGCTGCTGCAGGACGTGCCTACCGGGGGGGTTGGGAGGCAGGCTCGCCTCATCGCCTCCGAGCTGCTGCTGGTGCTGGTGTTGCTCCTGGCGGCCCCGCTGCTGGTGCTGCTGGGAGAGCTGGCCGAGGGGGCGGCAGCGGCGGAGGTGCAGGGGGAGGCGGTGTGCAGCGCCGAGTACTTGGGCTCGTGCAGGCTGCCGCTGCCGTGGGGCATGCTGAAGGGCTGCTTGCTGTTCAGAGACATCATCATCATCCTCGCCGGCGGTGGGGGGCCCGCCCAGCCCACAGCGGAGACGAGGAAGGAGGCGGGAAGTTGAGGCTGCCGTTGCAGCCGCCCCGAGATGGAAGGTGGCGCGGGGACGCGAGGAGCTTTTCTCGCTCTCCTCCCTCAGCCCCCGGTGCAGCCTCCGCCGCCGCCTCCTCTCCGGCGGCAGCCGGTCCGCAGACTGCCCCTCCAGCCGCCTGGCTGCTCCGCCCTGCCTCTGCCTAACTCCCCGCTCCGCTTCCCGCCCTGGCGCCGGGTCCCTCTCTGCCTCCCTCCCCGCCTGCCTGGCTCGCCCCCGCCCAGCCCTCCGAGCGCCTCTCCCCGGCTCCCGGCTCCGCTCCCCGGGAGTCCCCCTTGCCTGCCCTCCCGCCAGCCCACCCCGCGGGAAACTCCCTCCTGCAGCCCCCCGGCTCGGCCCCTTCTCCGGGCCGCCGAGCCACAAACCAGCCCCAAGCGGAGCGTATCCCTCTCTCCTCCCTAGTCTGCGCCTGGCCCTTGCCAGGCTCCGAGCCCCCTTCTCAGCGCGGCTGGAGGAGGCAGGAGTCCGGCGCCCTATTGTTCTGGTGCTGCCTCTGCTCCGGCTGCCGCGCACCTTGGCCCGGTAGGTGCCTTGTGCGGAAGAACCATCACTGGAACTGGGCTGTGAGGCTTTCTCTCTCCCTCTGTTTCTCGCCGCTCTTCGCCCATTGGATGGAGGCGAGACCGGGGCGAGGTGGACGCATGCGTCCTGCGACTATGTGGGGGGAAATATTTAAGTGGTGGGGGGAGGTTGGCAATCCGGGGAGCGGGGAGAGGAGGGTGAGCGAAAAGGTGGGGGGGGCGGATAAGGATGGAGAGGCAGAGCGCGTAGGGGCGTGTATATGGCGTGTGCGGGATGTGTATATGGCGCGCGAGAGAGTATCTGAGTGTGAGGTGGGGGGGCTGTATCTGAGCATGTGTAAGTACAGAGTGGGGGGGTGCATGGAGTGTCTGCACAGACTGTGTGTGTTTGTGTGTAGTGTCTGAATGGGATGTATGTACGAAGTGTGTAGACGTGTACATGGGGTGTGTGGGTGTGTGGGGGAAGAGCTGTGGGGTGTTGGGGGTACCTTCTGTAGGGGGGAAGCTATGTGGAGATACCTGATATAGAGGAGCAGGGTGTGAGGGTACCTGCAATGGGGGGGCGCTGTGTGTGGGAATACTTGTGGGTGGATGGAAGGGCTGTTGGGGTACCTGCTATAGGTGGGGGAAGGTGTTGGGGGGAATACCTGATGTGGGGGGGAGCTTGTGGAGGGTACCTGATGTGAGGGAGGATCTGAGTGTGGGGTACCTGATGTGGGGGGGGCTGTGTGTGAGGGTACCTGCTATAGGTGGGGGAAGTGTGGGGGGGTACCTGATGTGGAGGGGGGCTGTGTGGAGGGTACCTGATGTGGGGAGCTGTGTGTGGGGTACCTGATGGGGGGGCTGTGTGTGAGGGTACCTGCTATAGGTGGGGGAAGTGTGGGGGGGTACCTGATATAAAGGGTACCTGATGTGGGGGGGGGCGATGTGGAGGGTACCTGATGTGGGGGGCTGTGTGTGGGGTACCTGATGAGGGGGCTGTGTGTGAGGATACCTGCTATAGGTGGGGGAAGTGTGTGGGGGGTATCTGATGTGGGGGGGGCTGTGTGTGAGGGTACCTGCTATAGGTGCGGAAGTGTGGGTGAGGATATCTGGTGTGGATGGGGATACTTCTTGTGGGTGTGGAAAGTGTGTAGGGACTGTTCCCCTCTCTGGTGTGGATCCATCTGAAAACCTTTCCGTTCCAATTATTCTTCTTCATTAGCCACAATGAAGGAGGGAGGGGTGCCCAGAGAGCCTGCGTTGCGCAGATGCAGTAGGAGGACACCCCCACCATCACCCAGACAGGCTGGCACAAGCTCCACTTATCTTCATTTCCACCGCCGCTTGTTCCTATTTTTATCCAGTCACGCAGGCACTTTGGCAGCACTTTGTGCCCAGCCGCTTCTCTCTGAAGCGGACGCACTTTTATTCCCTCCAAACAAGGTGCTGCCTCCTCCCCTGCCGCGCTCCTCAGACCTTTGTCTGTAGCACTTCCACCATCTCTTTAGCTTTAGCCGAGCGCGCTGGGCGCCTGAGAGGATGCAGGAGCCGCTGTTGGGGGAGAGCTGGGGTTGGAGGGAGAAGTGCTGGAGCTGGTTCCGGAGAATCAGGGAGCTGGTGCATGGGAGTCTGGTGTTGGAGGAAACCGGTGCAGGGGGGAGCTGGTGCCAGAGCCTGGGGGAGCATTGAATAGCTGGGGATGGTGATGTTAGAGGTAGGAGGTGCTGAAGCTGGTATTGGAGGGAGCGGGTGCAGGAGCCGAAGCGGGTAGAGCATGTGGCGAGCTGGTGCAGGATTCTCACCCTGCTTTCCCATATGTTGTTGCAGCCCTTTATCATGAGGCTCCATAAGGGCCCCATGCTGCTCCCTCTGGAGACACCAGGACTTTTAGGACTGATATCACATTGGAGCAGGATCTGGCCCTACATTTCCAAAACAAGCGGTGAGGAGCATCTCATCCCTCCGTCTGCACCTTCCCTCTGCTGCCCGACTCCTCCAGATACCACCAGGAGACATTGGGTACTTCCCATTGTATCAAACTGGGATTTGGGATTAAAAACCACCGACCTACTCATCTGTACTGCCAGCTTCATGTTTACCTCCCTTTTAAAATAAATAAAAAGTCCCTTTTATTTATTGTGGACGGGTTTATTTCAATGCGTTTTTGTTTGCACCAGGAGATTCAAATAAGTGCTTAGGTGTTTAATTTTTCACCTAAACAGTAGACTTGGTAATTTTAAAGGAAATCAAAAAAATTACACTGTATCAGCTCTCACTGTCGCCAGCTCAGAGAAATGAAATAAATCAAAGTTAAAAGCTTGAGTATCATTTAATTATGGCGCGAATAGCGCTTGGAAAGAAGTAGAACAACATCTCTAAACAAATTATAGCCGGGCCAGAAAGGAATTATTAGATTGAAATTTCATTTAGGCTCGGGAGACACAGCGCTTCAATATGTAATCTGTTATGCCTCATCTGATTTGTATGCTTAATTCAGCTTGACGAATTTATTAGTTTTCATAACAGTAAAAAAATTGAGCAGCACTATGGGCTAATGCATTGTGTGTACTATAAATTGTATGTCACCATTGAAAGGCTGAAGTCTATAGAAATCTTTTATTAATGACAACATAGGAAGGAGAATTTTCTTGCAAGCCTTTAAGGAGTTCATGCCAAACCTCAGTGCTTAGTGTCTCAGCAGGCTATTAACATATCGTCATACTAATTAGGCTACTTCATGAGTGATATAATTTCAAACTTTAAATTATGTTCTAATTAACAAGGGTTGCCCAATTTGCTTAATCTTCAAAAGGCTTTCGGTTTGTCTAATTAGTCGAAACTATTGAGCATCTCAAATGCCTAATAAAATCCATAGATAATATTTTTGTACTTTCATTATATAGTGTGTAAAGTTTACAAGAAAGAACTGAAGGCCAGTGACGGGAAATAGGTGGCAAAAACGTCCATTCACGAGTCATTACATTTGATTTCCTATCCTTGAGTTACAGCTTCAAACTCCCAAACAATAATCACATATTACATCTTATTTTGGCTTTGCTCTGAGTTTTAAGAAGGAAACAAAATCAAGGGCAAATATCTTACTTCCCAAAATGCTTAGATTTAAAGTAAAAAGTAATCCAACATTACCAGAGCAAGGACTTTAATTCAACACGCTTAACTGAACTTTGATCCTAACAATCTTTTAAAAACATAAATTTAACCTCCCTGCTTTCAGCTTAATTACTTGAAATAGTTGTTTTAATGTAGGCTGTCACATGGGAGAATTGAGAATGCATATCGTTAATATGAATTAATTTTGATTTTAATAGCAACTGACAACTGATCTCCAAATGCTAAACACTTATCACCACTTCATATGGTAAGTATGGTATTCTAATATATCCATGAAATAAAGAGAACACTGGTGAAACAACTAAGGAAACTTTGTTTGGCGCTATATTGATTGATCAAAATTATTTAAATCCATCAGTCCCCGAGGCGGGCCGAAAAGATATCACTACATTTGTGTTTTTAATTTAGAGCCATCTTCAGCTTTCACTATTTACAGGCAACACTCTTCTCTATAACGATGTATTTATCAAGTTGTCATTAAATGTGTTTATCTTGGTATACTAATTCCCACGTATGCTGCAGTCTTTACTACCTCATCGGAAAACAATTATGCTTTTATTTAATTAATTAATTAAATTAAAAAATATATCAGGTTATACAATTCCAATTCTTCCTTTACCTCTCCAGTACGACAACCGAAAAGCAGTGCATAGAACTGACACTCATGTTAACAAAATGCAACCCTTCCCTGTAGTTTGCAATCTCCTGCTAATTACAGAAGTGTCCAGAATACCATGATATGCAGAAGTGGAAGGATATCAGTTAATATTCACTCTCTTTCTTATGAACTGGTGTCACTGTCTTGAACAATAGCTCTGAAGCAAGGATACCAGTACCTCTAGAAAGGGGAAATAACAGAAAGTTTAGTAGGAACGCTGGAGGCGAATGTTAGAGTCTAACTGGGCGAGCATCCCTAACCTACCTGCAATTACTGCAATATTAACTAATATTAACTATTAGATTAATAATTAATAAAAATGACAATGACCTCAATAAGCGTACAACAAATTCATAAACTCACAAAAGAAGTGGATGGCATGGGGCCAAACCAAAGGGCTGGTCACCCTAGGTGATCCTAGACATGCCGGACTCTTTGTCTGACTATAAATTCTGCAGCTGTCCTCAGCCAGATGCAGACATATAAAATGTACCCGTTCCAAGTAATAACAAAGCTGTTGGTGAAAGTGCAAGACTGCACTCGAAAGCCTTCAAATGCCATTAGTCTTTCAGCAAGCTTTGCACACAAATGGACTGCCTAAATAAAATTAGAGTCCCCTTTCCTATCCTGACCCACGCAGACATCTGGGGAGAAATCTCTGTCGCCTCTCATGGATCCATGTTCTGATTTATGATTAACATTTAAAGCAATGCATTCATATTTTACTGACCCTAATGCGTTGTATGAATTTTTAATCCATTAAGATGCAGTATATACTTTAAGGAAACTCTACTCTTGTTTTAAGCACAGAACAGAGTTGGCTGTAACTACCGTATTTATTTATTGAAAATGCAGCTGTTCGCTCTGCTTTATAGTAATGTTCACACTTTTTTGTTTTTACCCTTCAATTTTATTTTTATTCTTTTCGTATGGAGACAAGCTCAGTGCTCACACCTTGCTAACTACTACGGTCTGAGGAAATCTGGTAAAACAAACACATTGGTTCCATTCCCTGAATGCTGAGCGCTATGAGGAGTGCTCTGGTATAATTTCAAAGGGACAACAGTTCACATGGAAGCGAGTAAGAGAAACTAAGAATGGCAGAAGCTTTCTTCAGGACCCTGGACAGAGCAGATCGGTTGGCGCACTTTTCTTCCCTGCTAACCTGGAAAGTAGAAAACAAACGCAAGACCCTTCAGCACAGATGGAATAGCCCCACACAGTGAAAAGCAATCAATGAAGGCTTCTGCAAGATACCTCAGGCAAATACTGTGTCCAGTTCACGCTGAGGTCAGAATATGCTCCCAAGCTGTTGTCAGGGAAGGAGATTCTCCCAGATCGATTTATTCCCATTGTAGGTTCCGTGGGTCAGATATTCGGACCCAGCACCTACAAACAGCATATAGTTTGTTGAAAATTTAAATAAACGTGATTATTTCTGTATAGTCCATTTACCTTGTTTGCATGAAATACAGGAATAATTGTATAACAGTCACAGAGGCCCTTTATGTATAGGAACACGATTAAAGAAACAATTCCCTGTCCGGTTTTGGGGTGACTCATTGGATGCTCACTTACACAGGCGTATATCAGCGAAGTTACACCTCTGTAAAACCAGAGCGAGAGGAGAGGAGGCTCATGAATTGTATTCCCTGATTCTTGGAGCATGTCTCTAATGCTAAACATCAAACGGCAACCCTTTGGCCTTCTGCTTATGTATTCAGACACAAGCTGCCCCTCAATCAGTGTCTGGGGTTAATATAACCTGAAAACACCGCAGCTTGCAAGCCGTTTCAGTGAACCTGTCTAGTCCTAATTAACAGCGAAGATCTGGCCCTGTGAGAATGTGGTGATGCTGTGGGTACGTGGCGAAGCTTTCCCCTGTGCTGTACAGGGATAGGCAGCATCCTTTCCTCTTCTGGGAAGGGGGTGAGGCTCTCCGCAGCCCTTAAGAAAGGAATGAATCTCTCCGCGCTACGCGCTGGGCTGTGGGGGGAGGAGAGAGTTCTAATAAAACACCAAAGCCCACCCCCCCCATGTTGTGTCTGTTCCAGTGTCTGTTCCCCTGCAGAGGTAGGGTGATTCTGCCTTTATAACTCCCTCGCGCGCCCAGGCGTCTGTATTAAGGGCTGGAGCTCAACCCTGCTCAATCATACGATCTGTCTTCCTGCAAGCAGGAGAAGAAGGTGGCTCCTGCGTGTGTCAGACTAGTCTAGTCTCCCGCTAGCATCTCTGGGCGGTGATGCCCTGGCAAGCCTCAGCCTTACCCCCGCAGAACTGACATTTCACAATGGGCAAGCGCCCCCTTCGGGGCCCCCCTCCCCGGCATCTCACCAACGCCCCCGAAAGCGAATCTATACAGAAAGGGATTTGGCGATTTATTCTTCGGGACGAAACTCTCGTTTCAGTGTCCTTAAACTGAGCCCTAGAGAGTGACGTTCAGTCCGCCAGCCCTGCTCTCCTGCCTCTCCCGCACTGGACTTCCTGAGGTCTCCCTCTCTCTAAGCCCCCGCCAGCGGTTGTTTGGCAGCCAACTCCTGACTTCCCCAGAGCCGGCGTGTTTACCCTTTTTGAAAGTTAAGTCAAGTCACGAAATCAAACTTAACGCACGGAACAATCAATGGAGACTTTTGCAATCCATGGCGCCTTGTACTTTCTAGCACTAAAATAAATGCAAGAAATCGAAACGTAATTACTTGAAAGAAATTCCTCTGCATAATTTATCCAGTCATTTTTAGTAGAGTTTGCACTGAATGCATGCATTTAACGCTGTACCTGTGTCTCCCCCCAACACACACACACACACACACACACACACCGTCCAGTAGTTGTATTTGCTTTGCTGATTCTTACACTGAGTCCTACTCTCTTTATTTGCAACTGTAATCTTTGTGAATCTGCTCTTGTTCTGCTCTCTTTTAAACGTGTGTGTGTGTTTACCGTTTTTGCATTTATTTGTAACCCTGTGTTGGCTGATTACACTTACTGAACACGGGGTCTAAGTACATGCCAGAATGGAATATTTCTCATGGAAATTTTGACTATCAAAAAGTGGCATTCACCTGATGGTGGAAATATTGATTAAAAGGAGGGTGCCCCCCATACACACACACATTTTGCTTTTTGTTATTTTTTGGTTCTCTTCGGAGAGGAGTCACTTTCTATACTGGAGTTATTCAGTACAGTATCTAATGTGGTTAACGGTGCTTCTCAGTGGTAAGGATGCTACAGGTGTTATGTACAGTATTTCTCTCCCCCCCCCCCATGGTCTCTGTGTTAATTTTCTTAAAAAAGCACTGTGCAACGATTTACTGACCAGAAGTACCTGGAAGGACAACTCCAGTCTCACAAACTTAATAGAAAGTGCCACCAAAGTAAGTAGCTGCTTTGTTAAACTTTTCACTAGTGTCTGATGATACCGCAGATGTCCTGCCACACTCCTTTTATGATTAGGGTTTGTATAGCTGCAGTTGGTTTATTAATTGGAATTGCAAGAATGGCCCTCTAATTTATCATCCAGC
Source organism: Chelonoidis abingdonii (assembly GCF_003597395.2). Classification (NCBI taxonomy): domain Eukaryota; kingdom Metazoa; phylum Chordata; order Testudines; family Testudinidae; genus Chelonoidis; species Chelonoidis abingdonii. The sequence goes on along the minus strand of NC_133773.1, from coordinate 57,837,303 downwards.
TTGACAGATGAGGGTCTACACAACCAGATATCCTCTGAGTTCATTAGCGTTGGGATGGTGGCTGTTCCAAAACAAACTTTATCATAGATATAACATAGCATAGAACTTTATCACAGAACTCAAAGTAATGTTATGAAAGAACGAAAAATACATTTGGGAGCTGCCTGGAAACTGAAGTACTTTTTTATTTAACTTACATTAACAGAAATGTAATGTAAAAGTGAAGGGTTCTAACAAAATCATTAATAATTTAAAAATAATTACAGATAGCCTATCCTTACTATTCATAACCACTCAACACTTTAGACAAAGAAGGCTGAATATTCTTAATGTGAAAAGCATGTGAGCTGATTGCTAATTAGAAACTAAGCAAGAACTGAATGTTGGCAGGTTTATACTGGCTCTCCTCGATGTAGGTTTCTTAGATTTTCTTCAATACATATTGTGACAGATCCAGACCAGTGGGGTACAGAAGTCTGGTAGAAGGCAAATATACTGGTCCGTGGATGAACAGTTTTCTGTTCCCTAAGTGACCAGAGCAGGGGCTGCCCTAGAGCAATCAGGAACCTGCTAGAACCAATTAAGAAAGGCAAGCTAATCAGGACACCTGGAGCCAATTAAGAACTTTCTAGAATCAATTATGGCAGGCAGGCTAATCAGGATACCTGGTTTAAAAAGGACCTCCCATCAGTTAGTAGGGGTGTGTGCAGGGAGTGAGAAGGTGTGCTGTTAGAGGAGTGAAGAGTTCAAGTGTGATCAGGCTTTAGGAGGAAGATCCTGCACTGAGAATAAAGAAGGTGCTGGGGAAGGAGCCCAGGGAGTTGTAGCTGTGGTACAGCTGATACAGGGAACATTGTAGACAGCTGCTATCCACAGACCCCTGGGCTGGAACCTGGGTTGCCCCATCCCCCACCAACTCCTGATTGGACACAAGAGGAGTTGATCTGGTCTGTGAGAAACATCAGAAGGGAAGGTCTAAATTGGAAAGGGATCTGGCCTGTTCCCAACCCACTAAGTGGGACACAGAGACTGCAGGGATTGTACTCAGTTTCCCCCATGCTGGCTAGTGATGAGGTTAGCTGAGTGGATGGCAGGTTTGAGCCACTAGCAAAAGTAGCCAAACTGAGAGCTGCCACGAATCTCTGAGGAGAGCAAATCTGCCAATGAGTGCAGGACCCACCACGGCAGAGGAGGAACTTTGTCACAATATGAGAATGTGAAGTCTCCAGATTTACTTCCTGGGGTGGAAGGTGGGAGCTAGTAGGTTGGGTGTTTGTCCCTGTGTGGAGGATGGATTCTGGTCTGTAGAGAGGAGAAGTTTCTATGGCTTACATTAGTCTTGCCTCAGCCTGCTTGATCTATTATATTTTAATCTAATGTAGGCCCCAATCCTGCATGTGGAGCCATGCAGGCAGCCAGCTGTGCTTCTGTTAAGTTCTGTTGATTTCGGTGCAGTTCTGGGCAGGCCAGGAACTGTACCATTATTCTTGCAAGATCTTTCCTTTCTGCATTGCTGTTTAGCACTAGACAAACCAATACTTATTCTATTTTGTTTATTTAATGACTTTTCATATCAATCCATTCAATGGCTTCTCATACATTATCTGCTTTAACTTTTTTAAAAATCTCAGTGTGAAGGTTTTTTAATTCACCCATTATTATTTTTGTTTCTATTGTATTGTTTTTATTTCTCACAGATCCTTAAAAGTAACAAAAACTCACTTGTTTGGTTGTGTTTATGTTAGTTGTTATTTACAGAGATACCTGGTAACTAGACACTGTATGAAAGCAAACTTCGCTTCTATTTTTCAGAGATAAAGACAAGATTACAAAAGGAGACATTCACAGACATAAACCTACTATTAATGATGGAAAGAAACATACATGAGCCTATACAAAAGGTAAGAAATTTGATCAGGCTTCAGGAAGAAGATCCTGTGCTGAGGATAAAGAAGGTGCTGTCGAAGGCCATGGGGAAGACCCACTTTATATAAAACAGGATACAGGGCAAGGGAGGAACATATATCTTCTGCCTGAGAAAAAGATATCAGAGGGGTAGCCGTGTTAGTCTGGAACTGTAAAAGCCAAAAAGGTAAAAGTTTGAGCAAGCTGTATACATTTGAAAAGGACCCTCTAGAATGAAAGCACTACACCTGTAATAATGCTTACTATCACAAATGGATTACTGCAATTTTTTTAACTACAATCCTACGAGGAAAGCCTGAATGAAAGATTTGCATTTGTACCTCTGACTCATTTGAAAGACTTAAAACCACCATTCAGTCAGACAATTTCCTATTGGTTACTGTAGTGAGGCGGATTGGCCGCCCAGAGTGGGAGGAGCCTCTCATTGAACCCTGGTGGATTGAGCCATGCCATGCTCAACCCTCCCACTGGAAGTTAGTGAGCAGGACCAGGAAGTATAAAAGGCATGCCAGAGAACTCAGTTGGGAGGCAGCCACCAGAGGAGCCAGACACCTCCTGTGAGCTCCCAAGCTGGGAGGCTGCTGCAGACCCTGAGGTAGCTGACTGGCCAGGACCACCAGGTCCATTTATGGACCCGAGCATGGAGGAGCTGCAAACACTGATAGAGGCCTTCTTTGCGGATGACCAAGATGACCGTCTACAGAGCCAGGTATACCTGAGGGGGAGTTGGAAAGTGGCCCAGGGGTATCCAACCCCTGTCTGGCTGCAACGCTGACAGCAAGTGAGTCAGCATGTTGTGGTCAGGATCCCTGGTGACCCAGTGGCTGTCTGCCACTGCTAGGGCCCTGGGCTGGGACACAGTAAATGGGTGGGCCAGAGTCCCCCCTGCCACCCCAACCTATAGGTGGCAGTCTCCCCCTCTCTTACGCAAGAAGCCAGCATTTGTTGGCCCTCCACTGGAGCTAGGAGCCCCGACTGTTTGCTGCCCAGCCTGTGTGCAGGCCTGAGCCAGAGACTCTTTGCTGCCCCACGCCGACCAGGGGCTGGGGCTCCGTAACTGTGTTTGTTGTTTGGCTCTGATCACAGGCCCGAGCCCACATCTTCCATTGCCTTGCTGATTCCCCATGTCAGATGACCCCTGGAAAGGTAGTGAGGCAAATTGGCCGCCCACAGACCTGGAGAGGGAGGAGCCACTCTTTCTCCCCCTGCCCGGACTACAGTTCTACATCTGAGGAGTAGAATCATAGAATGTCAGGGTTGGAAGGGACCTCAGGTCATCTAGTCCAACCCCAGACAGATTTTTGCCCCAGATCCATAAATGGTCCCCTCAGATGGAACTCACAACCCTGGGTTTAGCAGGCCAATGCTAACTATGTCAGCTGAATGTCTTACCTAGTCTTCTTTAAATCTCCTACAAGTCTTCTAAGGTCAGATATTTCGCCTTAAATTCTTTGTGCTTCCCTAATGATACAAAGGAGATGTAAAACTGCCTCCTGGTGGCAGTTGAAGATTCCCTTGGTATAATACCTACATAAATACCTCCTGACCTAGACCACATTGATGTGAACAGTGTGGTGGGGTGGGCTCAGTGCAGAAAGGGGGCAAGGACTGAATGTGATGTGCTTTGGTGGTCCTGGCTGGCAGAACAACAATTTGGGGCCATTATCTATTAATGCAAATTAAAGCAGTCCTAAGGTTACAATAACTTGCACCTGAGGCTATCAGCAAACCCCAGAATTGCGTGGGGGGGGGAAGGAAAAATGGTATGAAGCCACTTAGTCTCCCTTCTCAGGGGTGTCAGCTATTGTCCTTTTGGACATCTACCATCACAAATATTGGAGACAAGTGGATCTGAACTGGAGAAAGTTTGGAACATGAGATTAGCAGTAGATGAATAGTTAAGTGTGGAGGTCCCTCAGATGCAAATCAAGCCAAATTTAGAATGTCTCTTAATGGTCATTACATCTATTTTTTTTTTAATTTGTAAATGTCATTATTGAATTCTTGTTTGCTTGCTTCAGGGATCAGATTGGAAGGACAGGGCATGACAGCATACCACCACCTTTCCCAAAACACCATCTTCTGCTCTAGAAACTCAGTTTTCATTTTTTTTTTTAATGATCATCACAACTCAGATGCCCAAAGATGAAAATTTAAAATTAAATGTCAACATTATCAACTATTTCACTGCTGATCATGCATATAATAAAGAAGGGTTAGTATCATATTATGAATCTATACAATATACTACAAATCACAATTCAAGTACACTCTATCATGAAAAGAGAAGATATTGTTTAGAGGTTAAATCACAGAATCGCAAGTCAGGTGATCTGTTTGCAGCAGAACCTAGGACAGAATACTTCCTTTGTGATGTTGGGCAAGTCAATTTACTTTATTAAGGCTTCCTGTTCTTCAGCATCCACAATTCGTGGTAAAAATCACTGACAACTGCAGGTGCTCCACACTAGAAGTGATCAGAATTTTTCTTCCAATGGAAATTTTTGAGGTTTTGGTGAAAAATCAAATATTGAAAACTTTTAATGAAAACAAACAAATGAACAAAAGTGTCTGAAATTTTTTTGACCCAAAACTTCCAGTTTAGCACAGAATATTTTGATTTAGAAAATTTGCCATAATGCCTTATGGGCATTTTAGTTTGGATGCTTTTTACCTTCATTCTTCTCTGAGGGCCAAGCTCACTAGCAGGACTACATATCCCATGATGCACCATGGTCTCCCACTTTGCTGAGTCACCATGCTGTATTGTGGTAGTACAGGGTCATGGTGTATGGCAGAAGACGTAGCCCAGCTAGAGAATACAGTCCACTGAAACAGGTTTTTCAGGTGTGCTCTTTTTTAATAAAAATTCAAAATTTCCCAGATATTTTGCAGACATTTTTGCAAAAAGTTTCATTGTGTTGAAAGCTTAGTTTACTACTTAAAAAAGTAAGACACTGTTTTTTATTTGTGTTTTTTTTTTTTTTTTTAAACCAGCCATATTTTACACTTCTTGGTATTCAACTGGGAACTTGAGTGTCCCGCAATTCTCAGGATGAGACCTTGTTTCCCCAGGGGCCTGTTACTGATCCCATTAAAGCTAATGGAAGGTTTGCCATTTACTTCAATGGGAGGAGTCTCAGACCCTAATATCTGTGAAGTTATTTGAGATTCTTGGATGAAAAGCACTATAATAGGGTGATATATTTATTATTATTATTCATTATTTTATTATATTTTATTCACAAAATTACTGACCTGGAAGTAATTACAATTTATTTTGTTGTTCTGGCTGTCGCACATGCACACTAAGACACCAGTTCTGCAAGGAGATGCATGCTGAAGGACCTCTCATTGAGGATTAGGACCTATAATCACAAATCTGATCTCAAATAAATAGGCTCATGCTCCTTTAAAATGAATCTTCAGAGTATGCTGTCTTGTTCCTTTAAAATAGATGTTTGTATCTGTGCACCAGTAAAGTGTTCCCGCCCTCCCCCAAATATATGGTGATAGGCACCTGCATATTTGAAATTTAAAGCTAATCATAAAAATACTCATATTTTCTTTGAAAAACCAGTGAGAGATACATTCTACCTTTTGGATAAAAAAGCCAACTCAAAGCAAATCACTGCATGCAATGAGTGTGTGCAGATCTCATATGTTCCACTCATTCTTTTTATGAATGAAATATCAAGGTTTGAAGAATGTTAAAGTAATGAAATCAAAGCAGGAAATAACTAAGTCATGCAAACATTCTATAACAGAAAAAGCTGAAGGTTATTGTTAGTATATAGTCCTGTTGTTAGCCTGAGACAGAATGTTGGGTTTGACTTTTGATACTCTTACTTCCTTACTAATATGTGTGAACAAAGACGCAATGTATTGCATTTCCCACAACCAGATAGGGCTTTTCTACAATAAGAAAAGATAAGGAATAGAGCTAAAGTCTTGCTGGGTATAGCGGGAGTGTAATATATGAGTGTACACTTGAAGACTTCCTGACTCCATCTCAAGGCAAGGTCAAACCATCAGTCGGGAGGGGAGAAAATGATGAAGGGGGAGGTATAAGAAATAATAAAAACCAAAGAAAAGCCTGGCCTTGGCCATTACATAACCTCATTCCTTACCCATCCCATGGGATACAAAAGATGTGGTACTAAGCCCACAGACTCAAGACCCTCCAAAATAGAACATCACCATAAATTATAAGGGTTAGGAGCAGGAGTGTGCACTGCAGATATATTTGGGCCTGCTAAAAAGGAGGTGGTGGGAACAGGGACACTGAGAAAAAGGCTCTGTGCCATCAGAGCTATGGATATGCTTGCTTGAAACTAACTCCAATAAACATCTCATTGCCTGCACTTCGGACTTCCGGCCTTCTGCTTTCTATCTATGTGACGAGACCCCGGGGAGGGGTGAAGGGAAAGCCCTTAACAGTCATTATACCTTATTACAATTATATTATGTGTTTATAACATTGTTTTGGAAAGCAAACACCTGATGCAGAAAAATCTGTATCTTGAAGTCAGTCATGTAAAAGAGTCAATGGGAGTTTTACCTATAGGCTCAGGTATGATGAAATGGTTCAATGATTAAAACAGAAAACAAAAAAATCCAGTCCAGATAACAAATCAGAAAACCAGAAATGCAAAAGAAATAATAAAAGGGAAACCAAAGAAGAACTGATGGTTCTGTTTGTTAGCCAGCTGACACACATAGCAAACTCATTCTGAAAAAAAAAGATTTGCCTGGAGGCCCTGATTCAGAAAAGCGCTTAAGCACATTTAACTTTAGCTGCTGAGTTGAACAAAGATGGATGCAAGCATATGCTTGTTGAATCAGGACCAAAGAGATTTGTCATTAAAGGTATGTCTAGACTAGGTTATGCTTTTAATTTGAGTTAGTTTGAGATATCTCATTTCAAACATCACTTAGCTCCAAAATCTTTTTTAAAGATTAACACTTTAAATTCATGTTATCTGGTAGGGGTTGATCCTATAGACTGCCTTGATATAGCTAACTTGAATAAATAAAATCCTTTTCCCGCTAGTCTAGGCTAGGAAGAGCTACCAAATGTGCAATCTGGTGATAGTGAGGTAAAATTTTCAAATGTGCCTAACTGCCATTGACTTTCAAAAGGATTTAGTTTCAAAGATGCCTAAGTGATTTAGAAAACTATTACCTATGGGTCTATATGGCCTTCTCCAGGACAAGATGCTTTAAAAATTATGTTAGCTAACAGCTTTGAATTCAGGATCTGACCTTGACCAGCTAACATGTTTTAAAGACATTAAAACTTGTCTATATTAAGTGCTAGCACGTTTTTAACAGGTCTTAATTAAAACATTGGCTAACACATTTTTTTAAAAAAACAATGTTTTTCCTAGTCTAGACAAGCTCCATCTGGGTTAATCCCACTCATGGTACTAGAAACTGCTAGTTGCCTTAGCAGTGTTGTGAGGAGAAGTGAGGTTTTGCCTCTTCCTGGAAATAGCAGGAGGTTTGGTCAATGGAACCTATACATCCCCAAAGATCTACCTGGATTCCATAGATTTCCCTGCTAATAGCTCATAGACTCTAAGGTCAGAAGGGACCAATATGATCATCTAGTCTGAACTTCTGCACAAAGCAGGCCACAGAATCCTACCCATCCCCTTCTATAACAAACTCTTAACCTATGTCTGAGTTATTAAAGTCTTCAAATTGTGGTTTGAAGACCTTAAGCTGCAGAGAATCCACCAGCAAGTGACCCATGCCCCACGCTGCAGAGGAAGGCAAAAAACCTCCAGGGCCTCTGCCAATCTGCCCCGGAGGAAAATTCCTTCCCGATCCCAGATATGGCGATCAGCTAAACCCTGAACATGTGGGCAAGACTCACCAGCCAGCACTCAGGATAACATCAGTCCATCCATCCGTAACATCCCATCACCGCCACTGGCATACTTACCTGCTGTATCAAAGCATTAATTGTCAATTAACGATCCCACTACCATCCCTTCGTAAACTTATCAGCTTGTTCTTAAACAGATTATGTCTTGTGGCCCCCAACATCCCTTGAAGTCTGTTCCGTCCTCTATGGTTAGAACGCTTTCAATCTTAATTTCAAGTGCAATTTCCTGCGTGTCAGCTTATACCATTTGTTCTTGATCTACATTGGTAACTAAGCTTAAATCTTCTTCTCTCCCTAATATTAATCACTTCATGATTAATAAAGAGCAAGCACTATCCGCCTCAACCTTCTTTCTGGTTAGGCTAACAAGCCAAGCTCTTGAAGTCATCACTGTCATAAGACAGGTTTTCATTCCTTCGCTCATCCTAGTAGACCCGTCTCTGACCTGTTCCAGTTTTGACTTCATCCTTCTTAAATGGAGAGACCCGAACCTGCACGACAGACTTGCCAATGAGGTTCACAGCTGTTAGTATCAACAGTCGGTACTAGATCCTCCTTTATCTTTGCTGGATTACCTCGCCTTGATGCATCGTAAAACTGCATTAGCTTTTTTTAACCGGCCATGTCCATTGCAGCTCATTCGTCATCTGTGGATCAAACAATCTCCAAGTGCCTTCTTCTCCTCTGTGCTTCCAACTTGATATGTCCCAATTAAATATAACTTAAATAATTTCTATTTTAATTCCTAGTGAGATGACCTTGCACTGTTCACTATTAAATTGTATCCTTTTACTATTATCCAGTTTACAAGGTCTCAGATCTTGCCTATATGATATCCCGTCCTTCTCTGTGTTAGGCATACTCCAGTTTTGTGTCATCGCAAACTTATTTTAGCGCTCCCATTTTTGTTGCAGGGGTATAAAAGGTTAATAGATTTGGTCCAAAACTGATCCTTGGGACTCACTTGTACTACCTCTGTCGCTCTGACAGTGTCACCCTTCAGTACGACCGTTGTAGTCTCCCTTTACCAGTTCTATCACCGTTCCATATTTATTAATTGACTCCCCATTTTCTAATGTACTAAGTAAATTTCCATGTGGAACGCATGTCAAAATGCCTTACTGAATCGAGTGGTAAATTAGATGTCGTACTGATTTCTTTTGTCTACATAATCTGTCAGCTTCTCAGAAGGAGATCAGGTTGGGTTTGGGTGATCTACCTTTTGTTCAAATTCATGTTGTAATTTGTCCATTCCATTAAACTTCAATATCGTAACTTTTCTTCCTTCAAATTATATTTCCAGACCTTACATACTACAAGATTCAAACAACTAGCACGGGGAGGGCCCTATAGTTACTACGATCACTTTTTTTCCCTTCTTAAAAGAAGGAGCTATGTTGCAATTATCCAGGTTCGTCCGGTCAACCTGAGTTTACGATTCATTAAAAATTCTTGGCTAATGGGCGTGCTAATTCAGATGTGCGAGTTCTCTTATATTCTTGGATGAAGATTATTGGCTCATTTTTCATTGATTTTGTCCCATTAAGCTGTTCAAGTTTGGCTTCTACCTCAGATATGGTAATATCTACCTCCATATCCTCATTCCCATTTGTCATCCTTCCATTATCCCTAAGCTCCTCATCAGCCTCATGCAATCTTCTTTCAGGTAGTTTTCAGAGTGAGGAAGGAGAATATGCCTAAATTAATGTTGACCCGGCACTGTTAGTTTGGGCAGGAATCCTGTTTCTAACACAGATACATATTATTAAGGGATTGGACTACAATGAAGACTGAAAGCATAACAAATTCTATTTTCTAGAAGAAGTACATTTTTGAATTATAGGTGTGACAAAACATTTGAAACCACTGGTGAGTATGCTCTGTATCTGGGTCTTGGAGGACACTGAGCCTAGGGCCAGCTGCAAATGGTCATACTGAAAAACCTTCCTTTCACCCACACTTGTTTCCAAGATTCAGAGACCAGGCACATAAGGGTTAAACATCTGGGAGGTCAAGGCAGCTGGAGCTCATCAGCCAACCAGGCCCAGCTGCTTTATGTATTAAAGGACAAGAGAAAATGCAAGGGGGAGGGGAAGGAAGGTTATTCTGTGCACAAGTGAAGCAGGCGGTGGTCTAATATTATAAGGTTTCTGTTTATTTCAGGATTGTGTTAGTATACTAAAAAGAGAGAATTTTATTTTGTATAATACTGGAGAGGAAAGGGAAGGAGGTATGGAGCCCTGAATCTTTGGATCTGTAACAAAATAGGGAGAAGATATTTTTTCTATAGAACTTGGTGCTTAGTATTCATGTGGTCAATTTCTAGCAGAGATGGGCTATCTACACATGGTTTTCCTATTCACTGCATTGAAAGTAAGGCTGTGTTAGCACATCCATTATAAACCCATCCTTTCAAAGGTTTATGACATAACCATAAAAATTCACTCTGGGCTGATGTGTGCCATACAGAGTCTTAGTGAGGGATCACATTTTCAAAAGCAGCTTTGATTTTTAAAACTGAGCCACATGACAAGGAATTAATCCATAATGTGGCCTAATAAAAATGGATGATATTTTGAAGATTGCAGATTAACTCCCACATCTATACAACATCTTTTTAGTTAACACTAGATAGAGATTTTTAGTGTGCCTGGGCAATGTGAATGACATGATAGATGGTAATAGTATTTCAGGAAACACTAGGGTCTATTATGTCAACATTAATCTAATCAAAATTACTTCATATGTATAAAAAAATCTGAGCTAGATAAAGGGTGTGGAGATGTTAATACAAATAAACATGCGTGGCCACTTTCTGCTTTTAACCTATATTAAAGCTAGAGCAACTCATTTGAAGTGCACTGGCTCAATAGCAGAATCTGCCCCAGACATTTAAATGTTCCAGTTAAACTAAAAAGACAATGGGGGCTGGGTTGGTGTCCTTCTTCCCTTTGAAAATTTAGATACATGGTTTTCTAACCCTATGGTGGTATCCATTAAAAGGATTTTTGAATATTATATCTGTTTTGAAAATGCAGCATGAAAATGTATCCAATATTTGATATTGGCAGGGCAATATGACAGGTTCTCAATCAAGTTTAATTCAGTGTATCAGTAACATTCTCTTTTGAACAATTTGAAGTCACTCCAGGGGGGAAATAACCTTCCAAATATATAAGAACAATTTAATTTTTATTTAAAAAATGAGGAAAATCCACAGACCCAAAACGACACGTAATATTAAGTGTATGTCAAAAACGAAGCAGAAGTTAGTAAATTGAAAACTGAAGGCCTGATACAGAACTGTAAGAACAGTCACACAATGAGAGTTTTGCCTGAGTAACAAAGGCAGAGCTGGTTTTGAAGGGTGGCAGTCCAGGGGTATAAATTAATAATAATAATTGTGTTTTGTAGCATAGATCATAACAAAAAGTAAACAACCCCCACATTATGAAAAAATAGAATGTGTGTGTGTAATAGATAGATATATACACACACAAGTATGCACTTTAAAAAAGTCATCCTGCCTTCTTTTCTCCCTTGTGCATGACTATATATTCACATACATCAGTTCTTCTGTAATATGTTAACTCACATACATATGTATCAATACTTGAATAATATGTTAGCATGTGTTCAGGTATCAATATTCAATAGTCAAAAATAAAACCATGTAGCCAATGTGGAGTTTGACATTAGTTCAAACCCAAGTACACCTTATAGTAAAAATTTAATAAAAGGGAGCTACAAATGAAAGGAAAATTGATTTTAAATATTGTGTTCTCATTACCAGCTCTTCTGAAATCAAGCAGAATTTGTCCTTGCTGGACCCAATCAGCAGATGAGTCTTGTAAGGAAAGGCAAGCAAGGGGGACAATATTTTATTTTGGATAAAACTCCACAAAACTTCTAAACCTTTCATTTTTTTCTCTTTCTTTTATTCAGTCTTTGCCAACATTTGGATCTCTCTGTGTTTATACCTTCAAAGACACACTAACACAAGTTCTACAGTTAGATGAGCTAGCTCAGTCAGTAGAGCATCAGACTCTTAATCTCAGGGCTGTGAGACCCATGCTGGGCAAGTTGCATGTCATTTTTGCTGCAGCTGATTGACTGCCTCCCGTACCCCACATGGAGGGAAGGTTCTCAGCTAGGGTCATTCTTTGTCTCAGGAGGCAAGACAGAGTAGCAGGGGTCAGAGCTGTGCAGCAGCTATGTGTACAGTATGAGGAGGAGAGGGGGATTTATGTGACAGCACATGAGTACCCGGAAAAGGGCTGCTCAACTACCTCAGGTCTGCCACCTTCTTATTGGCTGGAGGTGGGGGAATGGGCTAGCCATGTTCTCATAGCCCCAGCCTCACAGCATATTTAAACTGCCCCCAGGATTTTCAAAAACCTCTTGCACCTGCTAGCTACCTCACACTCCCTCCCCATAGTAGTAGGGTTGGTATTGTATATGTGGGGAGAGGGCTGTGGAATTGGATGCTATGGAGCTGAACAATTGTCTCTTTCAGGATCAGGAAGGAATATTTCCTGTTTGACCAAACTGACAAGAAATCTGGTGGGTTTTTTCACCTTCCTTGCAGCATCGTGGCAGGCACAGTTTGATTATAAGCAGTAAGACTTTAAAAATGTAATATTAGGAAAGATCTGACTATTCAGCTTGTGGTCAATGTCCAGCATGGATAAGGCTGAAAGCCAGGAACCAGCTCCCAGGTAGGGTTGCCAGGTGTCTGTTTTTTGGCTAGAACACCTGGTTGAAAAGGGACGCTGGCGGTTCTGATCAGTACCTCTGACCAGGCCATTCAAAGTCTGGTTGGCATGGGGTTGTCAGGCTTCCTATCCAGCTCTGCACAGCTCTCCGGAAGCAGCAACATGTACCTCCAGCTCCTAGGTGTAGGGGCGGCCATGGGGGCTTTGCGTGGTGCCATCCCACCCTGAACACTGGCTCCGCAGCTCCCATTGGCCAGGAACCTTTTGCCTATAGTAAAAAAGAGGATGGATCACTTGATGATTACCTGTTCTGTTCATTCCCTCTGAAGCACCTGGCATTGGCCACTGTCGGAAGACAGGATACTGGGCTAGCTAGACCATTGGTTTGACCCAGTATGGCCGTTCTTATGTTCTTCACAGACTGAGGTCCCTCTTTGGGAACCTCTTGTACACACACAAACTCTGCCTCACCCTCCACTCCCAATTTTTTTTAAATAAAGTCACTTTCATTCCATAATAGAATACATGGGGGAGTTATGCTAGCATAGCTATAGCAGACAAATTATTCCTCTTAGCTATGCTGGTTAATTTCCCTGGGTAGACCAGGCCTCACTGTTACACCTCATCTCAGTTTAGGCTTTGATCCTGCACACACTTATGCATGTGGGTAACAATATGGGACTACTCATGTGTATATAGTTAGAGGGTTTGCAGCTAGTTTGGTGCAGTGGACTTTTGTGCCTGTGTGGAGCCCTGCAACTTCAGTGAAGCTGTATGTGAGAAAAGGTGGTTTCACAAATTACCGAAATAGGTGCCTTTAGGGGAGGAGCTGTCTCTTCCTATGTGTTTGTACACTGCTGAGCAGAACTGGGTCCTGATTCTGACTAGGGCCTCAAGGTACAGCTGTAATACAAATAACACTTGATTACAATTTTTTTTTTAAAAAAGGAAACTTTCTCTTTTAAGAATCTGATTTTACACACACTTGATTAGTCAATGCTACTAGTCACTGCAGGTTAGTTTAGTGTACAAACCTGCCATTTTCAGGGGTCTATAGTTCAGTGACTGTAAAACTGCTTTAGGGAGTGAGGAGGTAAGAGTGGTAAGACATACAAGTAGAAGTGCTGAGCCTTTGAAGAGAAGTATACATAATTAGCAACATGTTTCGTATGGTTTCTTTCATCAAAATATCCCAGCAGGCTTGGAAGTTTGTCAAAACATGAAAATGCACCAAGAGCTCTAGTTTTATGTTTACTCTAACTCTGTCTAATGTAACATGTTTAAACCTAAAAATGTGCAGTACAGGAACTCCTCACTTAACGTTGTAGTTATGTTCCTGAAAAATGCGACTTTAAGCGAAATGATGTTAAGCAACTCCAGTTTCCCCATAAGAATTAATGTAAATGAGGGGGTTAGGTTCCAGGGAAATTTTTTTCACGAGACAAAAGACTATATATATATATACACACACACACACACACACACACACACACGCAGTATAAGTTTTAAACAAACAATTTAATAGTGGTACACAGTGTTGATGATAACGAAGCTTGGTTGAGGTGGAGGAGTGAGAGGGTGGGATATTTCCCAGGGAATGCGTTACTGCTAAATGAACTAGCAATTGGCTGAGCCCTCAAGGGTTAACTCTCACAACACTCTACAAAGCAGCAGGAAAGAAGGGAGGGCAGACAAAGACACACACCCTGTGTGTGAGAGAAAAATGTGCATTTTCCCTTTAAATAGTTGACCCCAGGCTTGAGTACACTGCCTTGTTAATTAAATCAGCTTGTTGAGACCTGAGACAACACCTACTGCTTAGAAGCTCCCTCTCTCCATCAAGTGTCCCCTCTGCTCTATGGAAGATAGGTTAAGTGGGGTGCAGGGGGAGGGGAAGACACCCTGACATTAGCCCCCTTCTTCCCCCCTCCCCCCATACAGCAAGCAAGAGTCTCCAGGAACAGCTCCAAGGCAGAGGGCAGGAGCAGCACATGGCAGTAGGGGGAGGGACAGCTGCTGCACAGGGAACTTAGGGGAGCGGGGAGTTCATAGGGGGGCTACCAGTCCACCCTGGTTCCAAGCCCCCACCAGCTAGCTGCAACGAGCTGCTCTTCCTGCAAGCAGCGGACAAAACAGGCAGCTGCCAAGATGTTAGAAGGGAGCATTTCACAACTTTAAACGAGCATGTTCCCTAATTGATCAGCGACTCAACATCGAAACAACGTTAACTGGGACGACTTTAAGTGAGGACTGCCTGTATTTTAGAAGCTATTTTAGGTAAAGTTCTGCACTACCAAGCTCTCTTTGCTTCTGGCATGGTTTCTTTAGAACCTAACATTTCTTCAAGATTCTTTAGACTCTTGTAGTATTAGAACCTTGTGTATTTTGCAAGCCTGCAAGATGACTCCAACCCAGATGAAAACATGAAACAGCTCTTACTAAAATAAGTCACAGTTTGCAGTGAGTGAATTCTAGGCTATTTAACTTTAGAAGAAAGAGAGAAATTAGCTGAGAAAATAAGAAACATGTTGAATGTTAGACCTACTGAAATGTGAGTGCTATGCGCACAAATAGAAAAGTACTTTCATGCCACTGTAAATGGAGATGGGTCTTTCTGCAATATCTCTAGCCGAGAGGCCCACATAAAGCATTTCTTCTGTAACCTGCAGATGTACATGAGGGAGAGTTCATTTTTATCTATAAATTAACTGCTCTAGTCCTCAAAGGAAATGTAATGTACCTTAATGTGATCAAAACAACTTCAGCATCTTCTATACCAAGCAGAGAGTTGATGAAATGCATATATTTAGCCCAAGCCACTTTCCTATTAATAATCCATATGATTTTGTAGGGTAAACATGTCAACATGTTCAAATTTACATATTGCAACTCACAGACTTGATCATATTCTGCCTTTTGGTTTACCATATGTCTCCAATTTTTTGTGTTACTTATATAAAAACGTAGTGTAAAAATGGTGGTTTGTTTCTGACATAAAGTGATGTTCTCCCACCTCTAAATATTCACAGTCATCTCTGGGGTAATGTCTAACTTTAATTCTTACTCTGCACTCCTTTATTTATTCCTTATTCGGGTAAAATTTCTGTGGATGTCAATGAGAGTTTTTCCTGAGTAAGAATCTGTTCCTGATCCCACTTAAAACAGTGGCAGTCAGTTGACTTCGGGCAGAATTGGGTCCCAAGCAGTGAGAACAGAATGCTGAATAAAGCATACCGAATGAAGGGCATATCCAGTGACTATGGTCAGAGCCACATAATCTCACTTGGTCTCTTCTTCCTTATCTGTAAATTGTTAATAATGATGCTGATTCTCCTTTGTATGGTGCTTTGAGATCTTCTGATGAAAAGTGCTAGGTATTACAGATTTTTACAAAGTGGCATGGCTGATGAACTCAGGCAAACTTTTCAAGATCTCACCTTTAAAAAAAAACGCTAAACAAACAGTGCATATGCAGGCCATGATTATATCAGCTCACTACATTTTCAAACTAAACAGTACAGCCAATCAAATTATAACCATGTTCAATAATATGAAATACAAGTTCAAAGTTTTAGAATTGCTAAAAGTGCAAACTTAATAATGAAGAGAGAGATTCTTTTATTGCAATTTATAAAAACATATAAAATGCAGCATCAGTTATTTTTCCTCTTCTGTATTTTTTTGTTTATTCTTCTCTTACTACTTATAGATGTAAAATTTTTCATGTTAGTTTTTGTTACCTTCCCTCTAGGTCTCTAAGGATATGTCTACACTGCAAAAAAAAAAAAAAAAAAAGGTGTGTTCTTAATAGGGCTGTCAAACAATTAAAAAAAATTAAAACGTGATCAATCATGCTATTAATCGCTCTGTTAAACAATAAGAGAATACCATTTATTTAAATAATTTTGGATGTTTTCTACATTTTCAAATATATTGCTTTCAATTACAACACAGAATACAAAGTGTACAGTGCTCACTTTATATTTTTAATTACAAATACTTGCACTGTAAAAACAAAATATATACTATTTTTCAATTCACCTTATACAAGTACTGTAATGCAATTGATTTATCATGAAAGTTGAACTTACAAATGTAGAATCATGTACAAAAAAACTGCATTCAAAAATAAAAAAAAGTAAAACTTTAGAGCCTACAAGTCCACTTAGTCCTACTTCTTGTTCAGCCAATTGCTCAGACAAACAAGTTTGGTTTCAATTTGCTGGAGATAATGCTGCCCACTTCTTGTCGATGAATGTCACCTGAAAGTGAGAACAGGCATTCACATGGCACTATTTTAGCCAGTGTCACAAGATATTTATGTGCCAGATGTGCTAAAGATTCATATGTCCCTTCATGCTTCAATCGCCACTCAAGAGGACATGCATCCATGCTGATGATGGGTTCTGCTCGATAACGATCCAAAGCAGAGTGGACCGATGCATGTTCATTTTCATCATCTGAGTCAGATGCCACCAGCAGAAGGTTGATTTTCTTTTTTGGTGGTTTGGGTTCTGTAGTTTCCACACTGAGGTATTGCTCTTTTAAGACTTCTGAAATCATGTTCCACACCTCGTCCCTCTCAGATTTTGGATGGTATGATGTTATCTGATTAAACTATGACTATGTAGATCACTGTTATATAATTGCAACAAATATTGAATAAAGGTTGTCAAGTAAGGTACCTATGGAAAGGTTATGATTTGCTGAATATGATTATACTATTTCTATGCATGTATCATTTTTGTACTTGAAGTTATGGCTCTATACCTCTATTTCAAATATGGTTGCTCCTGTGGTAACCCACAAGGTATTTAGTCTGCACATCTTGAAGGGACTATTCAAGTGGCCCATCAAAAGAACACTTAGCTCACAATGGAAGACACTCATTTACAATGAATGGACTTCCCTGTGAACCTTCTGTCAGGGGATAGGGAATTGTTTCTGCATGAGTAAGCAAAATCATGCATGGACAGGTGACTTGCCCATGTGATTCCAAACACCATCTTGTTACTTCAGTTTTTCACAGTGAGAACAATGGACTTCTACCATTTGGAGGGAAGCTATAAAAGGTGCTGGAAACATCTCCATTTTGCCTCTTTCCTGCTCAAGCCTCTGGACTATGAATTTATACTAATGGGAACATTCTAATCAAAGGACTAAGGACCTTCCAATGATTTAGAAGCAACCAGAAACTTGACTTAAGCCAGCAGTTTATTCCACCACTGCTACAAGCCTGAACCAAGAACTTTGCAATTATTGTATGTATTTGATTCCTTTAATCAATTTTAACTTTTGCCTTTCTTTCTTTTTATAATTAAACTTCTAGATTTTAGATGCTAAAGGATTGGCAACAGCGTGATTATTGGGCAAGATTTGAGTTATATATTCACCTGAGGGTGTGGTTGATCATTTGGGATCAGAAGAACCTTTCATTTCATGAAATTGGTTGTAAAGAACCACTCATCTTAAAGTCTAGAGTTTTTGGTGGTGATACAAGGACTGGAATGCCTAAGGAAACTACTGTTCTGACTTCTTGTTAGCCAGTGTGGTGAAATAGAAGTTTACTATTGTTGTTGGGCTGATATATCTTAAGGGAGAAACACCCCAAAACTGGCAATTAATCTGTTTTATTTGTCAGCAGTTTGTACTGAATTTGGTGTTCTCAGTTGTGACCCACAGAGGCACAGTGACAGATAGCACTTCAGGCTCTTAAACCTTGAGTTGAGTGCTGTAGCTATTTTTAGAAATCTCACATTGGTATCTTCTTTGTGTTTTGTCAAATCTGCAGTGAAAGTGTTCTTAAAATGAACAACATGTGCTGAGTCATCATCCGAGATTGCTATAACGTGAAATATATGGTAGAATGCGGGTAAAACAGAACAGGAGACGTATAATTCTCCACCAAGGAGTTCAGTCACATATTTAATTAATTAATTAATTATTTTTTAATGAGCGTCATCAGGATGGAAGTGTGTCCTCTGGAGTGGTGGTGGAAGCATGAAGGGGTATATGAATGTTTAGCACATCTGGCACGAAAATACCTTGCAATGCTGGCTACAAAAGTGCCATGCAAGAGCCTGTTCTCACTTCCAGGTGACATTGTAAATAAGAAGCAGGCAGCAGTATCCCCTGTAAATGTTTTATTTCTTCGCCTTTCCCCCTATATCTAAAAGGATAGGGGCAGATTCTTTTCTTACACTGGTGTAAATCAGGAGAAGATCCATAGAAATCAATGGAGTTCACCAGGGTATGTGAGAACAAAATCAGGCCCAGATTGTATTTTTCTTACTGCACTGCTCTTACAGTATCTGTCTAGAATGAATGACAAACTGGCTGTGTGATGTCCCAACGTTTTAGGCCCTCTTGCTTGACATCCATCTTTACTCCAATTGTCTTATTTTTCCTTTGGTGTATAGCTGGTAATGCATGTTTTCCATCTGACAACTTAACAGCAAGGGAAAAAGTGTGGCACTATGCTATTACTGTATCTATTTTTTAATAATCCAGTTTGTGAAGTGAGCTTTTTAAGTGCCTGACTTGTGGGTGGTCATCATTATTCTGTCAAGATATTTCTTTATTGCTATTTTTTCATAAACATATTTAATACAGCAACCTCAACACATGTTGTTTTCCTAAGCAGTACATCTTGTCTCTTGGAAACAGACCTCTTGAAAACAAGCTGTTTTTTGCAATGTTTAAACATGAGCAGTTTCTTCAGCAGGAATTTTCTGTAACAAGCGTGAACAACAAAAAATTAGCTCCCTTGCCTATATATAAACAAAGATTCCGTCTAAAAAAAGAGCACATTAGACTCATTTGAGGTAGGCTACACAAAAGCACACCAAGGGGACATTATATTTTTCAAGATACTGGGAAAACAGAAATATATTATTGAAGATAATGAAAACAAATTTACTGCTCTGCTCTGTGTGTGAATTAAAAGTTCCTATTGCACATAGTGTATCGTTGCAACAAAATATAACAAATCAATAACATAGTTCTAGATATTACTAGTCCTTTCAAACCTAAGCAAATCTTGCTGTATGCTTTACCACAACAATGATCGGCCCAATCTAATTGGTTCACATTTCATTCTCTCATATTAAGATTGAAATGGAAATCCCCCAAAACTCACTGGGATTTCAAAACTGATTTGAAGTTTTGTTTCTCCTTAAAAGAAAAACTAGTGTCTATCAACAGATTTGGGCCTCCAAATTATAAGCTGATTTGGGAAACTTAAAATAATTTACTGCCATGAATGAAAAAGTAAACGGCTATCTTAAGCTACCAATGCAATTCAAAATCCTTAAATATATATACTGATTTGATGTTTTAATTGCTTTGTAATAAGGCTTAACCATTTTGTTATGTATACAGTTCTTAAGAATCTTGGGTACCTTCATAGGAAATGGGCATTTTGTTTATTAAACTTACTTAGGTAGTGGAAACTTTATATTAAAATACATATTTTAAGTGTGGGTTGTACTTTCCTGAACAATATCAGCTGAACTACAACATTCAGGGTGAAATCCTGGCCCTAGTGCAGGCAATGGCCAGGATTTTACCCTTGCTCTGATGAACATTATGACAATATTTTCAAAATAGGTAGACTTGAGATTCCATTTTAATATGTATGTTGCCATCAGCTCTGAATTTTCTTCCTGTTGTGTATTTTTCATATTTAGCTCTCTTACTGGGACTAAAGATATTGAAGATAGTTCCTGCAAATTTCTATTTACATGAGTAGCTCTTTAAGGGCCAAGTACTGCAAATACTCATTCATGTGCCTAGTTCCATTGCCCTCAGGTGATTTCAATGTAAATACGCATGAATAAGGAGTACTGTTTGCATGAAAAGAAATGTACAGAGTTGAGCCATAAATTAATAGGACTGTATGCAGGGCTAAGGAATTGGATTATGCTATAAAGAGCCTGACTCGGCAGACCTTTTTGTGAAGTATTTATTACTCAACTGAATATGCTCATGTGTCTTTAATAGCAGCAAGGGCTACTCACTTGAATAAGGTCTACAGGCTCAGGGTCAACATGTATGATCTCTAGGTGCATTAAAAGAATACTTTATCTCTGCAGTATTAAATTGCTATGTATGATTTTACTCAAATTGTTGCTTTTGACATACTGATATGTTAAGAAAAATACAATACATTGTATGTTTATTTTTTTTTTTAAAAAGTTGTCCATAGGCAATGAATGATATTCTTTCTATCAAAATAAATTATATCAGACTATTTATATGTTAATAACAAATCAGTCTGCAATTTTTCCATCAAAAGATTTGGGGGTGAAAGTGAGGGGGACTTTTTTTTAAAAAAATATCATTTTTTCAAAAGTAGAAAAAATGATTTAAAAAGACTTTTTTGAAAATTTCCACAAAATATTTTCCCCATTTTTAATGAAATCATTATAGTTTTTTCATTTACCAAAAAAAAATGTGTTTTGGGGAAACAAAAGAATTTAAATAGCTGTTAAATAAAAACTTGTATGGAAATGTTATTTTGGTAAAATGAATTGGTTCCTGCTACTATAAGGAAAAAGAGAAATCTAATTACAAACATCACATTTCATTTGACAGCATGTTCTCAGTTTGTCCTCTTAATCTTGGGTGAAGGCCTCCTGGGGCACCCCTGTCCTCAAGAGGGGCAGAGTCCACTTACTCTTTTGTCCTAAATTACTCAGTATCCCATTTTAGGACCAACAGGCTTGGATTCATTCAGTAACTTGTGATAACTGGTTTTCTTAATTTCTCCACCTATTCTTTGTATGAACAGACAAACAGCCCCTAGGACATTAACATTTTGTAAGGACCAACTAATTGTAAGAGGAAATAAATACTCTATTCTGGGAAAGGATAGGGTTGAATTTGAAAAAGGAGTAAGGGCAGGAATCAGAGACAAAAAGGAAAAGTTAGGGGAAACAAGAGTAACAATAAAACAAAACCTAACAAACCCTACAGCAATAATTAAATATTCCTTTCTTCAAATAATGATGAAAAGCTCACAAACTGAGTACAAAAGTAGAAAGGTGCAACCTAAAGTCTCCCCCACAGATCTCAGCTGGTCTGTAGATTAGAGCTCAGTAGGAAGAGGTGGTCTCTTGCTAGGAGGCTGACAGGTCAACCTTCAGGATGGAGTAAGGATGTCTCAAACTCTGGCCATCCCCTGGCTTCTGACATAGGGGAAGTGAGTAGTGAGTCCTCTTTCATGTTGTGGGTCTGGGATCTCCTTTCCTCTAAGAGTAACTGAGGGGCCTCATGTTATTGCGTTGCTGGAAACTGATGCCTTGCCTCAAACAAATGCACCTGTCTGGGCACTCCCAGATATGGGGAGACTATTATGACTGCATATTTGATTGCCCGGAAATATCAATCAGTCTACTGGTGCAGGCCAATGCCTACTTTTATTTGGCTTGGCACCCCACAGGTTGCGTAGGCCTTAGGCATCTGGGTTAGGCAGATCTTTCTTCATATTCTTTCTGATAGGCTTCAACTGAGATTGCCAGGCAAATATTTTAATTTTTAATTTCCCAACCACCACCAGCAGCTATTACTGCTTCTGGGCTGATGCTCATTGGAACTTCTTCTCATAAGCCCCCAAATTACAGGGGGTTACATGTGCATATGTTGATTTCAATTATAAATTTAAAAAGAAAAAAATTATGAGGTTAGCCATCTTTTCACTCCTCCTTTAATTTGGCATTTGTCTGGCATAACAGTTCTTATTTATGTGACTTCTTTCCTGCTTGGAAACATCAGTGAGCTGTTTATTAATATTTCATTGATATCCTGCATACAGTGGTATGAACAGTGCTTCTGTGGGCATAACAGGGATGTTGGTTGATTTTTATTTGCACCTGTGAATTTATTGAGAGGCATAGAAATAATTGTCTGCCTGAATGAGAAGGCCTGATTCTCCTCTAGCTTATATACTAGCTTTATATCATTGTAGCTTCATTGATTTCAGTGGATTTGCAACAGTGTAAGTGAGAGGAGAATCAGGCTCAGGAAGTCTATAACTTGTGATAAGGACATTAATAATTGTTCTTGAGTTTCTTTGTGAATGTTGGCTCCTCTTATATTTCTTACAGATATTCCTATTTTCTTTCAAAGAGAGTTTGAGAGAAATAAAAATTGCATTAACATCAGAGGAGGTTATTGCATTATATGTTTTATTTACAGTCATAGATCCAGATTCTGGTCAGTTACATCAGTGTAAAACAGGACTAACTTGACTGAAATCAGTGAAGTTAGTCCTGATTTACACCAATTAAAATTAGATTAGAATCTGCTCCATTGCAAAGTAGCAGATGTGATTTATAGGGGTCAGAGGGTTATAATTCCACCATCAGGGGACTTTGGGGGCATCAGAAAAGGAGATAAGCCTGAATAGTTTGTGTAAATATCCAAACTATGAAAAACTCTACAGCCTTATAATTCAAAATCTATTTTGCATATAATGCAAAGATCCAGTAATAAAAATCTATTAGAGGAAAATAAACCAAAAGAGAGAAAAGTGACTGAAATCAAGTGCTGTTGCTATTAAATATATATATATATATTGTAATTCATATCTGTGATGTTGCTCTGAAAATATAACAATTGTTTTTCCCAACTATATGTTGGTTTGAAATCTGATTAAGACAAGTATCCATGTGTTCCTTTCAATGGAACTGCAAACCATCTATTTTTTGCAGCAGCTATTTAACAAGTTACCATCACAATCAATTAAATTAATCCCATGAAATAAAACTTGAAATAAGGATGATATCTGAAATCATTTTTATTCATGGTTAGAGACCATGCAGATTCTTTTGACAAGCCTAAAAATCTTATGGGTGATGTTGAAAACTTCAATGTACAAGTGCTAATTCAATTTGAGGGGAAAAAAATTGACTTGATAGAATGGTTTCTGTAGAGATATTACTAGAATAGCAAACCCCCAAGTAATACAAAGGCAACCAGAGTATTGTATGCTCATTACCTGAATTTTCAAATGCTTAACAACTGTGAGCAGTATGAATATGCAAAGCTTGCAGAATCTCTGACCAACAGCTCTCAGTTTTTCCTACTTCTGGAATGCAAAAGGCTGTGGCCCAAATTTTGCCTTCCAGGTTGTGCAGGCGACTCTCACTGCGTTAATGGAAGTTAAGTGCATGTGTAAGGGCAAAGGCCCCAGTTCAGCAAAGCACTTAAAGATATAATAAGTCCTCCAATGTCTTCAATGGAACATAAAGTTGAACGTGTGCTTAAGTACGTTGTTGAATTAGGTCCAGAATTTGGCCGACTGTGTATACAGCTCAATTCAAAGGTGCCCCTGAAGGGGAGACAAGATAAGGAGAATGGATTGCATAGATAGTATGATCTTCAGAAATGAGTTTTATAGACTACAAAAATGTTTCCCTTTTAGTTAACAGGGACAGAGGTAGAATAACCCCCACTATAGAAAAACCTAGGGGAGGGACCATGGGGTGAAAAATCTTCAGAGATTCTTCTCATGCTATGATCTAAAGAAGAGGAATGCTCACTCCACATCCAGTTGTTCGTTTGATAGCCACACAGATTTCAGGGATGCACTTCAGCATCAGATCCTAAGGCTACAATTTTAATGTTAACTTGACTGCTTTGCAAGTCCTGGGCCACATCCTTCAAACTCTTGCTCGCATAAATACTCCTAGTATATCTGAATGTTTTGTGTATTACAGTTTATGATGAACAGTAATATACTAAGCTATATACATACAAGATACTATATATGTGTACCATGACTGAATTAGCATTGCTGCAGGAATCTTAACTTTTTGCATGTCCAGACCTGAGACTCCATCTGAGCCAAAAATTTGTGATAAAAGATATTTGTGAAAGATTTAAAACCCCCGTCCTTTGAAGTGAGGGCTCAAAGTTTTGAGTCCACTTCTCTAATCCTGATGGAGGAAATAACAGAAATTACAAGATTTTCTGTTCTAATATATCTAAAACAAAAACAGGTCATGGCTGACTTACTATTATTTATTTGTATTAGCATAACACCTACAAGCCCTGGTCATGGACCAGGACCCTATTGTGCTAAGCACTGAACAAACACACAACGAAGAGACCATTCCTACTCCATTATAGGTCATAAATGAGCAACCAATTTTTCCCTTCTGTAGCACTAAATTAACAGGACAACAGCAAATCAGTTTATATTGTGCTGCTGTATCTTTGCAATAGGAAATTTTTTAAATGAATACTTGAAGTGTGGTTGGTATTTTAGAATGCAGCCTAAATGGTGGAGATACCCTAACTTATTTATTATTTATGATTTTCTCCTGCCCTAGACTTATTTTGGGAGATTCTCCTGTGAGATGTTTAGTCTTTCTCTTGAAAATTGTCCCAGCTGGAGATGGAGAGCAGCAGCCGCCGTATGTGCTTGAGTCCCCTGGCAGAGTGTGTAGTAATGTGACAAACTTAGCAGGGCTTCTAGGAGACATCCAGTGAGTACTGAGTTATAATAAAAACATTTTTGTAATCTTAGGGTGTGGTTGTATTTGGAAAAGAGACTGTAAAAATAGGGTTCCCTATTTGATTGTCAGTTACTCCAGATCAAATTTTTTCCATTTACAAGTTACTTAACCCAAGATGTGAAAATCTATCTGAGTTCTTCTTATGCATCATCGCCAGTAAACTTGCCAAAACTAAGGTATATAGTTCAGTTGTACCTATATATCACTGCATCTTAGGTCAGGGTATTGGTTGTGATAAAAGACCAAAATCTCTTTCAAATTCCAAAGTGAGCTTGTAGACTGAGCAAATTTGAGGTGGAATCACTGAGAGGATAAACATAGGTATCCCAAAATGCCATTTTTTTTTACTTTTGCAGTTTTGTTGTTGCCATGTTGGTCCTAGGATATGAGAGAGATGACGTGGATGATGTAATATCTTTTATTGGACCAACTTCTGTTGGTGGTAGGGAAAAGCTCTTGAGCTTCGGAGAGCTCTACTTCAGATCTGCGGAAAGTAAGACACTCTGGTTACCTTCCCCAGCCCTGACAAAGAGTTCTGTGAAACTCAAAAGCCAGTCACTTCCACCAACAGAACTTGGTCCAATAAAAGATATCACCTCACCTACTTGTCTCTCTCATTTTTACAATCACTTTTCAGGGTACAACTACACTTTAATTATAATGTAAGGTAGAGTATATATGTCATGTAGCTTCCTGTCTGAGAATGGACAAGTAACTTTATTCTGGCTAGCATTCATTCAGTTTCAGCATTCTGCTGCTTTCTTGAATTATATACATTTTCCAATAATCAATCAGAAATGATTTTTTGCTGTCATTGTTAAAGATGATCAGAAATTAAAGGATTTCTAAATATAAATTAAACATATAGCATGGCCTAGAGCAATGAGATGCAACTTGTACAAAACGATATTACTGTTGACTCAACGAACAAGTAGCTTTCATTTTTGCATAAAAAGGCAAAAATGAATGGAATACTGAACAGAAAATAAAAAATGCAGGCCAGTGTTCAGGAACATTTTACTTACTGTTTTAATAAACTTTTGTTTATGCCTGGAGGTGCCATTAAATTACCAGCCAGACATTAATATACGGTACACAAGGGATCTTGTATATAAGCAGTGATTATTGCAGTGTGATTCACATGAAGCTTATTATATACAGATAGTTGCTGGACAGAAGAAAAGTAAATTTGTGTTTATGGTGTGTTATCTGTCTGTGGATAAATAGTTGTGATACATGTGCAATAACACACCATTTGTGGACTGTTTTCCCCCTAAAAAAACAGAAAGAGGGAGAGATGGGGCCAGAATGGAAACATGAACTAAGGGGTCCCGATCAATCAAATGTTAAGTTCTTCTCTAGTTTCTTTCCTACTCGCTTTCCAGTATTCAGTGAATCTCCTTAAAGGACAGTGAATATTTGGGCGACCAGACAGCAAGTGTGAAAAATCGGGTGTGGGGGGTAATAGGAGCTATATAAGAGAAAGACCCAAAAATCGTGATTGTCCCTATAAAATTAGGACATCTGGTCACCCTAGTGAATATGGAAATACCATACATTTCCCAATAAAAGTCATTATCCTGGATTCTTTTAAAGCTTTTTTTACAGCACCATGACACCAGTTGCACCTGCTAACCCTCAGCCAGAGGACTTTTAGTCCAAGGAACCCTAGAGAAGATTATCTCCAAACAAGATATTCTCTGTTTATAGAGTGCTTATATGGTCATCCACGGGGGAGTGATTCAAGCCCACTTTCTTTTGAAATAATTTGTGCCAATAAATTCTGAATCAGGATTTTCCTTTATCTCTCTTCTACTAGAGGAAAAAAGTCTATTGTATTTCTATGAGAAAAGCTCATAAACTGCAAGGGAGGAAGTACCATCATAACTTTCCATTTTACCAGAGGAAAGCAGAATTCTCCTTTCTACATTTCATATAAATAAAATTTCAAGGGACCAAAGTACTATTTTTCTTGGCTCTCAATCGCACCATGCAGATTGAGAGAAGGTACTTTGTCATTGTGAACAAAGCAATGGCATCCTCTGCTTTCTACCAAGCAGAGTTCATCACTGTTGATGGGAATCATGTATATTCTAGGATCAGATATCAGTAGTTAAATTACTTGCCATCACCCAAGAAACAGCTCAAAGCAGGGATTAGGACACAGCAGAATCTAATGAGCACTGAGAGAGGAGTCATTGAGTATGATAGTAACCTTTGCTCATATGTTCCCATTTTGAATCTTTTAGCTGAGCAAGACCTTGGTCTATGTATTTGATAGCAAAACATTCTTTCACAGAATGTATCCCTGCTCAAACTACTGGTGTGAGTGTCTCTAAAAGTTTTATACTGCATCAGTTAAAAGCTAATTGGTGTTGTGAGACTCTAAATGTATCATTTCTTTAATTATTTGTTAGGTATTTTCTCTCCCCCAAAAGTAGTAAATGCTGACATAATTATTTCAAGTGAGAATTGCAAAAGCACCTATGGGAGTTGGGCTCTTTAATCCAGTAGGCATTTCTGAAAAGCCTGCCTCCTATTCCTTACAAAGGTTTTTAAATTACTAAAAGTGCTGATTAATTTGAATGTTAGAGGGCATATTTTACTATAGAAATTATTCTTTCCTTCTTAGGCTATATTGGCCTTATTTGACCTTCTTATGAAAAGGTAATGGATAAAAACTGTGAATAATGCTAATAACCATGGTCTTTAATGTTGAATATACATCCAAAAATGCAATAGTTTAATCTATGCACAAGAAATGATGGAGGTTTCTTCATATTACCTTAACTGAGAAAAGTGGATTTTCAACAAAATCTATGTTTTGAATAAACCACAAATAGGAATCTATTTAATGTATTTGGACAGTTGATAGTAGTTGAACTAGATTGGAGAAAAAAAATGAGCCATAGGAGATCTTAAATAGAAGAATCTCTTGTTTCCTGAGTATCTGGATAACTATCTCATGGAGGGCTACTCAAACATATTATTCTCTCTAGAAGTATGTGAAAAGATAAGCAGCAGAATTTAGATAAATTTTAACTGGCTAATCCTGCAAACTTCTACAAGAACTGTATCACTGACTTCAGTGATACTACTCAAATGAGTAAGGGCTACTTCCAAGAGAGATGATTCAGAGCATCAGGCCCAAGATGCTAATAGGATATGTATGGCATCTATAGAAGAGCAATATTTCTTTTTCTTATTATGTTTTTAAATGTTGACATGTTTCAACTAGAATGAGGATTAAAATGTTTCTTTCGTATTGCAATAATGCCTAGGGGACAAGACTCGTTGTAGGTTCTGTACAAATTCGTAATAAAAAGATGGTCTTTGCCATGAATAGCTCCAATCTAAATATGAGATGAGATAACAGATGGATACAACAAACAGATGTAGAAAATATACCGAGGAGACAACTATGAATGGTGTGATAAGCAGCAGTCCCAGCACACCAACTTGTCTAATCATTATCAAGTTTTTGAAGGCCTCATGACAGAGGTGGGTTTTAAGCAGTGATTTGAAGGAGGACAATGTGGTGGCTTAGTGGATTTTTGAAGGATACTCCTTCCATGTTGTTAGGCAAAAAGATTCTTTTCCCCAAGTATCAGGCAAGCACAGACAATACTGAAGGATACCAAGAAGACTGATAAACAGCTTCAAAAATATGGTGACACTGTGGCCAGTTATATACTTTATCTTATTAATTCATTTGCATTTATCTGTACATACAGAGACAGACATTGTTACAAGTCAAGAGAGAACCCTGAACAAAGATAAAAATAGGAACAGTACGTATGTATAGAGGTCATCCTAATTGCATCAAGCATCTATGGCTACCCTGTGGGGGGAAAGAGGCAGGGGGGGGACGGGAGGAATGAGTGCTTACAGATATCCGGTGGGCTGTGAAGGGAGAGTTTGTTCTGTTCTAAGATGTGAGTTACTGCGTGGGCGTTTGACCACATAAGTCTATCAATTGTTTACAGTTGTCAGTGTCCTTGAGCTACTGAAGCATTCCTGCTTGATCTGCAGTTTCTGTCTTAGCTGTTAGCTAAATTTTAACTCTTGCCTGACAATGCATAAGACATGGTATGGGAGAGTGTAGTGGGGCGGATTGCCCCACTCCCTGTGAGAATGGGCTGTGGCAGGCCAGGGGGCCTGCGCAGACAGGGAGCCAATTAGAAAAGGGCTTATGGGGAGCCATTCGTGGCCCAGATTGTAGACAGCCAATCAGGGCCAGGCTCAGATGTATATAAAGGCTGCCCAGAGCAGGAGCAGTCAGTTTGTCCCAGGCCTTCGAAAGGGGAAGGTCAGTCTCCAAGGGGGAGACTAGCACTGCGGACAGCGCAGTGCTGGGCAGGCTCAGGGAGGCTAGAAGGCTCTAGCCCCTAGCTGCCAGGCTGCAGGCCCTGAGGGGAAGGGCCTAGCGGGTGCAAGGGGCTGTAGGGGAAGCGGCCCAGGGAAACAGACTGAGAAGGAAAAGGAGGAGGACAGCGAGGCTGATGCCAGAGAGTCCCTGGGCCGGGACCCAGAGTAGAGGGCGGGCCTGGGTTCACCCAGCCCCCCATTGCAGTACACCCAGCCATTGGCTGTAGGGAGCAACCTATATACCACGCCAGATCCCTGCCAAGAGGGATTAGACACAGAGGGCGATTGGACATGGTTGCATATTGTGGCTGGAATGTGGGACTGCTGATTACCGATCCCCGGAAGGGGGTGCAGATGGACTAAGGGGCACTGCCGGAGGGCAGTGCCCTCGAAGAGGATGCTGCCAAGCAGGGAGCAACGCGGGTCCAGAGACACCAACAGAAGACAGAACAATGGACAGGACACCACCAGGAGGGGGCGCTCCACTGGACAGAGCTAATTCCCGGAGTCACCAGCAGGAGGCGCCGCGGGTGGTGAGTCCCAACCCGTTTACAGAGAAGCACAAAGGTACTTGTAAAATTTAGAAAATGGACTATCAAGGCTGACATTGGTGGAGTGAAGGCAAGTGTTGATAGCATATAAGAAATGATTGGTAGGGTGCAGATTATAAAAGGCCTTAAAAGTTAACTTGAGTAGTTTGTGTTTGATGCATTGGAAAAGTCCAATCAAGGGATGCAAAGAGGGGTTGACATGCTTGAAGGATAAACCAGGAAAATTATCTTTGCAGCAGTGCTTTGGGACGGAGGAGGTTGCGCAGTCACTATGTGAGATGATGAGGGATTTAGTTGTGTGACTGGAGAGGAATGGCCAGGTATTAGAGATATGTAAGAAGAAGTGACAAGATTTAGATCTGAGCTGGATATGTGGGTCTAGAGAGAGGGCCGAGTCAAAGATGATGCCCAGGTTATGGATCTGACTGGCAGTGAGGAGATCTTATTCACAGTGACAGACACAGACTGTTAACTTTTGGGAGGAGGGAATAAGAATTCTCTTGTTGGCCTGTTCAAGTGGACTAACTTGTTGGGGTATCACAGTATAGTCAGGGAACTAACATAAAAATGGCCATACTAGGTCAGACCAATGGTCCATATAGCCCAGTATCCTGTCTCTGACAGTGGTCAGTGTCAGGTGCTTCAGAGGGAATGAACAGAACAGACAGTCATCAAGTGATCCATCCCCATCATCCAGGCTTAGCTTCTGGCAGTTGGAGGTTTAGTGGCACACAGAGCACGTGGTTATATCTCTAACATCTTGGCTTATAGTCATTGATGGACCTATCCTCCATGAACTTAGCCAATTCTCTTTTGAACCCAGTTATACTTTTGGCCTTCAAACATCCCATGGCAACGAGTTCCACAGGTTGAATGTGTTGTATGAAGTATTTCCTTATGGTTGTTTTAAGCCTGCTGCCTATTAATTTCAACAAGTGACCACTAGTTCTTGTATTATGTAAAGCAGGGGCAGGCAAACTTTTTGGTCTGAGGGCCACATAGGGTTTTGTAAATTGTATGGAGGGCCGCTTAGGGGAGGAGGTTGTGGCCCGGCCCCCACCCCCCCAGAATCCTGCCCCATCCAACCACCCCTTCTCCCTGTTCCCTGACTTCCCCCGGACCCCTGCCCGCATTCAACCCTCTGTTCCCTCCTGACCCCTATCCACACATCATGACCACCACTCCCCTGCCCTCTATCCATCCCCTGCCCTCTTACCGTGCTGCCTGGAGTACCGGTGGCTGGAGGCGCTACAGACACTGCACCTGACTGGAGCCGGGCCACATCACCACCACCACCAGCACAGAGCACCAGGTCAGACCAGACTCTGCAGCTGCACTGCCCCAGGACCTCACAGCCCCACCACCCAGAGCATTGCGCCGGTGGTGGAGTGAGCGAGCTGAGGCTGTGGGGGAGGGAGGACAGCAGGGGAGAGGCTGTGGGCTAGCCTCCCAGGCCAAGAGCTCAGGGACTGGGCAGGACAGTCCCGTGGGCCATAATTTACCCACCTCTGATGTAAAGGGATAAATAATATTTTTCTATCTACTTTCTCCACACCATTATGATTTGGTTGGATCCCCTCTTAGTCATCACTTTTCTAATCTCCCCTCATATGGAAGCTGTTCCATACCCCCATATTTTTGTTGCCCTTCTCTGCACAATTCCAATATATCTTTTTAGAGATGGGATGACCAGAACTGCATACAGTGTTCAAGGTGTGGATGAACCACTGATTTATATTATGTTACTCTGATATTTTCTGTTTTATTATTTATCCCTTTCCTAATGGTTCCTAACATTCTTTTAGTTTCTTCGACTGCTACTGCACATTGAGCAAATGTTTTCAGAGAACTATACATGATGACTCTTTCTTGAGTGATAACAGCTAATTTAGATCCTATCATATTGTGTGTATAGTTGGGATTATTTTTTCTAATGTGCTTTACTTTGCACTTATCAACACTGAATATCATCTGGCATTTTGTCACCTAGTCACCAAGTTTTGTGAGATCCCATTGTACCTCTTCACGGTCTGCTGTGGACTTAATTATCTTGAGCAATTTTGTAACTGTGCAGTCTGGAAAAACTCTAGTCAGGGGGTAAAGAAACACAGGGTGTCTGCCAAAAAAGTGACACTGGGGAGCCAGCAGCCTAAATGTGGGTGCCCTCGCTGGAACACGGACGGGATATACAGGTGCAGTTGCCCTGAACTGTGACAGCATCTTCAGTCAACAGAGATTGTACCATGGCAGCAAGGTCTTCAGAATACTTTCCTCTGCCCACCAGAATCACCCCTGTCTTGCTTGGGTTCAGCTTCAGCCAGTTGTTCGTCATCCATGAGCTGATCTCATTCAAACACCGGGCCATCTTTGTGGTAGTGGTGTGGTAGTACCTGATGAAGGATAGTTAGAGCTGTGTATCATATATTGCTGGCACTTGAGTCCATGTCACTTGACCAGTTCACCTAATGTCCGCACGCAGATGTTGAAAAGGACAGGAGAGAGCTTGTGGAACTCCACAGGAGGAGGTTGAGTGTTAGAGGTGGAGTTTCCTATCACTATTCATGGAGTGTGTCTCTCTCCAGGAAGACTCAAACTATTTTACAGCACATTACTCTGGACTCCTGCCACCTCTCTCAAGCAAGATAGCAGTGTCTCATGGTCAACAGTGTCAAATATCGCAGGAAGGTCCAGGAGGATTGAGAGTGGATGTCTGCTCTTTATCTAGTGACAGGAGACCATCCATCAGTGCCACTAAAGTGGTTTTAGTTTAGGATTGTGCCAAGTCTAGACTGTTAGCTTCAGTTAGGTGAGCTTATAGCTGGCCTTTGGCTAGCTTTTCTATGAGCTTGCTCCGGAAGGGAAGATTTGACACTGGGCAGTAGTTGACTGGAACAATGTATCCATAGTAGGTTTCTTCAGTATTAGTCAGACTATTGTGTGTTTTTGAAGGAAGAAAGGAAAATTCCTTGTCTGAATAATTCACTATTCTCTTTCTCTTTGAAGAATGACTCAGAGTGAGGGAAGTGGGAGAAGGGTGGCATTGTACAACAAAGTAGCTGCAAAACAGGTTATTCTAAGTCTCTGAGAGTCAGGAAATGGAGAGAAAAGAAGATGAACATTTTGTGGAGGGCAATGACTTTCTTAGAGAGAACAGGCATTCCTGAAGGAGCAGGGAAATAGAGGGTAGAGGTAGCAGAGCAGGGACGGGACTAGTGGGGCAGAAAGAATGACAGAGGAGGACATGGAGTGGAGAGAAATTGTGGGATAACAGGAAGTCCATGATTACATCCAAATCTTTCATCAGATAGTGTCAACTGCCTTGTTTTGGATTTGATTAATATAACAAGAAGTTGCCATTATTTCTTCTTTTTATGATTTACACAGACAGCCTTTTGAGTTGTATTTTTGGTTTGGTTTTGTTTTGAACTCACATCATCATTCATTAGCAGTACACAACCAGGTCCTTTGTTTCAGTTCAGCTTTATTCCTATGTCCTCATGTGATATTGCTAGGCACAAAGTGACATTTTTTTATTTTTCTTTATTCTTCATCATTTATTAATGCCACAGATTGTGTGGTGAGGAGTTGTCAATATCATCCTTTACAGGTATAACTGTATAGATGTATACAACATCTGTATTTACAGGCACTGAAGTTGATTTGTCATTTAATAGCCTTTAAATTATCTCTCCCTTTCTGGCTGCATTTCTCCTCATTATTTACTATGCTTCCCAATAGCATATCATCCATTCCTAATTACTCTTTTCTTGGTCTTTAATTTTCTGAGACAGCTTTCCTCTTAATAGTGATACTTGAGGGGGAAAAGATTCCACAAACACTAGCAAATAGGGTACCATAACCGGACATGCTCACATACCTTTCTAGGACAGGGACTGCTCTATCTGTTTGCACAGCACCTGGTACAAAGAAACCCTGAATCTGATCAGGGCTTCTGAATACTACTAGAAATAGCATTTTGGATAAATTAAAAGAAAAATTACTTGATTCCATCAGTGCAGTGAGGCATAGTCTTATACTGATGAGTGGGAATGCATACACAACTCTCAGATCTGGCTCGCAGGATGTGGTATTTGTATTAGTATAATAGAATCATAGAACTGGAAGGGACCTCAGGAGGTCGTCTAGTGCAGCCCCCTGCACTCAAGGCAGGACTAAGTATTATCTAGACCATCCCTGACAGGTGTTTGTCCAACCTGCTCTTAAAAATCCCCAATGATGGAGATTGCACACCTCCCTAGGCAATTTATTCCAGTGCTTAACCACTCTGACAGTTAGGAAGTTTTTACTAATGTCCAACCTAAATCATCCTTGCTGCAATTTACGCTCATTGCTTCTTGTCCTATCCTCAGAGAATTAAGAAGAACCATTTTTCTCCCTCCTCCTTGTAACAACCTTTTATGTATTTGAAAACTGTTATGTCCCCTCTCAGTAGTGTCTTCTCCAGATGAAACAAACCCAATTTTTTTCAATCTTCCCTCAGAGGTCATGTTTTCTAGACCTTTAATCATTTTTGTCACCCTTCTCTGGACTTTCTCCAATTTCTCCACATCTTTCCTGAAATGTGGCAACCAGAACTGGACACAATACTCCAACTGAGGCCTAATCGGCGTGGAGTAGAGCAGAAGAATTACTTCTCGTGTCTTGCTTACAATACTCCTGATAATACATCACAGAATGATGTTTACATTTTTTTGCAACAGTGTTACACTGTTGACTTATGGTTAGCGTGTTGTCCACTATGACCCCCAGATCCCTTACCGCAGTGCTCCTTCCTAGGCAGTCATTTCCCATTTTGTATGTGTGCAACTGATTGTTCCTTCCTAAGTAGAGTACTATGCATTTGTCCTTACTGAATTTCATCCTATTTACTTCAGACCATTTCTCCAGTTTGTCCAGATCATTTTGAATTTTAATCCTATCCGCCAAAGCACTTGCAACCTGTCCCAACTTGGTCCATTGAAGCCAAAAAGTTTTGCCATGTAGGGCAAGGATCTGTCCCTTGATCTTCATGCCAAATTTTCTAAACCAGATGCATGGCTAGTCCAGGAAAAATGTGTGTACCATTCAGGTATACGTATGCTTGCCTACTTACCCATCTGTACACAGAATAACCTGATTTGTGCACAGAAATTGGGTTTTGCAGGCACAAACTTCCTATGAAAGCTTGTCTCTTAATGCGTATCTCCTCCAGCTTGTTGTCCATTCTGTAATTGTTTATGTTGCTGTACAGAAGTCACAGTGGGAGAAGACGGCATGGCCAGAGCACAGTCAGAAAAGATGATGCCATGGTGCGGGGTCAGGAACAGTCAGTGAGTCAACACCACAAGCCAAGCATAGACTGATCGGTTCCAGCAAAGCCAAAAATTTCCCTTCTAGGCCTTTCCTTTCCTTCAAGGAGGCCTGGAGAATCTTTCCCATTCACCTGAACTTTCAAACAGATTGGTATATTCAAATCAGAGGGCGTAACCAGACCCAGATGGCTGAATGGATTAAAAGTTTGTAGTCTGAGGTTCCCTTTCCCTCAGGGATGCTCTGATACTGCTACTCTCTGGCAGCTAGGCTGTAGATCTCTGGCTCCTGGTATGCAGTTCCTTCCAGGCTTAAAAGAAAAATCCTTCCTCTATCAGTTTCTCTTTTGATTATTCCCTCTAAGCTTTTGGCAGGCATTGCACAGCTGAACTGACTGTCTGCAGGCCTGATTGTTGGCCCCTTTCTGCCTTAAACTATTAGATAATTTGTACACCCTGTTGTGTTTGGTTAGTTATTTTCAAACTATATAATACAAAGCTTGAGCACACCCCTTCCTAAAATGGCCATGTGCAGAAATCCTATGTGTTGAAATTACAGCATAATGCAGAGATGGGCAAACTACGGCCACGGGCCACATCCAGCCCACAGGACCATCCTGCCCAGCCCCCGAGCTCCTGGGCCCCCTGGGCCCTCCCCTGCTGTCCCCCCTCCCTGCAGCCTAAGCTTGCTCACTCCACTGCCAGCCAGGGGCGGCTCTAGGCATTTTACCTCCCCAAGCACAGCAGGAAGGCTGCCTTCGGGAGCTTGCCTACGGAGGGTCCACTGGTCCCACGGCTTCAGCGGCAGCCTGTGGGAGGTCCTCTGAAGCCACGGGACCAGCGAACCCTCTGCAGGCAAGTCGCCCAAGGCAGCCTGTCCGCTGCCCTTGCGGCGACCAGCAGAGCGCCCCCTGCGGCTTGCCGCCCCAAGCACGCGCTTGGCGTGCTGGGGCCTGGAGCCGCCCCTGCTGCCAGCATAATGTTCTGGGCAGAGGGTCTGTGAGCTCCTGGGGCAGCACAGCTGCAGAGCCTGGCCTGACCCAGTGCTCTGTACTGCGTGGTGGCAGTGGCAGCATGGCCTGGCTCCAGCTGGGTGTGTGGCTGTAGTGCCGCCAACCACCAGTGCTCCAGTGAGGGGGCAGGGAGCAGGGGGTGGATAGACAGCAGGAGAATTCGGGGTGGTCCAGGGGAGAACAGAGTGTTGAATTGGGGCAGGGGTCGAGGGGGATGCAGTCAGGAAGGAGGGGGGGGTTGGATGGGCTGGCAGGGGGCAGTGGTCCTGGAGGCAGTCAAGGGACAGGGAGAAGGGGTGGTTGGATGGGGCAGGAGTTCCAGGGGGGCTATCAGGAATGAAAGAAGAGGTTGGATGGGGCGGCGGGCATCCGGGGGCAGTCAGGGGATAGGGAGCGGGGGTGTGTGTGGATGCGGCAGGGGTCTGAGAGGCACCGTCAGGGAATGGGGGCGCTGGATGGGGTAGGAGTCTGTGAGGGGGGTAGGGCAGATATGAAGTGGGGACCAGGCCCCCTCTTTTAATCGGCTGTCCATACAATTTATGAAACCCGATGCGGCCAAAAAGTTTGCCTGTCCCTGGCATACTGTATGTGAGTAGACCAGGTTTTCTTATGTTCATAACTGTTAAAATATTAGTGTGTGTGTGACTTCAATACACTGTATATATTAAAAAAATTATCTCTAAGCTGGAGAGGGAGATTATATACGGTATATTATATAAAGTAGCATTATATTTCCTCTGAAAAGTTGTTTAGTAGTTTGAACCCAGCTTTGTGGCTTATTGTGGAAATCATCCAACAAGCTATTTTACATGTTTACATTTCTTTGCTTGATAAAAAGTCATTTTATTTGTTCTCTTTAGTATTCAAACAGCAGTTAAGGAAGCCTGTAACTTATTTCAGTCATAAATAATTCTGCTGATTGCTTTTGCTTGTTTTTTTAAAAATCCAAACTTCAGAATACGTTGATAGTTCTGGAGTCTGAGGTCCTAGAAATGTAAACAACAATTACAGCACAGGCACTGGTAATGTAACCTTCCCTATATTGTTCCTTTAGTGTGCATCTTGGAGGGGGCAACTGGTTGGGGCCAAAGAGTCTTATGCTAATGGGTTAAAACTCCATTTTACTCACAGTACAAAAGAATGAACCCTGCTAACTGGATCAGCAAAACAACACTGTGTTTTGTTGCCTTTAAATTCTCTCTCTCTAAAACACTAGATTACTGCATGAGAGTTTTCATTGGCTAAATGTTTTGATGTCAAAGTCAGTAATATCATCATTTATACTTACATCATTTCATTAGCTAAATAGTTGTTGTTCAGGGGTCAGAGAACTACTAAGGAAAACTCTGGTCTATAAGAAATGGTAACAGCTATAAAGTGGTACTTTTCTCACTAAATCAGTACTGAATACCTTCCATAGGATCTACTGTGTTGCTGGATCGAGTTTCCGAAGGCAGGCAAAACAGGAGTCCTGACCACTTTTACTCTTTAAAGGACAGCTTGTCCCTGGCTCTAACACAGGTGTGGAAAGGACACACAAGGAGCCTTTCCTTGTTTGTACTCTCCAAGCAAAGGAAAGGTGCCTCAGCCCTTTTTTACTCTGTTGTTTTTGCATCCCTAGAGAGCAAAATACCTCAAAGAGGAAAACTTGGCATGGGGTTATGGTCCTGCCACTCCATACAAGCCTGTAGAGCGGCTAGTTGCTCATAAAGAAACATGCTGTGCTATCCAGAGGGCATAAGATACCCATGTGATGAACGGCACATAAATACCTAGAAAGAATGGGTGTTTGTTCTCTATACTCCAGGGAGCTAGAGAACGATTTGCTTCCTGAGGCACCATTCCTCTGGAACACTCGCTAGGGCATGGTGGCTCCATACATTGTCACAATCCGGCTCTGAAGATCAGCTGACCCTTTTTGCAGGAGCAGAGCTATTAGCCCCAACATTCAACTCAAATACCAGTTTGAGCAATCACATTTTGTCTGATTAAATTCTATCTGTAGGTTCAATTGCTCTGCTATTCTTAATCTCCTGGCCAAAATTGTAGTTATGTTGCTGTTTGCTGTTAAATGGCTGCTGCACTTCAGAGTTGGCTACATTTCCACCAGTGAGTGAAGTGGTTTCTCTGTATATACAATTGTGTGTTGTGGCAAACTCAGGACAGTTGGCTACCAGGAGAGGGGTAGTAACTGGTCCCGGAAGGCTTAGCCTAGAGGAATCAGGTTCAGCTGGGACAGGGGTTAGGAGGGAACTAATCAGGTTCAGCTGACTCCAACTGCTGGTGACCTTTTTAAAACCTCCCTGGCAGGGAAGCAGGGGGAGAAGGAGAGAAGCAGAGTAGCTGCCAGCAAGTAGGGGCAGCTAAACTCTGAGGCTGTCCTGGGAAGGCAGCTTGCAGTCTCCTCAGAAGGAGAGGAAACTAGAGCAAGGGGTTGGCTGAGAAGGGATCAGCCAGACCCTGTGAGATTGGGAAGGGTTTTTTTTGTCTTTGTTTTTTTTACCAAGCCTGTGCCTCCAGGGCAAAAAGGAACTGTGCTACCAAACGGAGAGGCAGGTACTTTGCCACAGTGTATTTGTGGATCATAATTTCTAAAGCATTTTAGGGTAAAAAAGACTGAGGAATTCTCAATAACATCTGCATGGCAAAAAGGGCAGCATAAATGACTGGGTGCTGAATGCTGTCCTGAGTTTGTAATCTTCCCATTCATCAAGCAGAGTGTGTTAATGGTTTTATCTCTTTCCAGATATGGTTGGTTGTTAACTTTAACCAGGAAACTATTTTGCCATTAATAAATCATAGCTTTTATTTATGGGAATTATATAGATGTATTGGGGTGCCCTCATCTATTGTAAGCACCCCCTTCTGGTCAGGTGTGGGCCTGCTGTTTCTTAGTTATTGGAGCAGGATGGCTTCCACCTCTCGCAAGCCCCCCACTTCCTTGGCTGATGGTTTCTTCAGCGGATCTTGAGTCACTCAGCCCTCCAGCTGAGTCTCACACGTTGCCTGAACGTAGAACAGAACAAACCCCTTCTGGGGTATACAGACTTTACTTTCTGCCCAGGCTTCCCCCCTGAAGACACGGCCAATAGGGCCCATTGTGGTACTCCCCATTGGTGTGTTCTTTTTGGCAGTTGCCCCCCAGGTTCAGTCTTTAATCAGACCTACAGGGCCCATCACGGTACCCTTGCTTGGTCTTGCTAGGGCTCATTCCTTGCTTGGTCCCTTCAGCCAGCTAGGAGCTCTTTCTTAGGGCTTGTCTACACTGGCACGTTTTGTTGATTAAACTAATGTCAACATGAAAAAATCAACAAAAGCAAAGTCACCAAATCGAGTCTACATTTGCTCCCTCTGCCGACAGATCGTGTCCACGTTTGGGGCACCATTGTTGATAGCGTGAGCAATGCACTGTGGGTGTGTATCCCACAGTGCCTGGCGACGCCAGCTGTCGCTAGGTGTTGTGGGAAGGCAGAAATGGAGAGTGGTGCATCCTGTGACGTGCAAAATGTCCCGTCATGCACCGCTTTATGTCCCAGCCCTCCAATGGTTTCTGGCTTCCTTTCACGCCGTTCTTGCTTTCCTTTTGCACCGTTTTTCCAACAGTCAGTCTGCACTGCATCTGCAGTGAGAAAGGATGGATCCTGCACTTCTCTCTTATGCGCTGTTAACTGTCATGAGGACATCATGCATGGCAGCAGAGTTACTCTCAAAGTTACTGACAGAGGATGAATTGCAGGCACTCAAGTGTGATATGGACAACAGCAACTTATCAGTGCTTTTGGCAGTCACAGAGCAGCTGCATATGGTAGATGGTCACTTTGAGCTGGGGAAACAAGCACTGATTGCTGGAATTGCATTGTCATGCAGGTGTGGGATGATGACCAGTGGGTACAGAACTTTAGGATGCGTAAAGTAACCATGGAGCTATGTGCTGAGCTGGTCCCCGACCCATAGTGCAAGGACACCAGACTGAGAGGTGCCCTTTTGGTAGAGAAGTGTGTTGCAATCACTGTGTGGAAGCTGGCAAATCCAAACTGCTACCAGTCAGATGCAAATCAATTTGGAGTGGGGAAGTCCACTGTTGGGGCTGTATTACTCTAAGTGTGCTGGGCAATAAATCGCACCCTGCTGCGGAGGACCATGACTCTGGGAAATGTGCATGATATAGTGGATAGCTTTGCAGAGATGGGTTTCCCTAACAGTGGTGGGGTGATTGATGGCACACACATTCCAAGTTTAGCACCAGACCACCTTGCCTCAGAATACATCAATAGGAAAGGATACTTCTCAACAGTGTTGCTGGCGCTTGTGGATCACCGGGGGCATTCCACAGACATCAATGCAGGCTGGCCTGGAAACATGCATGATGCACACATCTTCAGGATCAGTGGCCTGTAGAGAAAGCTGCAGCTGGGGACTTTCTTTCCAGACCAGAAGATCACAGTGGGGGATGTGGAAATGCCCATAATAATCCTGGGAGACCTGGCTTACCCCTTGCAGCCCTGGCTCATGAAACCTTACACAGGGCACCTGGATAGCAACAAGAAGCGTTTTAACAGGCTGAGCAAGTGCCACATGGTAGTCAAATGTGCCTTTGGCCTTTTGAAAGCTTGCTGGAGGTGTCTCAGTGGCAGGTCAGACCTTACCAAGGATAATATTCCCGTGGTCATAGCCACATGCTGCACTTTGCATTATCTGTGTGAATCTAAGGGTGAAATGTTTGCTCGGGTGTAGAGCACTGAGGCAGAGTGCTTGGCTGCATAGTTTGAACAGCCAGATGCTAGGGCTGTCAGAGGAGCCCAGAGAGGCTTTGAGGAACCATTTTGACAATGAGGGGCACTAACACATGTCTGCTTTGGAGTTGCTTCTCTGGTGCATCCATGTACAATTTTGGGGCCCAAGATCCATGCAACAAAATCCTTTAGAAGCCTGTTCCTGAGAGTGAATTGATATACACTTTTGTAGAACACAAAATAAAAATGCTTGACCATTAAATACCTTAGCATTTTTTATTGTTAAAAAGGGTAAAACCTCACAACTGTGTGTAGCTCCAGTTATCATTGTTTGAGCTGTGAAAGGGGGTGGAGAGATGGGAAAACTCAGGAGTGCTGAGAACTGAAAACAAATGTGTGGGCATAGAGGGGAGTGGGATTGGCAAAGAATTGTACACGTGCATGTGCTGCAGTGGAGGTTGACCACAGATCTTCTCAATCTGCAGCTGTGTCAAAGACTTGAGCATCTTTGTCTGATCCTCCAAAACTTTTATCATCTGCTCTGTCATTTGCCTAGCAAATGCTGCATTGGCTTCCCAACACTCTTTGCATTCCCTGGTCTGTCTCTCATCGTGCTGCAGCACCTCCTAGAATATGTCGTCTTTGCTGTGTCTTGGCTTATCTGCCGAAGCTGGTCAACAAGGGTGAGTGGTGTGTTCCCAGGGCTGTCCTTACCCATATACAAACTACGCAGCTGTGTAGGGAACCAGGAAATTTGGGGCACTAAATTGCCCCAAATTTCCTGGTGCCCTACCCAGCTGTGAGCTGTGAGCTGCTCCAGCTGCCAGCCTGATCCCCCACCTGGCGGAGCCAGCCAGGAAAGCTGCCCCCACCCTCACTCCACCCCTTCCCCTGAGCTACATCCTGAGGGACTGCAGCAGGGGTCAGGCATGCTCTGCACAGAGGGGGTGGTGGAAAGTGGAGTGACCTGGCCTCAGTCCGCTCCGCCAGCTCCCAGCTGCACTGCTAGTGAGTACTAGGGGGCGGTTCCCCCTTGCCCCTCAAGTCCCAAAGCTGGGAGCCAGGGGAGCAGAGTGGAGTGGGCTGGGGCTGGGTCATTGCCCTTCCCACCACCCCGTGAGTGCAGGGTTGGACCCGCCCTGCAATCACCAGGTGACAGGAAGTGGAGCGACCCGGCCCTAGCCCGCTCTGCTCCACCGGCTCATGCTGGGGAACACTTTTCCACCTGCCCCCCCTAAGCCTGCTCCTGCCCCCCACGGAAACCTGGGGCACCAAAATGCACCTGGTGCGTAGGGCACCAAAATGTCTAGGG
Organism: Chelonoidis abingdonii; assembly: GCF_003597395.2. Taxonomy (NCBI): domain Eukaryota; kingdom Metazoa; phylum Chordata; order Testudines; family Testudinidae; genus Chelonoidis; species Chelonoidis abingdonii. The sequence goes on along the minus strand of NC_133773.1, from coordinate 57,794,962 downwards.
ATGGCCCTGTGTGTTCCTCAAAGTTTCATCTGCTGTGGACAATGCACAGAAGAGGGATTGTTACATTCCAGCAAATGATTGAAACATTCCAGTAACAAGGGCCTTTTGCAAGTAGTAGCAATCACTTTCTCACTGACTCTAGACAGGCAAACAGTTCCGCGAGCACCCCAATCATGGTGAGTGTCAGGAGTGGGGGGAAGACAGTTGTGCATATGGACAAAACGGTCACAGCTTTCTGGGAAGCTTTGCAGGGAACCCATTCTAAAATTCTTACACTTTTTCACAGGCAGCCAACCTGCTTACTGACATCTCACTGCTGCGGGTGAGCAGGGAAACCAGGGCACAACTACTGCATGCTTGCGGCTTTCACCCCAGTCTATATGCAGCTCAGCTATGTGCAACTTTGGTCCCAGCTCCAGTGATTGCTAAAAGGCATGGTACAGTTTTCTACAATGGGGGAACTATCAAGGCTACAATCCCTTGGAATCTGCAACAGAGAATCAACAAGTACCTCTTGGAAACTTTCCAGAGCCTCTCTCTGGAGGATTCCCGGCAGGACTCGATGTCCATTGACACCCAGCTTGGCCATGCAGATTAGCTACACAGGGCAATGTCCAGCTCACATAAAACACTACCTGCCTCCCACTTTTTGATTCCCTACACAAGCCACAGCAACTTACCCAGCATCTCATCTGCTTCCTGGAGTGGAGAAAAATTCCTGACTGCCTGCTTCACTGGGTGACCCTGCTGGGAGCATCCTCTTCCAGCTCTGCTTCTTCATCCAGAATTTCAGCACTCTGGGATACCCCCTCTTTCTAGGGCTGCCCAGATGATTCAGGGGGCCCCAGGGCAAAGCAATTTCAGAGGCCCCTTCCATTAAAAAAAAAAGGTGCAATACTACATAATACTATATTCTCATGGGGGGGGCCCTGCGCGGCCTGGCACCTGGGGCAAATTGCCCCAATTTCCCCCCCCCCCCCGGGTGGCCCTGCCTCTTTCTGCTGCCTCCGAAGTATCCATGGGGCTATCAGCAATGGAGGTGGGGTCACCACCAAGGATAGCATTCAGCTCCTTCTAGAAGCAGCAGGTCTTAGGTGCACCACTGGAGCAATAGTTTGCCTCCCACGCCCTATGGTATGCCAGCTCTTTTATCTTCGCTGTGCACCACTGCGTGTCCTGATCATTGCCTTTTTTGCACAAGCCTTGAGAAATTTGCCCATATGTGTCCCGATTTCTACGAGTCAATCGCAGCTGCTACAGAACAGACTCCCCTCCCCATATACTGATCAGATCCAACAGCTCAGCCATGGTCCAAGTGGGAGCACGTTTCGTGCAATAGCCAGCCATGCTTACCTGGGAAGCTCACATGGGAAGCCAGCAAGCAGGAAATGAGATTAAAATTCCAGGGGCTTGCAAGGGGGGAGGGGCGGGTTGGCTGCAGGGCAGCAGCGTTGAAACCGCTGACCAGAGCGGCAGCATGGGAATTGTGGGACACTTTCTGGAGGCCAATAAAATCGGGGAAAAAAAGGAGTGGTGTCTACACTGGCTGTTTGTCAACAATAAAGGAAGGGGAAAAGACAAAAGTCTCTCACAGGGATAGAAGTTTTTTGTCGTCAATACTGGGAATTTTTTTCAACAGAAGTCCCATTTCAGTAGTTACGCTATCGCTGTTTTGTCGCCAAAAGACAGTTTTTTGCTGACAAAGCTTGCCAGTGTCGACATGGCCTTAGCTTCCCCCAATCTTCAGCAGCCCTCCCTGGTCTCAGTCTTCTCACACTGAACTATCCATGGTCCTGCTGCTCTGCCAGGCAGCCATGAATCCAGTCCTCTCTCTTCCAACTCCAGGCAGCAACTGACTGCTCTGTCTCTGTTGCTTCTTTCTATAGGGCCCTCCTTGCCCTTGACTGGCCACTCCAGCATCCCCTCTGATTGTCTGCTTCCCCTGAAGCCACTCTAGGCCACCTGGAGGACTTCTCCTCTGCTCTTTCCTGGGGCTGGGTGAGGCAGGGCTGCGGGGCCTCCAGCAAGGGGCCTCCAGGCCTAGTCCATCCCGTCACAAAGGATCTACAGGATAATAAGATATTGGTTTTTATTTTTCATTCAAGCATTGCTCTTTGTGTTGGCTGTCAAATACACAATTTCTTTACATGTGCCAGGATTGATTCTATTACAAACTAAATGGAAATATCTGACTATTATTCATCTCGTACTACAGAGTCCCAGTACAATCTGATATAGTTAAATATTTATATATTTAAGGATAATACTTCAGAAATATTGCCTGTGGAGTCAGTCAGATTGGATGAGTGGCATACAGTATGTGGATGGGTTTTAATGAACACTGTTGGGTTTAGTTATGACTTAGCTAAGTAACTATTTATGAATATGAACTAAAGATGAATACATGTTAAAAATTTTCCAGTTACTACTTAAAACTAGCCCAGTTTCAATATCTTCATAGTTAGGCCCTAACCCTACAGAGAGATCCATGTGAGTAGTCCCTTACACCCATATGATGACCTTAATTTGTGAATAAGGCTGGTGTCTCAATAAGAACTAGTGTTCTTCTGATATATCACAGCAAGAAATCCTGTTAGATTCTGCAGTTTGCAATCCAAGGAAGGAAGTTTAGTTTGAATGAAAAAGATGGGGAAACTTTCAAAATTGTAATGTAAGTTATATGGAAAATAAGTTTTTTTTCAGTTGGTTTAACCACAGAAATTAACCATAATTTGTCATTGTACTTCCCTTTAATAGTCAGCCATGCGTTAAAAAATACAGCTCTAAAAATGAACTGACTCACCAGACAGCATTTACTTCTGGGAAAAGGCCAACCTACAAATATTTAATCACATTGCAGACTATTTTTATATTCTGTAGTGTAAGATGTATCTTGCTTATTTGTTGAATGTCTAATTGTAGGTAGTACAATGGTCATTCCTATTACAGATTTAAAAAACTAGTATATATTTGAAGAAAATACCAGTACAGAAACAAACATCATAAGATACAGAACCATGAAATCTAGTATGCTCTCTATAGTCCTGATTCAGGAGAACATCCCCTGGTCAGGACAGCACTTGAGCATGTGCTGACATCCTATTGACATCAAGGGGACTTAAGTACATACTTAACTGCTGTTCTGATTTGGAGCCATTGTGCATAATTCCTACTACCACTGAAGTAATGAACTAGTAACTCTTGCAACTGCCTTGGACATTTTGTAATACCCAATAGTAACCAGCAGGAGATCTCTTACAAATATATAAAGCAGTGAACTCCATTTCCTTAAGTAAAACCAGTTAACTAATGTTAACGCTATAGCAATCTTTCAGCTGCTGAGAAAATCTGAGATTATGCCATTAAGTGACTGTGAGAAATATAAATGTGTTGTAAACTGTCTCCCATATATTTCCACTTTCTCTCCTCAACTTCTCTGTAATTAACACCTCTCTTTATCTTGTCCTTTTTGACTATCTTTGTTCTTTTCCAGTTAAATAATTTAATACCTTCTCTTCCTCTCGTTTAAGCTCTCTTTATCTTGTGATCCGCTTTCCTTTATACTGAAATCTCTGCTGTCTAAATGCATAATCAGATGACATCCATTACTGTAGAATTTAAAAATCCCAGCACATTCACTAAAAACATCTAACTGTGTAGTTATTAGACATCAAGGTATGTCATGCATGTGAGAGGATGAATACACAAAAGAAAGAGAAAATAGGAGGCTGAACGTGCTGTAGAGGGAGCCAACTTCTAGACATGATTTACGAATTACCTGTATTATATATTCACATTAAGGGCTTGTCTACACTAGCGAGCTTACAGCGACACAGCTGTACTGATGCAGCTGTGCCACTGTAAGATCACTTGTGTAGCCATTCTGTTCCAAGAGGAGAGAGCTCTTCCATCGACACAACAAAATCACTTCCATAGGCGGTGGTAGCTATTTCAGTGGGAGAAGGTCTCCTGCCAACATAGCGCTGTCCACACTGGCGCTTCTGTTGGTGTAACTTATGTCACTCGGGGTTTCACACCCCTGAGCGACATAAGTTTTATACCAACAAAAGTGGTAGTGTAGACAAGCCCTAAATTTAGAGTGGTGCATTCTATTACTCTGTCTTTTAAAATATGAAAAATGGTTACTGTTGACAAAATCCCGTTCACTGTACACAAGTAGTCCTGCTGACTTCAGTAGGACTACTTGCATGAGTCAAGCAGGCAGGATTTGGTTCCACATAACTATACATCACATGATGCTATTGGATCATGCGGAAGGAGGTGCAAGGGACATAGAGGCAGAAAAAGCATCTGTAAGTCTCTGAAGTGTATCACACATTCTCTTCTGGAAAAAAACAGAACAAGTTTGAAGGTTAGTAATGTGAAAACTGAGAAACACGATTCAGTTTTCAACTTGTGTGCTGTCTAAGCCATAACCAGATTTATCCTATAATATTTCCATAGTATAATGCACAATACACTGCAGATGTACCAGTTGATGCTGAGATCTGATCAGATCCCATTAGCTGGTTAGAATACTCAAGGGAGCAGCATGGGAAACTCCTGAGGAAAGCCTAGTTATTGCAGGAAGTGGGTGAGGGTGATTCAGTATCTGCCACTCTTCCCTGAGTTAACACTGAACAATTTCCCCAATATGGTGCTATAGGACATGATAATGTTAGAGGTGCTGCCTTGCAGAACAGAGAAAATCAGTCCTATTCGTTGAATGATACCTTTTTAGAGTTTTCCTCCTCCCTAGCCCCATTCTGCAGGTAAAGTTGATCTGTCTGTATAATATCAAAGGTCAGTGACTAAAATGTGCTTTATTGTACTTAGAAGACCCACATATCAAGAGACATAGTAATAACTGGGAAACAGATTTGAGATTAGAAAACAAACACTGAAAAAATAATTAGGGATAAGTTATGGACTCAATCTATGAAAACATCTCTGCATAAGCCCTTTGAACATGCACTGTAAAATACTGCATAGATCCTAAGATCCAAAGTCTATATAAAATGAGCAGCAGATACAGGTCTATGTCAGCAATGTAATTCAGCAGTTGACACATTCTAACACACGATTAGAGTATCCCAAAAGTTCAGATCTTCTAGAAACAACTTGTTAAACAAAGCAACCTGCTAGTCTCTTGTAAAAATGAATGTCTATTGTTTTATTTGGGAGAGACGAAAAGTTGGCCCTTTTGGAGACTGGTACTAGACTTGTTATTGCACCCCACAGACTAGCCTCTTTCCTTCCAATCTCAGCAACTGATACCACAAAGAATGATATTCTGGATGTGGAAACATTTACTTGCACAGAATATGGTAAAAATGATGGCTACCTGGCTATTTATCATCCTTCTCTTAACCATTCTGAATCTGATACCCACTCGGCTATCGCAGCTAGCTTATTCTTCCCTTTATCTTATTGATCTTGCTGTGTATTTTACTCCTAGCCATTATTCCATGGGTATTTTCTTATTGCCAATACTCTGTCAGTGATTTGTTATCCTATTTCTGTTTTCTGCTGTAACTCCCAATTTTTTTTTAAAAAGTAACAAAGCCAGAAGACACGCATGAAACATTAATTTCCTTTGTTTTTAAAAAGTCATAAAGTTGCCCATTCTACAATGGATAGGCCAGTCCCAATTTCAAACAGTCTATGCCTTGACGTTTGAGACTAATGTGCAGGGTATTAGTAAATTCAGGATTGAATTCAGGAACAGAAACCCCTTTGGCTATAGAGATTTGTTATTGTTCCATAGGACCAATCAAATACAGGGACATATCATGCAAACTCTCTTAAGAAACAGTTTCAAAATATATTCTACAGAAAGGCATGAGTTAGTGCTGTATTCAGGGCCAGTGCAAGGATGTTTTGCGCCCGAGGCGAAACTTCTACCTCCTCCCCTCCACCCTGAAGCACCCCTCTTGCGGCAGCTCCCCGCCCCCCACCGTCCATCCTGAGGCATCCCCCCCTCACCAGCTCACTCCTACTCTGTGCACGAGCACCCCAAGCATGCCGTGGCTGCTTCACTTCTCCTGCCTCCCAGGCTTGTGGTGCCTAAGCTGATTGGTGCCACAAGCCTGGGAGGTGGGAGAAGTGAAGCAGCTCACCCCTGCCCTGCCTCCTCCTCGAGCATGCCGTCGCTGCTTCACTTCTCTCGCCTCCCAGGCTTGTGGCTAGGGTGACCATACAGCAAATATGAAAAATCGGGACAGAGGGTGAGGGGTAATAGGAGCCTATATAAGAAAATGACCCAAAAATTAGGACTGTCCCTATAAAATCAGGACATCTGGTCACCCTACTTGCGGCACCAATCAGCTTAGGCACCGCAAGCCTGGGAGGTGGGAGAAGTGAAGCAGCCACAGCGTACTCAGGGAGGAAGCGGGGCAGGGGTGAGCTGGGGTGGGGAGTTCCCTTGTATGCCGCCCCCCCCATACTTGCTGCAGATGGCCCTCGCTGCCCGCATTTAGGTGGAGGGAGCTGGGGCAGGGGAGCGCAGGAACGGGAGCAGCTGAAGATCCGGCCGCCACAGTTGCTGCCAAAGAAAATGGCGCCCCCTCAAATCCCAGCGCCCTAGGCGATCGCCTAGGTCGCCTAAATGGTTGCACCAGCCCTGATGTTCTTTTGGGCTGATGCTGCAAACAGTCCCACAGATTCTAATGGGGGTTTCATTATTGCATATTTGCAAGATCAGGGCCAATGTAACAAAGGTAAACTATAAACTGTAGAAGTCTGAGTAACTTATCATTTGTAGATAAACTGATGTATATTAATTCACACTTCTACACTTCCAATGCAGTCGTGGGGGATTTAGCCATGCAACTCAGAGTCAAAGGCATTCAGAAAACTGAAACTCTTGCAAGACTTTGGAATTGTAAGGGACAGCATCTAGTTTTTGTACTTTTACAACAGTCTGCATAGCATGCACAGAAGAGATTTTGGCTAAGCCATAACAATGGGTAAACTGAGTTTTTAGCATACATAGACAAGAAAGTATGTACAAGCGGCCTGCTTTCATCAGTGATGTTAATGAAGCATAAGACTGGAGTAACATAGTGGCAAATCAGACCCTCTATGCATGTTATGAAAGTTATCAATGGAACTGAGTGCTAACATTGAATAACTGGCTCTCTTTTTTAGCATGTGCTAACAACCATACATCTCAATCACAAATATTGTGGATGCATTGGCTGGTTTTTGCATGTGCCACTTACACCAACAAGACATACTTCACTACACATACAGTTGTAAATGCACAAATGAAGGCTAGGTGGAGGCAGCCTACAGACTGTTCTAAAACATTACAAGGAAGCTTAGTGGCTAGACATAGAATGACTAGGATCCTATCTATGTCATCTATTAGGGTTGGAGCTAAGTTGTGTCAGTAGTAATACGCTGTATTATTATCTGTATAGCATCTTATTAAGGTGCTTGGCACTTCTCATTATAAGACCCTGGTTCAGTAGCTTATAGTTCTGCCAAACTTTAAATATTTAGGCTGTAATTTTCCACAACGGGTGTCTCCCTCAGGTTTTTTTTTTTTTTTATTTCAGCCAAAATGGTGCAGCCATTTCTGAGATGCCCAGGGAGTGTGGAGGAGAAGCCTGCCTGATTCAGAAAGGACAAGAGTCAAACGTGGACTGGAGGGAGTAGATTGGGGCAAGGAGTACATGTGGGAAAACAGGGCTGGAGACTGGTGAGATGTGGGGACAGGGAAACTGGGTCTGGGATTGGAGGGGAGAGTGGGTCAAGGAGCCAGGGAAGAAGACCATGAGCCTGGATGAGAGAAGTTCTTGGAGGGAGATTGGGACTGGATCCAGTGGGGATGGAGAACATAGGTGGAGGCATGCGGAGGTGACTGGATGCCAGAGTTGGGAAGAGAGATTGGCTGAGAAATTGGGATTAGGGGGTGGGGCTTGAACTGGCTGAGCAAGAAGACTGGGGACAAGGAGTGAGAGTTTATGTGGGGAACTGGGTATGATTGGGAGGGAGACTGGGACTGGGATTCCAGAGCTGTGAGACTAGGACCTATTGGCTAAAGAGATTGAAAAGACAAGCCTCAGGAGTGGAGACTAGGACAAGTTAGGCTAGCAGAATGGGGTGAAGAGAAGAAAAGACTAGGGCAATAGATGGTAGGAAGGGATGGGTACAAGTAGTGATGCCTGGGGGGGGAATGAACAGAGGAGTCTGTGCCCACCACAGAACACTCATCTCCAGAGCTTGGAATAAAAATATCACAGCCTCTCACTATTCCTTTGCTCCCAGGAAATATCAGTGAAACCCACTGCCAAAGTGTGTCTCTCATCCCCTATTACCTCTGGTCCACTAGAGGATGACAACCTACTATGAGGGTCGCTCAGAACGTGTCTGGCCTGATGATGCCCCTTCATATGCCACAATAAAAAACTGGGCTACTGAAGTTAAGTTAGGGAGAATCAGCACTGAGAATGAACCAATGTCAGGACACACCAAGTGGGCATCATATCAGAAAAAGTTGAAGCAGTCCACAAGATGGTGATGGATGACAGAAGATCAACAGTCAGGCACATAGCCGAAACAGTGGGCCTCAGTGTCATAAAGCATAATTCCCAATTCTGAACCTTAGCGTCCAAAAGTGGGTGCCTGCATGAACCTCCAAGCTTAATTACCAGCTTGGATCTTATAGCGCTGCCACCAGACAGGAATTACAGTGCCTGCCTACCTGGTCTCCCCAAAACCTTCCCTGGGGGACCCCAAGACTCAGATGCCCTGAGTCTACAACAAAGGGAAATGACCCCCTCCCCTGTCTCTCTTTATTTCCTCCCCGGCTTCCCCTCCCTGGATGGCCCTGGACAATCACCCTATTTCAATTCCTATGAATGCAAAACAGAGAGATCAAGTTTTCTTTCACCTCAGTCAGAGTCCCTGCAAAGGTAAGCTTTGCCACTCTGACACAAAGAGATTTTCCCTTCCCCCCTGTTTCCTTCCTCCCACCAATTCCCTGGCGAGTTTTAACTAGGAAAAAATCCAACAGGTCTTAAAAAGAAAGCTTTATATAAAGAAAGAAAAAGGCATAAAAATTATCTCTGTATCAAGGTAACAAATACAGGGTCAATTGCTTAAAGAAAAATGAATAAACAGCCTTATCCAAAAGAAATACAATTTAAACATTCCAGCAAACTACACACCACGTAAATACAAAAACAATATAAAAACCTATTGTCTTCTACCTTTTTGTACTTACACTTGGAACGGAAGATTAGAAAAGCCTGGAGGTAGAAATCACTCTCATAGCCGAGAGAGCACAGAACAGAGACACAGACAAAAGACACACACCCCAAAATTTCCCTCCCTGAGCTTTGAAAAATCCGGTTTCCTCATTGGTCCTCTGGTCAGGTGTTTGGTTCCCTTTGTTAACCCTTTACAGGTAGAAGAAACATTAACCCGTAGCTATCTATTTATGACACTCAGCACTGAGTCTGTTCACACCATCCTCAGTTAAGACTTGGGGCATAAGAAAGTGCTGTGAAAAGTTGAGTTGAGGAGTGCTGCTTCTCCAGACCAGTGCATCACTCCACAGCACTGTGACCACAGCAACCAAATGCAGCTTTCATCTGCTTCCCCAAATTTGGCACTCTCAAACTGCTCTCTGTTCCCTAAGTTGAAGGAAGACCTTTGTGGGAAGAGTTCCAATGATGATAATGAAGTGATCCTAGTGATCCTAATGAAGTGGACATGCAGGACAATGACTTTTACAAGATAGGCACAGCCAAGCTGCAGCTGTGCTGGACCAAGTGCATTGATGTAAGGGGAGGACTATAAAAAATAAACAAACGAATGGAAATTAAGTTTTTTTCATTGTCAGACTAGAACCTTTCTGAAATACAGCGATCACTTACCTCATTAGCTCAAGTGACAGGTTGAAGCAGTGGATCTAAAGATTACAACCCTTCACATGAACTATATTGATTCCAATATGATACTACATAATGGAAGGTTTTTCAGTTTGCCTTTTTTAAAACCTAGGAAGTTATGCACCAAAAAAAGCTGTTAAAAGAACATTATTAAAGTTGCAAAGTCAAACACTCCAAAGTTAGAAAATGCCAGAATTAAGGTGGCCCAGGCAACCTTAATTTGATTCCCTTGTGCATATGCATTCTGATAGTCATTAACTACACAATCACATAATTTTTCCAGAGGGCCCTTGTCTACTTCAGTACATAGTATGGATCTCCTCTGGAGTCGAATCACAGTTAGGTAGTGAAGGATGCTGTTGTCTGTCTAGGATTACTGCCTCATTTGTAGCAGATGTTGGAAGGTGTATAGTGATTGAGGCAAGGGATTACAGGAAGAACAAGGATGGTCTCATGCCCTAGAGAACTGGATTCTGTCTCTGCCACAGAATTCCTTTGTGGTTCTGGTCAAATCCCTTTATCCCAACTTTTCTCAGCTAGTCACTAATTGTGTATTCTTTGTTTTGTGAGTGTCTGACTTGAGACTTGGGGTCTGATGTGCAGAAGGGCTGATCACTCACAGTTGAAGTCATTGGGAGCTATGCTTTGAGCATATAAAGAGCAATAGGTGTGTCAAATAAGGCACCCAAAAGTCAGGGACTTTTGACCTTAATCATTCTTTGCCTGAGTACCCCATCTGTAATAGGGGATAATGCCCTTTGTGTGACAGGGGTGTTCTGAAAATAAATCCATTAATATGTGTGAATCACTCATATATTATAGTGATGAGTGCCGTATGAAAGCCCATCAGGAAATTAATAATCCTGTCTTCAGAGCAGATAGTATAATATACAGAGAATAGGGCATTGTGTCACACATTGGACACTGAGAATAAAACAAAATATTGAATAGGTATGCATTAAATGAGCACCATCTATTCTGTGAACTGCAAACAATGTATTGATTCTAGAATCCCCTAACTTTTGACTGGTTGGCTTTGCAACCATCATGATGTGTTTTAGTGTATTTTTGTCTTTGTATAACATTGAAGTAAATAATATAGACGTTTGTCCTTTGCTTAGTAACAATGGTAGCTCATTTGATGAGCCCTGATAAATTTGGACATGTCTTTCAGCCCTACTGGGACAGAGTAATATCCCAATTACCCAATCTGTACAATAGGGCTGGTAATGTTTGTAAAATGCTTTGGGATCCATGGATGAACTGTCCATATAAATACTGTTACCTGATGAATACTAGGTAAAAACCCATTCCAAATATATTTCAGTAGGTGCAGTCCCATAACTGTTGTAACCACCCATTGACATTGTGAAAACAGCTGCAGGACCAGTTCAACTATTGCTGGTAGCAGTTTCAAATATTAAGGCATACCACAAGAGAAGTTCTATACATAAAATACAAGGACATTGACCAGAGGATGGTTCTAGTCAATACATACTTGAATAGGTTAGATCAGAACTGAGCTGTTAACTATGAACAGTAAACATTTATTTACTGAAAAGCAAAAAAAAAAAAAGCATATGGTCCAACTGTTCTTTGAAGCCTGAATACACCTGTGGAGAATGTGCAGCATAAACTTACCTAAACACTTAAAAATCAAATATCAGGAACTACTATGTGCTTAAAACATCACTGAACAAGGGCACTATGAAAGTACTGGTGTGAGCAGTTACAATGATAAAACATTTCATACTTTATTATTTCCTTGTTAATGTGATTTAGAGGAAGGAGGTCATGGCCAGTTTGAGACCGGACTAATGAATCCATCAGGGAAGCTGATACAAGAGAGGAATAGAAAATTGAAAGTGCAAGTCGGGCACCAGAATCAGATTTTTATGATACTCCGTTTTAATGGAGATTTATTTAGTATTGAAATAAGCCCACTGACTTTCAGCTAAAGACTAGAAGAGAATCATATATATTTTCCTAGGTCTGGAAGCAAGCTAATTTAGTAGGTATTCATACGATATATCACAAAAGATTAAGTTGGCTTTAGTTTATAGAAAGTGTTCCTTTTCCTGGAGGCAGGGCAGATGACTTAGAATCAGTTCAAGTGAGACAGGGAATCTGCTTTTTGTGGTGATGCAATGGTAGCGATAAGGGGATAAATCTGAAGGCAATGATGATGAATCTGCCATGCATGGTTTTATCACATCACTTAAATGACCAGTAGTAATTCTTTTTTGCTCTCAGTAATTTAACTACATGCAAATACAGGATTATTAATGAAAGAAAATTAAATTTCACCTTGAAGAACTTCATCATTAAGGGAAAAACATGGTTATTTGGTAAGTATCTGTAGTACCTGGTGCTCTACAGGACACAAAGGAAAACACAGTCCCAAAGAGTTTACAATTGACAGCCTTGCTCCAACAAGAAATGTACAGATTCCTGTGCCTGCATTCCACTTTTTGTGAGCTGGAGTCCCACACCAGATTGCAGGATCAAGGCCAATATAAACAACTTTGAAGCCATTAAGCCTCCATCTATTTAGATCAATTAGAACACTTGAATTCTCAGGAAAGTACTTTGTAGGCTCTGGGGTAATCTGTATACAAAAAAACCTTTTTTATGCTAGTGTGTAGGAGCATATCTCAACCCAGGTATACACAGCCTACTCCAAACTACATACTAGTAACACCCAGCAATAATTTGAATAGAGAAACTAGTCTCCCTTATACAGTTTCTGACATTTTTCTTTTTCTTGTGAACCCTTCTTCCAAATAGTGTATTCTACACGTCTTACACACCTCATGTTTCACAAACTGTCCTCGTGATGAATTAATCTAAACAATATTACAAAGGTCAGCACTATGATCATAGACTTAAAAACAAAATACAATATCTATATTTGTTTAGTAATGATGTATTTTTGTACGCTGTTCCTATTCTCATATAAACAATAACTACAACTGTCAATGTTATAAATTGAATGGGGGTTAGTTCAGTGGCGTTCAGAAGCAAACTGGGGGCATCTGTTCTACAAGCTGGCCCAGTAAGTAAGCTTATCAGTTGTTGGCCAGAAGAAGCAATCAGTTAAACAACTTCTGGAAGGCCACTAATTGTGGTCTCCTGGTTGAAGAAAAACTTCTTGTGATGGTAGAGCCTGGAGATGACAAACACTGAACTTTTCCTTTAATTTTGAGTGGTGTAGCCCTCTGGGCAACTAGTGGCTACAAACTCAGGGATCGATCATGCTCTTCTTGCTTGGTAGTTAAATGTAAGAGCCCGGAAAGGCCCGTAGAGCCTACTTTTGATGGTAATTCACGCTTACATTGTATCAATTTCCAGAACCTGAAACTTCCTTCTTTGCCAGAAACTGTTTCCTGCCAGACTGTGCAGCACACGCACCAGTTGCTGATAGCACCCTCGTTTCCTCTACTGCATACGGGAGTTTTCCACACCCCCTGCCACGAATAAAGAGGCGAGTCATCCCAGCAACCAGCCTCCCACTGCAAACGCGTGGGTTGCTTTGCAAAGGTCGCTCTGGAGGAGTGCGAACGTAGAGCTCTGACTGTCCCCCAGCACCGGGGGCCCCTCCCCTGCGGGCCCCGCCCGCGGTCACAGCTGCGATGGAGGAGGAGCGCTGGCAGCCCGGCCCCGAGGAAAGCCTCCAACCCCAGAAACTGAAAACCCGAGTCACCCCGCCCCCTCGCTCGCACGTCAAACGCGGGGCGTCACGGACACATTGTAATGTATCAAAAAAGCGCGCAGCCCCTAATCGTTGCCTCCTGCACCAGCCCTAGCCCCGCCGCCGGGAGGGGTTCCCCGGGCTGGCTGGCTGCAGCCCAGTCCGGGCGGCGTGAGCAGCTCGCTGGCGCTGCTCTGCGGTCCCGCGCCCCGGTCGGGCTGCAGCCACCGGTGCCCGCTTGAGCTAGCGGGACTGCCCTGCTGGGGGTAGCCGCGTAACTCTGCGCCCGGGAGGCAGCGGGCACCGCAGCCCGACCCCCTCTGGTCTCGCGCGATGCCCGGGCCGCCGGACGGCGTCGTCTTGTCGCGGGGGGCAGCGGGGTAGCAGGGGGCTGCGGCGGGAGCCGGTGCGAGTCTATTAGCAGGCGCGTGGTAGTGATGGCGGCTCGCAGTGAGACTTTCCCTGCCACTGGATACTACTCCCGGCTCCTGCCGCCGCCGCGGCAGCCGCGCTCCGAGCCCGCCCTTTGCAGCAGCAGCAGCAGCAGCAGCGTCGTCGGGCAGCAGGGGCCCCAGGCCGGCGCAG